>NC_142064.1:270482161-270808232 GCF_059756535.1 Pantherophis guttatus
ATTATATTTACCAAGAGCAGAGGGTGGTCGAGGACTCCTACAAGTAAAGCAGACTGTGGAAGAAGAAAATCGCAGCTTGAATGAATACATCCAGAAAAGTGAAGAACCAATGATTAAGGAAGTAAATAAAGGAGGCCTTTTAAAGACAACTAAAACAAAAACAGAATATAAGAAAGAAGTAATTGAGCAGCGAGCTGAAAATTGGAAACACAAAGCTCTGCATGGCCAATACTTGAAAAGTATTGAAGGCAAAGCTGACCAGAAACTAACTTGGAACTGGTTAAGATCAGGAGTACTGAAAAAAGAAACAGAAAGCTTTATTTTGGCAGCTCAAGAACAAGCCCTAGCCACAAACTGCATGAAGGCAAAAATTCAACATGTTACCACCAACAGCAAATGCCGCCTCTGTAATGAGAAAGATGAGACAGTCGACCACCTGATCAGTGGGTGCAGCAAAATTTCACAAACTGACTACCTATAACGCTACGACCGCGTTGCTAAGATCATTCACTGGAAATTGTGCCAGAAGTTTGGATTTGAGTACAGCAAAAACCACTGGAAACATCAGGTTGAGAAAGTTTTAGAGAATGGGAAACTCAAGATCTTGTGGGACTTTAGACTTCAGGCACTTGGTCCATAACACACCTGACATAACAATAGTTGAAAAGAAAAAAGTATGGTTCATTGACATTGCAATACCTGGTGATGCACGGATTGAAGATAAGCAGCAAGAAAAAATCACAAAGTACCGGGACTTGCAAATTGAAGTTGAGCGACTGGGGAAAAAGAAATCGTGTGTTGTCCCGATTGTAATTGGAGCCCTTGGAGCAATACCCAAAGGGCTACCCCGCTATTTAGAAATTCTAAATTTGCCGGACTTGAACATTTTGACTCTCAAAAAAACCACCTTACTCGGAACAGCTTACATCCTCCGACGATACCTTAACAGTTCCTAGGTCCTTGGTTAGGACTCGAGCTGCTGAGCTATTAACCAGCCTCAAAGGCTGTGAATCTCACTAAAGATTAACCAATAATAATAATAATAATAATAATAATAATAATAATAATAATAATAATAATAATAATAATAATACAGAAGGGTCCAGCAAAAGGGGCAAAACCTGCAAATTACAGGCTAATAACGTATCTGCCAACCATGTTCAAGCTGCTGACTGGCATTATAGCTGACAGGATTCAGGACTACCTAGAAGCAAATAACATCTTGTCAGTAGAGCAGAAAGGAAACAAGCGAGGAAGCAGAGAAAGATCAGCTTCTGATCAACAAAACGATTTTAGAGAACTGCAAAAGCCGAAAAACAAATCTGCATACAACTTGGATTGACTACAAGAAAGCATTTGATTCACTACTGCACAGCTGGATCATCAAGTGCCTGGATGTCTTCGAAATATGCAAGTGCATTGGTACTTTCATTGCAAATGCGATGAAGCACTGGAAAACAGAACTGTTTATTGGAAGTGAAAGTTATGGACTGATCAACATCAAAAGAGGGATTTTCCAAGGTGATTCTTTGTCACCTCTGCTGGTCATCATCGCCTCTGTCAACAATTCTACAGAAAACTAATCTGGGTTATCAAACTGCTAAAAATTCACAGAAAATCTCTCACTTGCTGTACATGGATGACCTGAAGCTATATGGAAAATCAGAAATTGAAATCCAGTCACTGACCAATACAGTTTGAATTTTCAGCACTGACATCAGCATGGAGTTCGGCCTGAACAAATGCGCCACAGTGGCATTGAAGAAAGGGAAGATCGTAGAAAGTAATGGAATTGAAATGCCCAATGGACAAACCATCAAGTGCCACCAACCCGAAGCCTACAAATACCTGGGCATACTGCAGCTGGACAACATCAAGCACGGGCAAGTGAAAAATGTGGTCAGCAAAGAATACATACAAAGGATCAGGAAACTTCTAAAAAGCAAACCAAATGGCGGTAACACCATCAAGGCTATAAATACCTGGGCCATATCTGTCATCAGATATACTGCTGGGATCGTAAACTGGACACAGGCAGAGCTGGACAGCCTGGATAGGAAAACAAGAAAACTGATGACCATACACTATGCGCTGCACCCACGTAGTGATGTCGACAGGCTATATTTGCCCAGGAAAGCAGGCGGCAGAGGACTTCTGCAAGTGAAGCAGACAGTCGAAGAAGAGAAGCATGCTCTGGCAGATTATGTGAAAGACAATGTTGAACCAGCTCTGATGGAGGCCAACAAGAGGAAGCTGCTCAAAGTGCAGCAAACCAAGACTCAATATAGGAAAACAGCGATGCAAACTCGGGCTGACAGGTGGTGTAACAAAGCACTGCATGGACAGTTCCTTGAGAAGATCCAAGGAAAAGTAGATAAGGAAAAGACCTGGTTATGGCTGACCAACGGAACACTGAAAAAAGAAACAGAAGGCCTGATTCTTGCAGCCCAGGAACAAGCCATCAGAACGAATGTAATCAAAGCCAGAATAGAAAAATCTGCTGATGACCCCAAATGCAGACTCTGCAAAGAAGCGGATGAAACCACTGATTGCATACTGAGCAGTTGCAAGACAATAGCTCAGACTGACTACAAACAACGTCACAACACAGTCGCTCAGATGGTCCACTTGAACTTGTGTCACAACTACCATCTGCCTGTAGCAAAGAACTGGTGGGATCATAAGCCTGAAAAAGTGGTTGAAAATGAGCATGCAAAACTACTGTGGGACTTCCGAATACAGCCTGACAAAGTTTTGGAACACAATACCCCTGATATCATGATTGTGGAGAAGAAAAAAGTGTGGATCGTCGACATTGCCATACCTGGTGACAGCAGAATCGACGAGAAACAACTTGAAAAAGTCACCAGGACTTGAGAATCGAACTGCAGAGATTCTGGCATAAACCAGTGAAGGTGGTTCCAGTGGTACTTGGCACACTGGGTGCTGTGCCTAAGGATCTAGGCAAGCACTTAAAAACAATTGGCGCTGACAAGATCACTATTGGTCAGCTGCAGAAGGCCACCTTACTGGGATCTGCTTGCATAATCCGCAGATACATCATGCAGTCCTAAATGCTTGGGAAGTGTTCGACTAGTGATTTGGGATACGAAATCCAGCATGGTCACTTCGTTTGCTGTGTATACTATCATAATAATAATAATAATATTGATGGTATATTGTTTGCTTATATATAATCATAATCTTACATTATTTACTTGTACCTAGTGGTAATCTTTAATCTTCTCTTTTCTAATTCTGTTATCTAGCCAGTGATAGAACGCATCCCATGTTGAGAAATATTCTGATTCTTCCTTATCCTTTATTTTTAGCCTAAATCTATCCATCTCTACACAATCTAATATATTTTTAATTATCTTCTCCTCTGTAGGAGTACCCTCATCCTTCCATTATTGTGCAAATGCAATTCTCACTGCTGAAAGAGTATTTTTCCAGGCAAACCATACATCACACTTCAAAGATTTAAACTGCATCTTTCCAATATGGATTAGAGTGTGATTTTTGAGGGACGATTGATAAGAAAATGCTCTCCCATGATCTGAGAGTTTCTAATCCCCCCTCCCCCCTTTGATGAACTCTTATATAACTTCTAACAGTTGAACAACTATGAAAAACTGTTCTCCCATCAGGGCCTATTAGGGCATTTTCCATGTGAGTTTTCTGATGTCTCCTTTTTGAACAAAATATTCCCATACTCTATGCATCTCTATGGCTTCATTCTTGAATGGACCTTTTGATGCTTTCCAAGGTGTTATTTTCAGGAAAAACATTTCCCACACTCCCCACATTTATAGGCCTCTCTCCTGTGTGCCTCTTCTGATGTTTCCGAAGTCCAGCAGACTCCACAAATCGTTTCTCACATTGTGGGCATTGATAGGGTGAGTCTCCAGTGTGAAGTGTCTGATGTCGACTTAGGTGTGACTTGTAGCCAAAACATCTTCCACATTCTGGGCATTGATGGGGTCTTTCTCCAGTGTGAAATCCCTGATGTTGAATTAGTTGTGACTTTTTGGCAAAACACCTCCCACATTCTGGGCACATTTCATTTTTCTGCACAGGCTTGTAAAGCTTCCCTCTGTGAATCCTCTTAGAATGTTTACTAAGATAATATTTGCAAGGAAAAGTTTTCTCACACTCTGGACATTTATATAACTTCTCTAAGTGGCTTCTCTGATGCATCAAAAGTGTATCTTTCCGGGAGAAAGATTTCTCACACACTGAGCATTTATGGCATTTCTCACCTGTATGGGTTTGGCAGTGAATTCTAAGGGATGATGAACGAGCAAATGCTTTCCCACATTCTAAACATTTGAACTTTTTTTCCCCTCTGTGAACATTCTCATGATTTCTGAGGATTTGTATTGTACGGAAAAATCTTCCACATTCAATACACATATATGGCTTCACCCCTGTATGGACAGTCTGATGTTGAAAAAGATTTGCCTTTTGAGAAAAACATTTATCACAATCCTTACATTTATATAGTTTTTCTCCCCTGTGCGTCCTTTGGTGGATCCAAAGTTCAGAAGAATTCACAAATCGTTTCTCACATTCTGGGCATTGATAGGGTCTGTCCCCAATGTGAAGTCTCTGATGTCGAATTAGGTTTGACTTTTCACCAAAACATCTCCCACATTCTGGGCATTCATGGGGTCTTTCCCCAGTGTGAATTCTCTGATGTTTCAGCAGGCATGATTTCCTGGAAAAAGATTTCCCACATTCTAGGCACGTTTTGCTTTCTTCCTTTGTGTGTGTTTTATTATGTTGGCAAAGATATGAACTCCGAGTGAAACACTTTCCACACACGAAGCATTTATAAGGACTCTGCCCTGTGTGAATTTTCTCATGTTTTCTAAAACATTGTTTATAATGGAAAGATTTCCCACACTCCAGACATTGATAAGGTTTCGCTCTGGTGTGGATTTGCTGATGTTTAAGCAGCTGCGAGGTTTGAGAAAAGCACAGCCCACATTGCACACACTTGCAGGGCTTCTCTTCAGCCTGGCTGTTCTGAGGCCTAGAAAGACGCCATCTCTCAGGAAATCTTCCCCAGCTCTTCCTGGATTCCTGAGATCTCTTTCCCTGGTGGATTCGCTGATGGGCTCCAAGGTCCGAGCCTTTAGCAAAACGCTCCCCACACTCTCCGCATTTGTAAGGCCTCAGTCCAGGGTGGCTCCGGAGATGTTTGGCAAAGCTCCACATTCCAGGAAAGGAGTTCCCACATAGAAAACACAGGTGGGATCCATTCCCCTTATGCAGCATCCGGTGGATCAAAAGGAGGGACTGGTAAGTAAAGTATTTCCTGCACTCGGAGCATCTGGAGAGTTTCCCCTGATTCCTCTGAGGGGACCTTTGGTCAAAGTGTTCCCCCCTCTGCATAGTTTCCAGGGGCAGCTCACTTCCAGGGCTTTCCATCATGGGAAACTCGAACAAGCAGAACTTTGGCCAAAAGGTTGGAAGATGGGCAGGAGGATGGGCTCCAGCACGAGTACGAAAGCTCAGAAGATGAAACCTCTGGTCCAGTGACTGACCCAGATTGGATCCTGCAAGCAGAACTTTGTCCAAAGGGTTTCTTGGTGGCACCTGCAGGATGAAGATAAAAGAAGAGAAGGAGAGAGGAAGATTTATTTTCTTCAGCTCTCCAAACAGCCCAAAGAATAGCTGGAAGACCCCCTATATGAACCCTGGAGGGGCTCCCAAAGCCTCTTTTCCCTCCCTTCAGGATCAAAGCCATGCTGGGATCCTCCCTGTTGAGCTAACCTTCCCTTCCCTTTTCTTAGCATGATGAGAGGGATGGCTGACAGAGTCCCCGTTGCTGCCCATTTGCCTGCCTGAAGTGGGGACGATCCCTGCCTTTTCCTTTTGCTCGGGTGGGGGGGGGCGGTGATAGTACATGATATGAGACAAACTGCAAAGAGCACACCATAGGATTTACATGTGCCAGGTATAGCTAATTGTGTACAGAGTACAACCGATGTAGCTGTTTATGGACGCTGTTCTTTGGGCCAGCACAGATTGAATATGTCTTCCTCCTGGAATGGCCTCCTAGTGTTGCTTTATAGATTAGGGAAGATGCAAATCCATTGATTGGGACCAGCAATACAGTTTGAACACAATAGGGAAGAAATAGGTTCCATTAAAAACCTGTCCCTATATATGAACCTAAAGAGAAAGACCGATGGAAGTGTAAAAAGAGAGCACCCACCCTTCTCCTAGAAGAATGAAATATTCTAGGATCGTGATGGCGAACCTATGGCACGGGTGCTACACGTGGCACATGAAGCCATATCTGTGGGCACGTGAGTGTTGCCATAGCTCAGCTCCAGTACACATGCATGCGCTGGCCAGGTGATTTTGGGGCCTTCTGGTCCCACCGGAAGTTGGGAAATGGGCTGTTTCCAGCCTCCAGAGGGCCTCCTGGGGGTGGGGAAGGCTGTTTTTGCCCTCCCCAGGCTCCTAGAAAGCATCTGGAGCCTGGGGAGGGTGAAAAACGGGCCTACTATGCCCATCATGTCATTGCGTGCTAAAAGCAGGGGGACTTGGGGGGGGGGTCACACGGGCATGCATGGGGTGCATTGAATTATGGGTGTGGGCACATACATGGGCGACCTCCACGCACTCCCCCCGCTTTTGGCACGCAACGGCAAAAAGGTTAGCCATCACTGTTCTAGGAAATATTAAAAAGGTAGAATATTATACCTCCCTGGATGAGAAAAGGAGAAACATGCTCTTGGAAAGCAGCTCCCACCTTTGTTAATAGCCCCAGAAAGACTGGTGCCAACCTATGTACAAGACAAAAGACTGGGCCAGTCTATCTACAAAACAAAAGACCTTCACCCTCAGGACATAATAGGATTAACCCTCACTCAATGTCCAGGACAAAGCCATTAAGCCATAATAGGAATTGCCCAAAAACCCTTTCAGAACACAACCCTCTTCATTACATCATCACCCAGCAAGATTCAACCAAGTTTAGGACTCGACAACTTAGAAAGTTACCCCTGCATGGCCCCATGGGGAGTCTGACAACCAATCAGAATACCTGCCCTTACACAGAAACAGGAAGGTCCAAGGCAGGGCCCAAGAGAGGGTATAAATCTCTCTCTCTCTCTCTCTCTCTCTTCCATGTGCTCAATTGCCCAGGGCCTCAAACCAGGTGGTCCTGTCCACTATTAAACCATCTTTCCAAACAGCCTCCATGTTTCCAGTGTCTTTCTTCCCACTTGGAACTGAACCCAGACGGGCATTTCTTCCAACAATTTGGCACCCAAAGATGGGACTCCAATCTAACCTGACCAATGGACCTGGCCCAGGTAAGCTCCCTTGTCGGTAGCAGACCCACTGAGTCTGTGGGTGAGTTTTCCTGGACCTTGGCCATTTAGAACAAAGGTTTTAAAGGGGTTTTGAGCTCAAAGGCTGCTTGGAAAGAAGGTGAGTACCTCTAAATTTTAACTTTAAAGCCCAGAAAAGCATGGGAAATGCATGTGTGTGAGGGAGAGGACCCATCTCCCAATCACAGCTGGATCTCGCTCCCTCTGTGCCTTTCCTAACCGCAGAAAGACTAACAGAGTCTGGAGAGCATGGAGGATTTGCCAGAGAACAGCACCTGTAGGGAAAAGGGCAGGGGTGAAATGCTTCCGATTCGGACCAGATCACTCGATCCGGTAGCGATGGCAGCGGGTGATTCGGAGAACTGGTAGCAAAAATCCTTGCCCCCCTCCCATGCCCAGCTGAGCCGCGCAATCATCAGAGGCTTTTTTTTTTTTTTACTTTTAAAAGGATTTTTTTCTAAAATCGTGCGGCTCAGCTGGGATCGTCAGAGCCTTTTAAAAGCATTTGTTTACAACCTCTTCAGCCGAAGAGGTTGTAGAAAAATTGCTTTTAAAAGTTAAAAAAAAAAAAAAGTTGGTCACGCTCACCCAGTCACATTAACCCCCCCCCCCCACCAAGCCACACCCACAGAACCAGTAGTAACAAATCTTACATTTCACCACTGGAAAAGGGAGAGACGGTGTGAAATGGAATGGAAAAGTGAATGAGAGTGTTGAACCAGCTGGGAAGTCACTGAGCAAAGAAAGCCCCGTGTTAGGAGGTGCAGGTACTCGTCTGCTTAGGAAAAGCAGATCCTCCCAGACCCCCAAGGGTCTGAAAACTGATAGGCTGTGTGTGAAGTTTCCGAAAGATGCCCTAATTAATTCATGAGCCATGAGCTGAACTTCAAAAGAAATACAATCATTTATTAGGAGCACCATTTCGGCAATCTTCGGATGCAGTTAGAACTAATCCCACGTAGATTTACGTTCCCCTATGACCCTGTCTCTCCCCTCCTCTCTGGCCATGTCATAAATCACATTCTCCAATTAACCACTTTGGCTGGCTGTGAAATCCAACACCCTCCTTCTGATTGCGGTCAGGAAGAATGTATGGAATGTAGCTTCAGTTAGGGAAATCAATCAGCTCTATCAGTTCTCCCTCCCTCCTGCTCATGGCAACTTGAAAGCTTTGCAAGTTGACATTGTGTTTTAGGAGGTGCCCGTACTTGTCTGCGTAGGGGGCAGCAGGTCCTCCCGGATCGCTTTTTCTTTTTGGTCCGAAAACTGATAGTCTGTGTTCCTTGGAAAGGAGGTGCCCGTACTCTGTGAGGGAACCAATTCAATTCAAATCTTTATTGTCAGTGCACAACATATGTGCAATGAGATTGGTTGAGCTCCCGCAGTGCACCCCCCACAACACAATACAACTCACAGTGAAGACAGAAAATCCCTAACCCAATAAATCATGCTAACAAAACACCCAGTCCTATTGCACCAGTGTGAACATGTTACACATTGCGCCGGCCCTGCAGTCCATCATACTACGTAGTTATTTCTCATTCAGGAGTCTGACAGCCCACAGATTAAAACTGTTCTTCAGCCTGTTTGTGCGGCTGGCACTATATCTCCTTCCCGATGGTCGAGTTCTCCCAGACTTTTTTTTTTTGTCTGAAAATTGACGGCTGTGGCCCAGCTAAGCCAAAGTGAACCCCACATCTGAGAGGGAACATGGGAAGCTGTAACTCGAGAGTAGTGACAGGAACCCTCCTAGGAGATTTAGGAAAAAGATGTGAGCAAATTGTGTAAAGAGTGGGCTTTGCTCAGGGACAAGACGAAGCTGGAAAACCAATTTGGCTAAATAAAGGTACCGTATTTTTCGGAGTATAAGACGCACTGGAGTATAAGACACAGCTTAGTTTTTGGGGAGGAATATAGAGGGTGGGGGAAATCTGTCTACCAGGTATTCATTTGGCTAGCGTCCTTAGTCTGGTCAAATTCAGCACATTAGTTTGCTGGTTTTGAGCCCGTGCACGCGCTTTTTATCCCCTACTTGGGGATAAAAAACAGTTTCTAAAGCACAGCTGAGAGGGAGCAGCAATGAGATAAGCAGGAAAAGCATGGAGACCACTTCACTCACTAGCGCCTAGTTAGGACTGAATCTGAAAAGAGCGGATCGTGGTTCCCATTTTCAAGAAAGGGGGAAAAAAAAAGAGAAATCCAGAAAATTATAAGCCAATGAGCCCAACATCAATACCTGGAAAGATCCTGGAAAAGATAATAAAAACACAGATCTGCAAACATCTAGAAACAAAGTTGTAATTAAAAGCCATTATGGGTTGGTAAAAAACAGATCATGCCAAACCAATCTTATTTCGTTCTTTGACGAGAATGGCTGGTCTAGAGAAAAGAAGGATTGGGGGTGACATGATAGCTATTCCAGTATTTGAAGGGCTGCCACAACATTCCTATTTATATATTCCTCTTTTCTTTTAAGTACCGTATTTTTCAGAGTATAAGATGCACTCCCCCACCCCAAAAGGAGGCTGAAAATATGGTTGTGTCTGATACTTTGAATGTAGCTTTTTCAAGCTTTTTTTTCCAGCCCTAACAAGGCATTAGTTTTCTGTGCACTTTACTTGCTTCCCCCGACTCTCAGCTGTGCTTCAGAAAAGGAGGTCAAGCTATTCTCCAAAGCACCAGAAGGCAGGACAAGAAATGGATGGAAACAAAGGCGAGAAGCAACCTGGAATTCAGGAGAAACTTCCTCACAGAGAGGAGAGTTAATGAGTGCAGCAACTGGTCTGCAGAAGTTGTGGCTGCTCCTACACTGGAGGCTTTTAGGCAAAGAAAGGAAATGGCAGAGGGTCTCCTGCTTGAGCAGAGGGCTGGACTAGAAGACCTCCAAGGTCCCTTCCTGCCCTATTCTGATAAATAAAATCCACCAAAGAGGGGCTCCCACATCACAGCCTCCTTCAGAGCAAAACTAGGCAAATAATGGATTTTTTTTCCTACTCACCTTTGTAGAAAGAAAAGTAAGTAATTGAAATACTAACATAAAAGCAAAGAACATCAATTCTTCTCCATTTAGGTGACAGGGAAAGAAAGTGGATCTTTTCTCCCTTGGGAGGAAATGAGCTCAATTCAAGCCATTTAACCTTTTTCCCCCCCAATAAAGAAAACCCTCCACCCCCGATTGAAGGGAGGAGGCGGCTATTTCCTGCATGGATCCCATAATCCCCCCTGAGACCCTGGAAAGAGAAGCCCCGCCCTTTGCCCTCCGTGGGGCGGGGCTTCCTCTCCCCCCGCCCCCTTTGCCCAGAGGCTCCCCGTCCAGCCCCGCCTCCACCCGGGACCCTCCTGGCACCCCTGGCTCAGCGGGCACTCAGCGGGGCGACCTTCCTCCGGGCAGCCCCAGGGAGAGCGGGAGCCCCACCTGCCCGGAGCGGGGCCGAGGAGCAGCCTTGCCGGACAGCCAAGAATTCGCCCAGCCGCAAGTGGGGAAACCACAGAGAGGGAGGAAGAACGACAGGAGATTCCTAGAGAGGCCCCACGGAGGCTTCTCCCCGCCTTTTCCGGACCGGCTTCCGCCTTGGGAGAGTGAGGGAGACGCTCTATCCCCTCCTTTATCTTCTCTCCCGGGACCGATTACAGTTTCGGGGCCCTTGGTTGGGCAAGTTTACAGAATAAGAGAGTTGGAAGGGAGCTTGAAGGTCTTCTAGCCCAACCAAGCGATCCTATCATTCCAGAGAAGTGACTGCCTGGTCTCTTCTTAAAACTCTCCAGTGATGGAGCACTCACACCTTTTAGAGGGAAGCCGTTGCAGCGATCAATAGTTCTGTTAGGAAATTCTCCTTAGTTCTAGGCTGCATCTCCCCTTGATTAGTTTCCAGCCATTGCTTCTTGTTCAGCCTTCAGGTGCTTTGGAAAGTAGGTTGTCCCCCTGATCTTTGCAACAGGTTCCCAAATATTGGAAATCTGCCATCCTTTCACTCCTGCTCCTTCTCTTCCTACGAGACATAACCAGTTGTTGCGACCTTTCCTCTTATGCTGTAGCCTCCAGTCCCCTACTTATCTTTCCTGTTCTTCCCTGCACCCTTTCTAGGCTCAACATCTTTTTTCCATCTTGATACAAAATACACAAAACCCCAAAGATGAACTTCAGCCCAATCTAGAATGTTTAAAGAAGTTCATGAATTAAATGGTTTGAAACGTTTGGACGATTGCAAAGAAACCCCCAGGGGTAGGACCTAAATTTTATGTGACTTTGCCTTGCCTGTTTTGGAAAGAAAAATGATATTGGAGTCAAGATGGATATCAGCCCTTCAAGAGGGGCTGAATCAGGAAAGAAAACCCAGAAGAGTTCTAGAATTCTTACTTTATTGATATAGGCTAGATTGACAGAATCTGAAGATCAGAATGATGGTAGCCATGATATTCACTGTGACATTCTACGGAAGAGAAAGTTGGACAAAACAAGGAGGATAGGAAGAGCGTGACAGTTTTTGAACATTAATTTTGAAGAACACCACCAAGATTATGATAGATAGGAAGTAAATGACATGTCCATCATCGGCACATAGTTTAGTTTCAGTTTCTCTGACAGTCTGTGGTTCAATTCCAAATGTCATTTTGCCCATTTTAAATCTCTCAGCTCTGCATATGAAAATTATGAAATAATCGCTCTGCAGTTGATCTCTCAACTTCACCTTTATTCTCTGTGTTCTGTGCAGACTCATAAAGACGTTTTGTATCCCTTCCATAAGGCACTGCAAATATGTTTTTTTAAAAGTCTACTGTCTAGTTTTCCTTCTACTGGGAAACCACTCTTGGATTTGCTTGTAATTGAAAGAAATGAAGTTTAAACCTTGGGTTTTTATGTTTGTACATATTTATAACGTTAAACGTACTGGTTATGGTTTATTCTAATTCAAAGAGTTATTGATACTTAGGATTTTACCTGTAGTGAAGAAAGCTGGAAATTATTTTTCTGTTTAGCTTTCCCCCCCTTTTGTCTGCACACTCCAATTTTGCTTTTCCCTCCCTCCCCCTTGCTTTTTTTTTTCAGTTCTCCTTGGTTTTCTTGTACTTTGTTTTCCTAAAATTTAACAAAGTTTGTAAACTTTTTATGATTTTCAGGGGTTGATCCACTATGGAAAACTGTTCCACCATGAGAGCATAGTGGGCGTTTTCCCATGTGATTTCTCTAATGTGTCGCTTTTGAGCAAAACTTTATCGCACTCTGCATCTCTATGGCTTCATTCCTCTATGGATCTTTTGATGAATTATAAGGTTTCGTTTTCAGGTAAAACCTTTCCCACACTCCCCACATTTATAGAGCCTCTTCCCTGTGTGCCCCTTCTGGGGTCTCCGAAGTTGAGCAGACTCTCCAAATCTTTTCTCATGTTGTGAGCATTCATAGGTTCTGTCTACAGTGTGAAGTTTCTGATGTCGAATTAGGTGTGACTTGTAGCCAAAACATGTCCCACATTCTGGGCGCTGACAGGGTCTTTCTCCGGTGTGAAGTCTCTGATGTTGAATTAGGTGTGACTTTCTGGCAAAACACCTCCCACATTCTAGGCAGATTTCATTTTTCTGCACACGCACTTGCTTTTAAGGCTTCTCTCCTTTGTGAAGCCTCTCATATTTTCTAAGATAAGATTTGCAAGGAAAAGTTTTCTCACATTCCGGTCATTTATATTGCTTCTCTAAGTGTCTTCTCTGATGCAACACAAGTGTATCTTTCCGGGTAAAAGATTTCTCACACACTGAGCATTTGTGGAGTTTCTCACCCGTATGGGTTTGGCAGTGAACTCTAAGGGATGATGAAGAAGCAAATGTTTTCCCACAGTCTAAACATTTTAACTTTTCCCCCCCTCTGTGAACATTCTCATGACTTCTGAGGCTTTGTATTGTACGGAAAAATCTTCCACACTCGATGCACATATAGGGCTTCACCCCTGTATGGATACTTTGATGTTGAAAAAGAGTTTCCTTAACAGAAAAATATTTATCACAATCCTTACATTTATATAGTTTTTCTCCCCTGTGTATCCTTTGGTGTCTCTGAAGTTCAGAAGAATCGACAAATCTTTTCTCACATTCTGGACATTCATGGGGTTTTTCTCCAGTGTGTCGTCTCTGATGTCGAAATAGGTTTGACTTCTGGCCAAAACATCTCCCGCATTCTGGGCACTGATAGGGTCTTTCCCCCGTGTGGATTCTCTGATGAGCCTGAACCAGTGTTGCCGTGAGAAATCTTTTTTCACATTCCCCACATTTATAGGGCAACTCTCCTGTGTGCTTCTTCTGATGTCTCCGAAGTTCAGAAGAAACCACAAATCGTTTCTCACATACTGGACATTGATAAGGTCTATCCCCAGTGTGAAGTCTCTGATGTGGAATTAGGTGTGCCTTTTGGGAAAAATATTTTCCACATTCTGGGCACTGAAAGGGTCTTTCTCCGGTGTGAACTCTCTGATGTTGCAGTAGGTATGATTTCCTAGAAAAACATTTCCCACATTCTAGGCACGTTTTGCTTTCTTCCTTTATGTGTGTTTTATTATGTTGGCAAAGAGTTGAACTCCGAGTGAAACATTTTCCACACTCAAAGCATTTATAAGGGCTCTGTCCTTTGTGAATTTTCCCATGTTTTCTAAAACATTGTTTATAACGGAAAGATTTCCCACACTCTAGACATTGATAAGGTTTCCCTCTGGTGTGGATTTGCTGATGTTTAAGCAGCTGTGAGGTTTGAGAAAAGCACAGCCCACATTGCACACACTTGCAGGGCTTCTCTTCAGTCGGGCTGTTCTGAGGCCTAAAAAGACGCCGTCTCTCAGGAAATCTTCCCCAGCGCTTCCAGGATTCCTGAGATCTCTTTCCCTGGTGGATTCGCTGATGGGCTCCAAGGTCCGAACCTTTAGCAAAACGCTCCCCACACTCTCCGCATTTGTAAGGCTTCAGTCCAGGGTGGCTCCGGAGATGTTTGGCAAAGCTCCACATTCCAGAAAAGGATTTCCCACATAGAAAACACAGGTGGGATCCATTCCCTGTATGCAGCTTCCGGTGGATCAAAAGGAGGGACTGGTGAGCAAAGGATTTCCCACACTCAGAGCATTTGGAGAGTTTCCCTTGATTCCTCTGAGGGGACCTTTGGCCAAAGTGTTTCCCCCTCTTCATAGTTTCCAGGGGCTGCTCACTTCCACGGCTTTCCATCCAAGGAAACTCTAACAAGCAAAACTTTGGCCAAAAGGTTGGAAGATGGGCAGGAGGATGGGCTCCAGCACGAGTCCAAAAGCTCAGAAGACGAAACCTCTGGTCCCCGTGACTGACCCAGATTCGATCCTGCAAGCAGAACTTCCTCCAAAGGTTTTCCTGGTGGCACCTGCAGGATGAAGATAAAAGAAGTGAAGGAGAGAGGAAGATTTATTTTCTTCAGCTCTCCAAATAGCCTAAAGAATAGCTGGAAGACCCTCTCTATGAACCCTAGAGGGGCCCCCAAAGCCTCTATTCCATCTCCGTAGAATCAAAGCAATGCTGGAATCCTGTTCCTCCCCATTTGCCTGCCTGATCTGGGGATGATCCCTGCCTTTTCCTTTTGCTCAGAAGGGGGCACAATGATGCTACAGTATGCACGACAAACTGCAACGATCCCCCATAGGATTTGTATGTGCCAGGTAGATCTAATTATGTACAGAGTTCAACCTATGTAGCTGTTCATGGACACTGTTCTTTGGGCCAGCACAGATTGAATATGTCTCCCTCCTAGACTGGCTTCCTATTGTTTGCTTTATAGTTTAGGGAAGATGCAAATACATTGATTGGGGCCAGCAATGCAGTTTGAACAAAATAGGGAAGAAACAGCTTCCATTTAAAAATATTGACCCTATACGTATATGAACCTAAAGAGGAAAACGGATGGAAGCCTGTCTGTTTTAGAAGAAAACAACAACAGAGAGCAAAACCCATTCTATGTATCCTACTCCACTCCAATGAAGCCCCTCTGGAACCGAACAATCATTTTCATGTTCTCCCCCTGGAAGGGAATACGCAGTCACCCACAAAAGAGCAGTCTTCAATAGTTTCTAAAAAAGAGGCAAAACCCAGCATCTCTGCAACAAGATGAAAATATCCCACAATTTCCTAGGCAAAAAAGGCAAGTTTCCGTGACAGGCGATTCAATTCTTAGAGGAACAGAAACTATAGTCTGCAGAGCAGCTAGTCAATCTAGGCAGGAATGTTATCTCCCTGAAGCAAAAATCAAAGTTTCAAAAGAAATCATCAAACCCATGGAGTACTACTACCCCTTTCTTCTCCTCCACGTGGAGACCAATGACACAACAATGAATCTGAAAAAAGCAGATCGTGGTTCCCATTTTCAAGAAAGGGGGAAAAAAAAGAGACCAGGGAAACTACAAACCAATCAGCCCAACATCAATACGCATTGTAAGCCGCCCTGAGTCTCCGGAGAAGGGCGGCATATAAATCAAATTAAAAAATAAAAAATAAATACCTGGGAAGACCCCGGAAAAGATAATAAAAAGATCTGCATACATCTAGAGACAACGTTATAATTAAAAGCCATTATGGGTTTGTTAAAAACAGATCATGTGATTAAGGGATCCTTGATATCCTAGCTGTTAGGTGCTCCTTTTGGACCTGAGTTGTCTTGTAGGGACAACGAGCAAGGGGAGCACACTCTGTGGATTTCAGGGAACCTGCAAATTCCCTGATAAGAGCCAGAGAAGCTCCTTAAACAGACGGTTGGTTATTACCTTTAAAGCCCTACATGACTCAGGGCCAGGGTATCTTCGAGACCGCCTTCTACCACATAGCTCCCAGCGACCGGTAAGATCCCACAGAGTTGGTTTCTTCCAGGTCCCGTCAGCTAAACAATGCCGGCTGGCGGACCCGCGGGGGAGGGCCTTCTCTGTGGCTGCCCCAGGTCTCTGGAACCAGTTACCTCCTGAGGTCCGGACCACCCCCCACCCTATTGGCCTTCCGAAAAGCGGTGAAGACCTGGCTTTTCCGGCAGGACTGGGGCCATTGATCTCGCTCTTGTGAGATCTGGCCATGAATGGTTTGAATGGGTTTTAATGTTTTAATTTTTAAATGTTTTTATAATGTTTTTTTTTTTTTAAATACATTGTAAGCCGCCCTGAGTCCGGAGAAAGGCGGCATATAAATTGAACTAATAATAATAATAATAATAATAATAATAATAATAATAATAATAATAATAATAATAATATAAATTGAACTAACAACAACAACAACAACAACATAACAGTAGTTGAAAAGAAAAAAGTATGGTTCATTGACATTGCAATACCTGGTGATGCACAGATTGAAGATAAGCAGCAAGAAAAAAATCACAAAGTACTGGGACTTGCAAACTGAAGTTGAGCGAATGTGGAAAAAGAAATTGTGTGTTGTCCTGATTGTAATTGGAGCCCTTGGAGCAATACCCAAAGGGCTACCCTGCTATTTAGAAATTCTAAATTTACCAGACTTGAACATTTGGACTCTACAAAAAACCACCTTACTCGGAACAGCTTACATCCTCCGACGATACCTTAACAGTTCCTAGGTCCTTGGTTAGGACTCGAGCTGCTGAGCTATTAACCAGCCTCAAAGGCTGTGAATCTCACTAAAGATTAACTAATAATAATAATAATAACAACAACCACCATTGTTGAGTCGCTACAAAGCTGGGGCAGCCACTGCAGAGCGTGGAAGCGAAAGGAAAGTGTGATCTGTCTGGATGAGATATTTTGAATATTTGTTTACTACCTATTAAACTGGATTAAAGAAGAACCTCCTTGGAACAGCAGAGGAGACCTCAAAGGAGGAGGTGGAATTGGCTGTTTTACCTATTCTACCCCCAGAAGAATGGTGGCATGGAAGGCGAGTGGGGCCAAGAAAATAAAGGAATAAGAGAAAAATTGACTTATGAAGATTGGTCTGAAGAATAAAAGTCTGAATCCGGGCTGGATACTTCCCATTTTTAAATTGGGGATTATTGATCAGGGCCAACATCAATAACGCGCTCCGGGCAACTCCAGTCATGCCAGCCATACTGGACGCTGCCCAGAGTAGAGGTGGGCAGCCCATAGGAGCCTGAGTGGCGTAGGAGGCTAATGCCTCCTATTAAGGCAGCATTTAACATCCAGCTGCCTGCAATTACTGCGAGTTCAAATCTCACCAGGCTTCAAGGTCGACTCAGCCTTCCATCGTTTCTAAGGTGGGTAAGGAGATAAGGAGAATCCAAGACCTCAGTGCCTTCCGCCGTGCCCTTAAAACCTTCCTTTTCCAGCAAGCCGGGCTGGCCTAATTTTTTTAAGTGTTTTTAAGTGTTTTGTTTATTGTTTTTAATTAATGGGGCCAAATTTATATATATATATATATTAACTGTATTTTAATATTTGTACTTGATGTTTTTACTTGGCTGTTCACCGCCCTGAGTCCTCAGGGAGAAGGGCGGTATACAAATTCAAAATAAAATAAAATAAATAAAAATAAAATAAATTGAGGACCTGGTTTGTGGGGGAAATAAGCTGACTTTGTATAAAATATACAAAAGTATGAAGGCTATTGCTTAACACTTTGTATGCTGCCCTGAGACTACGGAGAAGGGCGGCATATAAATATGTATGTATGTATGTATGTATGTATGTGTATATAGATAGATAGATAGATAGATAGATAGATAGATAGATAGATAGATAGATAGATAGATAGATAGATAGATAGATAGAGATAGATAGATAGATAGATAGATAGATAGATATAAAAATTCGTGTCGGGGAAGGTGGACGTAACTTCTTCCAAGGGAGGAGGACCTTACCGTTGACCGCAGCTGCTCTATGGGTGAGGAGCTGCGCTCTCCTCCGGTCCTCCTGGGGGGGCTCAGCTCAGCTCCCCCCAACGGTGACTTCTTCTCCTGGCTGCTCCAGGGGAAGCCTCTGCCTCTTAGCCGGCGCGAACGGCTTGCCGCTGCCTCCTGCTGCTGCCCTGCTGGCTGCTCCGCCCAAAACGCCGCAAGTGGGGGAAAAAGGGCAACAAAACTCCCCGAAATTCAGCTCCTGCAGACGTGGGGGGAGGGACAACGAGAAGAGCTTCCCAGAGCGGCCTCTCGGAGGCTTCTCCTTTTCCGGCCCTGTTTCCTCTCTGAGAGGGGGGGAGACGTTCTATCCCCTCTTTCCTCTCCTCTGCAGTTTCAGAGCCTGGGAAGCGCCGCTTCTGCGCAGTAGAAAGAGGGGGGGAGGAGGGATGAGATAGGGAGCGTCTGCCGAGGCCAAAGATGATGGATGTGGGACGTGGCTTCCCCACAGGGACACAGACCGACATTAAACTAGGATTGCCTTTCAGCCAAGCCCTCCATTCATTGCTGGCCGGCCGGTCTCCCTGCAGCAGAGGCAGCCCTGGAAACCCCCCTCCTCCTCCCACTTAGGTGCAAAGGGCGAGAGTTTAATTCCCTGCCTTCCTTGCCTTTGAGCCCTTCCCGAGCAGCTCCGTCCCCACTCGGGGGCTCCTCTTCCCACGTGCGTTTGAGCTGAACTGGAGAACTGGCAGGTGGAAAGAGCAAGTGGATGGAGCCACGTGACGCCAGAGATTGCACGGAATGGCTCTTCGCCACTTGTAGCAAATAAGCTACAATTTTCTAAATAAGCTAAATGGCTATTCGCCACTTGTAGCAAATAATTTGCAATTTTCCTTTATTGTGCCCCTCAGAGCATCAGGAAAGAACATCCCAAGAAATCTCTTTTAGTTTAGTTCTAGGCTGCATCTCCCCTTGATTAGTTTCCAGCCATTGCTTCTTGTTCAGCCTTCAGGTGCTTTGGAAAGTAGGTTGTCCCCCTGATCTTTGCAACAGGTTCCCAAATATTGGAAATCTGCCATCCTTTCACTCCTGCTCCTTCTCTTCCTACAACGAGACATAACCAGTTGTTGCGACCTTTCCTCTTATGCTGTAGCCTCCAGTCCCCTACTTATCTTTCCTGTTCTTCCCTGCACCCTTTTTAGGCTCAACATCTTTTTTTGTATCGTGATACAAAATGTACAAAACCCCAAAGATGAACTTCAGCCCAATCTAGAATGTTTAAAGAAGTTCATGAATTAAATGGTTTGAAACGCTTGGACGGTTGCAAAGAAACCCCCAGGGGTAGGACCTAAATTTAATGTGACTTTGCCTTGCCTGTTTTGGAAAGAAAAATATCAGGATCAAGACGGATATCAGCTGTTCAAGAGAGGCTGAATCAGGAAAGAAAACCCAGAAGAGTTCTAGAATTCTTACTTTATTGATATAGGCTAGATTGACAGAATCTGAAGATCAGAATGATGGTAGCCATGATATTCACTGTGACATTCTACGGAAAACAAAGTTGGACAAAACAAGGAGGATAGGAAGAGCGTGACAGTTTTTGAACATTAATTTTGAAGAACACCACCGAGATTATGATAGATAGGAAGTAAATGACATGCCCATCATCTGCACATAGTTTAGTTTCAGTTTCTCTGACAGTCTGTGGTTCTATTCCAAATGTCATTTTGCCTGTTTTAAATCTTTCTCTTAGCTCTGCATATGAAAATTATGAAACACTCAATCTCTCTGCAGTTGATCTCTGAACTTCAATTTTATTGTCCATGTTCTGTGCCAAGACTCACAAAGGCATTTTTGCATCCCTTCCATAATGCACTTCGAACACTGTTTTTTAAGTCTTCATTAACTTTTATTGTATCATAAAAAAACATGCTATCCAAGCCTCAAGTCAGCTCTTCTTTTCTGAATGGGAGACCAGAACTTTGGGGAGGGGGGAGAGATGGTGGGAGAGAAAGATGGGCCTCTCCTATCATTTAGGTGCACCGAAAAGAGAAGACAATTTCCATGAGATCCTTTACCGTAGGAGCCTGAGCAGACCTCCTTGAATTTCCAGTTGAACCAGAAGCTTTTCTTCAAGATTTGATAGAGTGAAGAAACTGTGGAACTTTATTTTATATATGACAACAGCTGCAAAGCTCTCTTCACACAGAGATGAAAGGACTCACATATACCCAGAATGGAAGAATGGATGGGGAAGTTGAGTGCTTGGTTAAAGAAAACTTTGTCTAGATTTCCTTCTACTTGGAAACCACTCTTGGATTTGCTTGTAATTAAAAGAAATGAAATTTAAACCTTGAGTTTTTATGTGTCTACATGTTTATAATGATAAATGTAGTTTGTTATGGTTTATTCTAATCCAAAGAGTTATTGATACTTAGGATTTTACCTGTAGTGAAGAAAGTTGGAAGTTACTTTTTCTCTTTAGCTTTTTCCCCTTTTTGTCTACATTCTCCAATTTTGCTTTTCCCTCCCTCCCCCTTCTTCACTTTTTCCTCCTTGGTTTTCTTGTACTTTGTTTTTCTAAAATTTAACAACATTTACAACATTTTATATGATTTTCAAGGGTTGATCCACTATGCAAAACTGTTCCACCATGAGGGCATAGTGGGCGTTTTCCCATGTGATTTCTCTGATGTGTCATTTTTGAGCAAAACTTTATCGCACTCTATGCATCTCTATGGCTTCATTCCTGTTTGGACCTTTTGATGATTTCTAAGGTTTTGTTTTCGAGTAAATCTTTTCCCACACTTACATTTATTGAGCTTCGTCCCCGTGTGCATTCCCTGATGAACGCGTAGCTGTGTTGCCATGATAAAACATTTCCTACACTCCTCACATTTATAGGACCTCTCTCCTGTGTGTCCCTTCATGGGTCTCCGACGTTGAGCAGACTCCACAAATCTTTTCTCACATTCTGGGCATTGATAGGGTCTGTCTCCAGTGTAAAGTCTCTGATGTCGAATTAGGTGTGACTTTTCAACAAAACATCTCCACATTCTTTTAACTTCACCTTGTATTCTCCATGTTTCTGTTTTAAGAACTGTCAATTTATCATCTATATGTAGTCATCTACTTACAACCACCATTGAGCCCAAAATGTCTGTTAAGTGAAACACTTAAGTGAATTTTCCCCATTTTACGACCTTTCTTCCCATAGTTGTTAAGTGAATCACTGCAGTTGTATAGCTGGACACATGGTTTTTAAATGAATCTGGCTTCTCCCTTGACTTTGCTTGTGAAAAGGTCGCAAAAGGGGATCAGTTGACTCTGGAACACTGCAACCGTCAGAACTGTGAGTCAGTGGCCAAGGATCTGAATTTTGATCACGTGACCATGGGGATGCTGAGAAATGGTCATAAGTCACTTTTTTCAGTGCCATTGTAACTTCGAACGGTCACTAAATGAACTGTTTTTTGAGTCGACTACCCGTATTGACAAATTGTTGGGGAAAAGCGGTTCAAAGAAATGAGACAAAAAGTGTAAGACATCAGGATATTACACTGTATCCATTTATTGTGGTCTAGTCTTTCTTTTCCATAAAACGCTTCTTGTGCCGAGACCCACAAAGTCGTTTTTGGGCCCTTCCTATGTTTGCATCGTCGAAACTGAACCATAAAAAAGCATATGTCAGCTTTGGAAGCCATATTAAGCCGGAAGCTTCCATGCTGCCGCCACCTCATGCTTGGGAAAGTAGGAGGGGGGATTTAGTAGAGGGGTTGTCTTTAGACATAATAGCATTCTTCCTGTCGGTCAAGATCAGGCCGATCCTACTACTGTTAATCTTCTCATCGTCCCCACCACCCGTCTCCTTCCACTTATGAGTGGATGACTGCAATGTTGTTGCTTGTATCCCTATGATTTATGTTGATATTGTTTGCTGATTGCTTATTTGTACCCTATGACTATCATTAAGTATTGTACCTTATGATTCTTGATGAATGTATCTTTTCTTTTATGTACGCTGAGAGCGTATGCACCAAGACAAATTCCTTGTGTGTCCAATCACACTTGGCCAATAAAGAATTCTATTCTATTCTATTCTATTCTATTCTATTCTATTCTATTCTATTCTATTCTATTCTATTCTATTCTATTCTATTCCATTCCATTCCATTCCATTCCATTCCATTCCATTCCATTCCATTCCATTCCATTCCATTCCATTCTTCTATTCTATTCTATTCTATTCTATTCTATTCTATTCTATTCTATTCCGCATCTGGAGAAGGAGTGGTCAGAGTGATGTCTCGAGATGGGACAGTGATTGGAGCATGTGATCGACTGAGGAGTGAGGGGATGGTTTTGGGGATTTTGATTTACTGAGGGAAAACCCGGACGTCTCAGATACGGGGTTTACCCAGATGTGCCAGTTTACCTATTCTAGTAAATAGAACTTTGAAAAATGCTTGCTTCAGAGTGGGTTTTTTTTCCTGGAACGCTGACAGCATACCCTTCCCATTTTAAAATCCTCTTATTTCTCAGCAACACTCACTCTTTCATCCAAAGCAGCAAACAGGCTGCAAAGTACAATTTTTAATGTAATTAGGCAACCCTAATTATCCTCTTTCTCTTTGATCTTGAACAGTTTTAAATTAAACTCTTGGTTTTTCTCCTGCCATATTTGTTGTTGTTGTTAGTTGCGATGTTTTGTCCCACCCATTGCGACCCCATGGACAACGTTCCTCCAGGCCTTCCTGTCCTCTATCATCCTCTGGAGTCCATTTAAGCTCATGCCGACTGCTTCAGTGACTCCATCCAGCCACCTCGTTCTCTGTCGCCCCATTCTTCTTTTGCCCTCAATCTTTCCCAGCATTAGGCTCTTCTCCAGTGAGACCTTCCTTCTCATTAGGTGGCCAAAGTATTTGAGTTTCATCTTCAGGATCTGGCCTTCTAAAGAGCAGTCAGGGTTGATCTCCTCTAGGACTGACCAGTTTGATTGCCTTGCAGTCCAAGGGACTCCTGCCAAAGAAACGTAGATATATCTTCCTGTCACTGGTTATGTGGCGCACCCATTGTCCGAATAGGTATTGTTTAAAACAGAAAAATCAGTCTACTAATATAGTTTCTTTTAATCATAGAACTTCTATAATCAATGACAATTGTATTTTTTTCCCCATCTGAACACATCCTTTTCGATATAATTCCATGCCTTATCACAATTATTTTAACAGAAAATTTGTATTCTTTGTAACAATACCCAAATGTCTTATTTTTGTATTATTTCTTTTAAATCACTTTTCCCCATCAATTCTATTTTGTCTTCCGTTTTCCTATTTTGGTCAATTTCTTTGTTTATTAGTTATTGAATTGAAAACCAGCCAATGCACTAAAAATTCCATTATTGATTTCTTCCAAAAGATCTTTTAAACTTACCACAAGGTTTCAGCAGAAACCTTAGCAGAAACCTTTCCCTTTTTCTTTTTAAATTCTTAGAATCATAGGGCTAGAAACAAACAACCTACCCTCCAATAAACAATTTGGTTTCAGAAAAAAAATCCTGTAATCTACACTTCGACACTGCAAAAACATATGGACTACACAACTCGATCAGGGCAAAGCAACAGACACAATTTACATAGACTTCTGTAAAGCCTTTGATTCAGTGGTACACAACAAACTACTTCTAAAACTAAAATCCTAGGGCATTTCTGGACCCCAGATAATTGGATAGCTGTGTTCCTGTCAAACAGACAAGTGGTCAAAATAGGGAGCGCCCTATCAAATCCTGCACCTGTTAATAGCGGTGTTCCCCAAGGCAGCATTCTAGGACCAACAATCTTTATACTTTACATAGATGATCTTTGTGATCATATTATAAACAACTGCATTCTCTTCGCTGATAATGTAAAACTATTTAACACCACCGACAATGTTGCGATCCTTCAAAAAGACCTTGACTTTATGTCAGAATGGTCAAACAATTGGCAACTTCAAATCTCAACCAACAAATGTCTTACACATTGGCAAAAAGAATCAGAACACAAAATACAAACTGAGTGGACATGACCTTGTAGACGAGCCTCACTTTGTCGAGGACCTTGGAGTACTCATCTCTAATGATCTAAGTGCCAAAGCCCACTGTAACAACATCGCCGGAAAGGCATTAAAGAGTTGTTAATCTAATCTTGCGTAGCTGTTTGTCCGGTAATATTACACTACTAACCAGAGCATACAAAACATTTGCTAGACCAATTCTCGAATACAGCTCATCTGTCTGGAACCCACACTGCATATCGGACATTAATACAATTGAACGTGTCCAGAGGTATTTCACGAGAAGAGTCCTCCACTCCTTTGCTCGCAACATAATCCTTATGCCATCAGACTTGAAATTTTGGGCTTGGACAACTTTGAACTATGCCGCCTTCGGTATGACCTAAGCGTAGTTCATAAAATTATCTGCTACAATGTCCTACCTGTCAATGACTACTTCAGCTCCAACCACAACCATACATGAGCACACAATAGATACAAACTTAGAATAAACCACTCCAAACTCAATTGCAGAAAATATGACTTCAGCAACAGAGTGGTCAACACCTGGAATGCACTACCTGACTGTGTGGTTTCATCCCCAAACCCCCATAGCTTTAACATTAGACTGTCTACTTTTGACCTCACCCCATTCCTAAGAGGTCTGTAAGGGGTGCACATAACCACACCAGTGTGCCTTCCGTCCCTGTCCTAATGTTCCCTTTTATTCATATTCATATCATGTATTCAAATCATGTTTACACCTATATATGTTATTTAATACATGCTTGACAAAAATAAATAATAAAAAATAATAAAATAAAAAATAGAAGGGAGCTACCACAGAATAAGAGCTGTAGTCTTCTAGTCCTACCTTCCCTGCCCAAAGCAGGAGTCCTTATACGGTTCCAGACAATTTCACATTAAATATTAGAGTTTCAAACTCATATCAGATTTCCATATTCACGTCTTAGAATTAAAACCTAACCCTAACCACGTTTAACATGGCAAAGAAAATTTCCAAGGAAGCAATTTTAACGGACAAACTCCAGGAAGCAAGATCTTCCAATTGGCAAGGGAAAAGTATTCTCATGTTATACACCTGTAAGGTTTTTCTCATGTGTGGATTTTTCATGTGCATCTGAAGATAAAAATCTTTGCCACATTCTAAGCCCTGATAGAAGTTTTTCTCCAGTAAAAATTCACTGATGCTGAAAGAGTATTTTTCCAGCCAAACCATACCTCACATTTCAAACATTTAAACTGCATCTTTCCTATATGGATTAGAGTGTGATTTTTAAGGGATGATTGACAAGAAAATGCTCTCCCACGATCATATGACTTCTAAGGCTTAAACAACTATGAAAAACTGTTCTACCATCAGGGTCTATTAGGACTTTTCCCATGTGATTTTTTTGATGTCTTGGTTTTGAGGAAAACATTACCACACTATGTGCATCTCTATGGCTTCACTCGCATATGGACCTTTTGAGGCTTTCCAAGGTTGTATTTTTGGGAAAAACCTTTCCCAACTCCACACATTTGTATGGCTTCTCCACTGTGTGGAGAACTCGAAGCAGTATCTCAAAGATCCTGGGGCTTCAGGGTTTGACACAGTGTTACTGTGAGAAAACTTTTCTCACACTCCCCACATTTACAGGGCCACCCTCCTGTGTGCCTCTCTTGATGTGTCCAAAGTTCAGAAGAATCCATAAATCTTTTCTCACATTCTGGGCACTGATAGGGTCTTTCTCCGGTGTGAACTCTCTGATGTTGAACTAGGGTTGACTTTGAGCTAAAACACCTCCCACATTCTCGGCACTTTTGATTGTTCTACACACGCTTCTCTTCTGTGTGAAGCATCTCATGTTTTCTAAGATAATATTTGCAATGAAAAGATTTCTCATTCTCCAGACATTTATATTGCTTCTCTAAGTGGATTCTCTGATGAACCTGAAGCAGTGTTGCTGTGAAAAAACTTTTCCCTCACTTCCCACATTTATAGGGCGACTTTCCTGTGTGCTTCTTCTGATGTCTCCGAAGTCCAGCAGACTCCACAAATCGTTTCTCACATTGTGGGCATTGATAGGGTGTGTCTCCAGTGTGAAGTCTCTGATGTCGAATCAGGTGTGACTTGTAGCCGAAAGATCTCCCACATTCTGGGCACTGATGGGGTCTTTCTCCGGTGTGACGTCTCTGATGTTGACCTAGGTTTGACTTGGAGCCAAAAAATTTCCCACATTCTGGGCACTGATAGGGTTTTTCCCCAGTGTGAATTCTCTGATGTTGAATTAGGTATGACTTTCTGGCAAAACATCTCCCGCATTTTGGGCACTTTTCATTTTTCTGCACACACTGGAAAGGCTTCTCTCCTTTGTGAAGCCTCTCATGTTTTCTAAGATAATATTTGCAATGAAAAGTTTTTTCACACTCCGGACATTTATATTTCTTCTCTAAGTGGATTCCCTGATGCTTCCGAAGTGTACCTTTCTGGGTGAAAGATTTCTCACACACTGAGCATTTGTAGCATTTCTCACCCGTATGAGTTTTGCAGTGAACTCTAAGGGTTGATGAACGACCAAATTCTTTCCCACATTCTAAACATTTGAACCTTTTTTCCCTCCTGTGAACATTCTCATGACTTCTGAGGTTTTGTATTGTACGGAAAAATCTTCCACATTCAATGCACATATAGGGCTTCACCCCTGTATGGATACTCTGATGTTCAGAAAGATTTGACATTTAAAAAAAACATTTATCACAGTCCTTACATTTATATAGGTTTTCTCCCCTGTGCGTCCTTTGGTGGCTCCGAAGATCAGAAGAAACCACAAAACTTTTCTCACATTCTGAGCATTGATAGGGTCTCTCCCCAGTGTGACATCTCTGATGTTGAATTAGGTTTGACTTCTGGCTAAAACATCTCCCACATTCTGGGCACTGATAGGGTTTTTCCCCAGTGTGAATTCTCTGATGTTTCAGCAGGCATGATTTGCTGGAAAAAGTTTTCCCACATTCTAGGCACATTTTTCTTTTCTCCTTTGTGTGTGTTTTATTATGTTTCCAAAGAGATGAACTCCGAGTGAAACATTTTCCACACACAAAGCATTTATAAGGTCTCTGCCTTGTGTGAATTTTCTCATGTTTTCTAAATAATTGTTTATAATGGAAAGATTTCCCACACTCCAGACATTGATAGGGTTTCCCTCTGGTGTGGATTTGCTGATGTTTAAGCAGCTCTGAGTTTTGAAGAAAGCACAGCCCACATTGCACACACTTGCAGGGCTTCTCTTCAGCCTGGCTGTTCTGAGGCCTAGAAAGACGCCGTCTCTCAGGAAATCTTCCCCAGCTCTTCCTGGATTCCTGAGATCTCTTTTTCTGGTGGATTCGCTGATGAGCTCCAAGGTCCGAGCCTTTAGCAAAACGTTCCCCACACTCTCCGCATTTGTAAGGCTTCAGTCCAGGGTGGCTCCGGAGATGTTTGGCAAAGCTCCACATTCCAGGAAAGGAGTTTCCACATAGAAAACACAGGTGGGATCCATTCCCCTTATGCAGCATCCGGTGGATCAAAAGGAGGGACCAGTAAGCAAAGGATTTCCCGCATTCAGAACATTTGGAGTGTCTCCCTAGATTCCTCTGAGGGGACCTTTGGCCAAAGTGTTCCCCCCTCTGCATAGTTTCCAGGGGCTGCTCACTTCCAGGGCTTTCCATCAAAGGAAACTCGAACAAGTAGAAGTTTGGCCAAAAAGGTTGGAAGATGGGCAGGAGGATGGGCTCCAGCACGAGTACGAAAGCTCAGAAGACGAAACCTCTGGTCCCGGTGACTGACCCAGATTGGATCCTGCAAGCAGAACTTCCTCCAACGGTTTTCCTGCAGGATGAAGATAAAAGAAGTGAAGGAGAGAGAAATATTTATTTTCTTCAGCTCTCCAAACAGCCCAAAGAATAGCTGGAAGACCCCCTATATGAATCCTGGAGGGGCCCCCAAAGCCTCTATTCCCTCCCTTCAGGATCAAAGCCATGGTTGGATCCTCCCTGTTGAACTGACTTCCCCTTCCCTTTTCTTAGCATGATGAGAGGGATGGCTGACAAGAGTCCCTGTTGCCGCCTTTTCCACCCTGAGACACCGGCTGGGGCGCGTCTCCCCATATTCCTCTCGCTGCATCCATGGCTGCTTGGTGCTCTTGCCATTAAACTTAGCGCGCTGCACAATGGGGGAGACGGCGTCCCCTCCTCCTCCTCCTGGAGCCCATTAAAGCATGCAGCATCGGCTGGGGCGGCCCAGCCGGTGTCTTGACGCAGAGCAAAGTCACGTGTCTCCCAACAAGGGGCGGGAAAAGAGGCAAGAAGAGGGGTGCTTGGCTTCCACTCTGGAATACGAAGTGAGTCTCCATCCGCCTCTACCGCTCTTCTCTTCTCGGGGCAGGTGAGGGGGAGGGAAGGGCGAGGGGGGCAGCCAGGCAACAGGGAGCCACAGCCGGGGGACGAAAGAGCTTCATTTATCTGGGAACCTGAAATGACTCTTGATTTAAAATTAAAAAGCACCCAAAGAAGAAGAAAGAACAACATCAGAAATAAAAAAAACCCAATCCTCGCCTGTTTTTGGAAATGGTTCAAGAGGGAACCCCGCATGTACGCGCACACACACACATGGGGTGGGGGGAGAGAGAGGTAGATGAGAAAGAGGGGAAAAAAAGAGATGGGAGGGAGGGAGATGAGAAAGAGAGGGAGGGAGATGAGAGAGGGAGGGAGAAAGATGAGAGGGAGAGGGAGAAATGAGAGAGAGGGAGAGGGAGAAAGAGAGGGAGAATGTGATGAGAAAGAGGGAGAAAGATGAGAGAAAGAGAGGGAGAAATATGAGGGAGGGAGAAAGAGAGGGAGAAAGAGATGAGAGAGGGAGGGAGAAAGAGAGAGGGAGGGATAGAGAGATGAGAGACAGGGAGAGAGAAAGCGAGAGGGAGAAAGATGAGAGGGGGAGGAAGAAAGAGGGAGAAAGAGAGGGAGAAAGAGGGAGAAAGATGAGAGGGAGGGAAAAAGACAGGGAGGGAGAGAGATGAGAGACAGGGAGGGAGAAAGAGAGGGAGGAAGATGAGATGGAGGAAGAAAGAGAGAGGGAGGGAGAGAGAGAGAGAAAGAAAGAGAGAGAGAAAGATGAGAGATGGGGGGGAGGGAGAGAGAGACCTGTCTAAAAGAAAATACCTGGGGCCACAAAACCTGGGTAGATGTGGCTAGGGGGTGTGTCATGTGACTGGGTGGAAGTGAGTGATGTTGATTTGGCCACGCCCACCCAGATTTTGTGGCTCCGGGTGTTTTGCTTTCTGTGGGAAATGGGCGCAAGTGGCTCTTTGAGTGTTTAAGGTTGCAGACCCCTGGTCTAGAGCAAAGAAGGATTGGGGGTGGCATGATAGCTATTCCAGTATTTGAGGGGCTGCCACAAAGAAGGGGAGGTCAACCTATTCTCCAAAGCCCCAGAAGGCAGGACAAGAAACAATGGAGGGAAACTAATCAAGGAGAGAAGCAACCTGGAATTCAGGAGAAACTTCCTCACAGAGAGGAGAGTTAATGACTGTAGCAACTGGTTTGCAGAAGTTGTGGCTGCTCCAACACTGGAGCCTTTTAGGCAAAGAAAGGAAATGGCTGAGGGTCTCCTGCTTGAGCAGAGGGCTGGACTAGAAGACCTCCAAGGTCCCTTCCTGCCCTATTCTGAGGGACAAAACCCACCAACCAGGGGCTGACACTTCACAGCCTCCTTCAGAGCAAAACTAGGCAAATAATGGATTTTTCAGCTTCTACTCACCTTTGTAGAAAGAAAAGTAAGTAATTGAAATATTAAAATAAAAGCAAAGAACATCAATTCTTCTCCATTTAGGTGACAGGGAAAGAAAGTGGATCTTTTCTCCCTTGGGAGGAAATGAGCTCAATTCAAGCCATTTAACCCTTTTCCCCCCAATAAAGAAAACCCTCCACCCCCGATTGAAGGGAGGAGGCGGCTGTTTCCTGCATGGACCCCATAATCCCCCCTGAGACCCTGGAAAGAGAAGCCCCGCCCTTTGCCCTCCGTGGGGCGGGGCTTCCTCTCCCCCCGCCCCCTTTGCCCAGAGGCTCCCCGTCCAGCCCCGCCTCCACCCGGGACCCTCCTGGCACCCCTGGCTCAGCGGGCACTCAGCGGGGCGACCTTCCTCCGGGCAGCCCCAGGGAGAGCGGGAGCCCCACCTGCCCGGAGCGGGGCCCAGGAGCAGCCTTGCCGGACAGCCAAGAATTCGCCCAGCCGCAAGTGGGGAAACCACAGAGAGGGTAGAAAGAACCACAGGAGATTCCTAGAGAGGCCCCACGGAGGCTTCTCCCCGCCTTTTCCGGCCCTGTTTCTTTCCTGAGAGAGGGGGAGACGCTCTAGCCAGTCTTTCCTCTCCCCAGTGATCGGCTACTGTTTTGGTGTTCGGGAAGTGCCGGTTGCCCGTCGGAGGTCGCTGGGCGAGCCGCCTCTTTCCCAGCCAGGCGGAGTCCAGAGAGGCCGGGAGCCTTTCCCTCCCTCCCTCCCTCCCTCCCAGGATTGGGAAGAGGCGACTGGGGATCCCCATTTCCCCCGACGTTTGGGGGAACTTTGATGCGGGACAGTCTGCAATTTCCCCCTTTTGTGCATTTCGAAACACCATCCCATTCATTTCAATTCATCCTTTATTGTCAGTGCACAACACGTGTACCATGAGTTCGGCTGAGCCTCCCTTAGTTCATCCCCCGCCCCAAGATTAATACAGATCAATAACTCACAGTGGAAAAAGAAAAAGAAAATCCCTATCCCAATAAATCATACTAAGAACATACAATCCTCTATACATATATGTGAATACATTACATTATAATATATTGCACCAATATGAAAGTGTTGCAAAGGCCCTGCAAGTCTATCATACTACATACTTAGGATGTCATGTTGCATTCAGGAGTCTTGACAGCCCAGGGATAAAAGCTGTTCTTCAGCCTGTTTGTTCGACTGGCTATGTTTCTATATCTCCCAGCCGATGGTAGGAGAGGAAAGAAGTGCTGACCAGGGTATGAGTCTTCCTGGAGGATTTTCCACACTTTTCTAAGGCAGCGAGCCCTAGCGATTTCATCCAGTGATGTCAGGGGAAGCCCGTGATGTTTTGTGCCGTGCTCATCACCCTCAATAATGTCTTTATATCCACAGTTGTCAAGCCACCATACCATATCGTAATGCAAGAAGTGAGGACGCTTTCTATTGTAGACCGGTAAAAGGAGGTCATCAGTTCTGGTTCCACCTTGTTCTTCCGCAAAACCTCTGAGGAAGTGGAGTCTCTGTTGGGCCTTCCTGGCCACCTGGGTTATGTTGTTTCTCCAGGTGGGATCTTCGCTTAAATGGACTCCCAGGAATTTGAAGGAGGAGACACTCTCCATACAGCCCCCCTCGATTTAAAGTGGGGCAGGTTCCTCTCTCGTCTTCCGGAAGTCCAGCACCATCACCTTTGTCTTGCTGACGTTCAGGTGCAGGTTGTTTTCTAAGCATCATGTGGATAGTTTTTGAACCTCTGGTAATATTGAACTACTAACTAGATAATACAAAACATTTGCTAGACCAATTCTCGAATGCTAGACCAATTCTGTCTGGAACCCGCACTGCACATCCGACATTAATACAATTGAGAGTCCAGAGATATTTCATAAGTGCACCAGCGTGCCTTCCGTCCCTGTTCTAATGTTCTCTTTTATTTGTATTCATATCATGTATTCAAATCATGTTTATACCTATATATGTTATCTAATACGTCCTTGACAAAAATAAATAAAAAATAAAATAAAAAGTAGAAGAGAGCTACCACAGAATAACAGAGCTGTAGTCTTTTAGTCCTACCTTCCCTGCCCAAAGCAGGAGTCCTTATACGGTTCCAGACAATTTCACATTAGATATTAGGTTTTCACACTCATATCAGATTTCCATATTCATGCCTTAGAATTAAAACTTTTAAAAAATTATAACAAAATTTAACATGGCAAAGAAAATTTCCAAGGAGGCAATTTTAATGGAGAAACTCCAGGAAGCAAGATCTTCCGATTGGCAAGGGAAAAGTATTCTCATGTTATACACCTGTAAGGTTTTTCTCGTGTGTGGATTTTTCATGTGCATCTGAAGATAAAAATCTTTGCCACATTCTAAACCCTGATAAAAGTTTTTCTCCAGTAAAAATTCACTGATGCTGAAAGAGTATTTTTCCGGCCAAACCATACCTCATATTTCAAACATTTCAGCTGCATCTTTCCTACATGGATTAGTGTGATTTTTAAGGGACGATTGATAAGAAAATCCTCTCCCACCATCTGAGAGTTTCTAATCCCTCCTCTCCAATGAACACTTATGACTTTTAAGGGTTGAACAACTATGAAAAACTGTTCTACCATCATTAGGGCTTTTTCCATGTTATTTTTCTGATGTCTCGCTTTTGAGCAAAACATTACCACACTCTATGCATCTCTATGGTTTCACTCGCGTATGGACCTTTTGTTGCCATGCAAGGCCTTCTTTTTGGGAAAACCATTTCCAATACTCCCCACATTTAAAGGGCCTCTCTCCTGTGTGCCTCTTCTGATGACTCCGAGGTTCAGAAGAATCCACAAATCTTTTCTCACATTCTGGACATTGATAAGGTCTGTCTCCAGTGTGAAGTCTTTGATGTCGAATTAGGGTTCACTTCTGGCCAAAACATCTCCCACATTCAGGGCACTGATAGGGTCTTTCTCCAGTGGGAACTCTCTGATGTTGAATTAGGGTTGACTTTCTGCCAAAACACCTCCTACATTATGGGCACTTTTCATTTTTCTGCACATGCAGAAAAAGCTTCTCTTCCTTGTCATGTTTTCTAAGATAATACTTGCAATGAAAAGATTTCTCACACTCTCCGGACATTTATTTATTGATTTATTTTTAAAGTTTTTTATTTTTGAGGCAAACAAACATTTAACACATTATTCATTTCTTCCATGTGACATTTCGGTGTTATCTCCAAAAACCTGCTTCTCTTCTCTTATCTCCTCTATCTTCATACTCATCAAGCCCATTACAAAAAATTTCACTAATATAGTATTCTAATTACCATTTTTTTCAAACTCTTTTCAAACTTATTTATATCTCTTTTCTAACCAATAGTAAAATTGATTCCATATCTTAAAATATTTTGAGTCTTCTCTTTCTTTTATCATCATAGATAATCTATTCATTTCTGCACAATCTAAATTTTTTTTTATTACTTCTCCCTCCCATGGTATATTCTCTGATTTCCAATTTTATGCCTGAAGAATCCTTGCCACTGTTATTACATGTACAATCAAATTTATTTATTTATTTATTTATTTATTTATTTATTTATTTATTTATTTATTATTTAAATTTATATACCGCCCTTCTCCCGAAGGACTCAGGGCGATGTACAGCCAAAAATAAAAACATAAAAATATAAAATTTAAAACAATTTAAAAGTATATTAAACAAATTTGGCCCATATTGATTAACCCCCCCCCCTTTTTAAAAAATGAATTAAAAACAATATATTATCTTTACTAATTTTCTCTGGTAAGATACTCAATAGGAATAGCTCTGGTTTTAAATCCATACGTTGTTGTATCATTTCCCCCAACCATAATTTTATTCCAATAGTTCTTTGCTTCAAGGCATGTCCACCATATATGGTAATATGAGCCTGGTAACTGGTGGCATTTCCAACATTTAGCTGATTTATCTTTAAACATTTTTGCCAGTTTATCAGGGGGCATATGCCATCTGTAAAACATTTTATATTGGTTTTCCTTGTATGCTGTGGACATTGTTATTTTGTAATTTCTTTCCCATAATTGTTGCCATTTATCTAACTCAATTGAATATCCAAAATTGTTTGCCCAAGCTATCAGTATTTTTTTTTACTTGTTCTTCCTCTAATTCTATATTCAATAAAAAATTATAACATTTTGTAATTAATTTGTCCTCTGTTCCTGTGAGTATCTTATCCAGCTCAGTCTTCTCTAAGTAAAAACCATGTAATTTAAGATCTTTTTTGTATCTGGTTTATATTTGCATATACATATACCAGTGGTGGGTTGCTACCGGTAGTAGAAATTTTGAGTAGAACAATGCATTTCTTATGTAATGTCTATGAAAGTACGTATATATCTTATTTCTCCCATACCATAAAAAAGCATGCCAGCCCAGTTGTAGATCATAACCTCCCAGTATTAATAGTCTTGTATTTCTTAGTTTGACTCATTCTTTCAGCTATGTCAATGCTGCTGCTTGATAATATAGTTCCCAGTTCGGAAATCCAAATCCTCCTCGTAATCTCGTATCCTGAAGGATTATCTAAGTATTTTCAAATTTTATCAATATTTATTAAATATTGAAAATAAGTCTTTTCAAATTTTATCTAATAATAAGATTATTATTAGTAATAATAATCTTGGTAATATATTCATCTATATTATTGCAATCCTTCCCATAAGTGACAATTGAAGATTCTTCCATTTCTCCAAGTCTCTCTCAATTTGTTCTTTAAGTCTATAATAATTGTGATCTTTAATTGTTGCGCACCTAGAAGTCAAATATATTTCTAAGTATTTAACTTTTCTCACCGCTTGTATGTCTAATTTCTCTTCTATCTCTCTTTTTTGTTTTTCTGTAGAGTTTTTCACCAAAATTTTTGTTTTTTCTTTATTTTCAATCCAGACACTTTTCCATAGTTCTCTATTTGAGTTAATAATTTTACTCCCCTAGCTTGTGGTTCCTCCAAAATAAATACTAGGTCATCAGCAAATGCTTGCAATTTGTATTCCTCTTTTTAAATTTTCATTTCCTTTATCTCTTTATCTCGCCTGATATTTCTATTTAACACCTCTGAAGTCAAAATAAACAATAACGGTGATAGGAGCATCCTTCTCTAGTACCCTTCATAATGCCAACACTCTCTATCATTTCTCCATTCATCATTATTTTAGCAGATTGGCTATCATAAACCGTTTTTACTGTGTTTAATAAATCTCTCCCCAAAGTTCATTCTCTGCAATTGTTCTATCATGAACTGCCAATTCACATTATCAAAAGCTTTTTGGGCATAAAAAAATATTATCGCCATTTGTTTTTCTGAGTGGTTGGATGGCTGGATTAGTAAAAAATTTAAAAGAGGAAAAAAAAAAGGAAAAACCCGAATCAACCACCTCCCTCCAAAAATTTAAAGTTCCCAGTCTCCCATATAGGAATTTAAAATTTTAAAAAGGAAATATGGAAAAAAAAGAAAAAAGAGAAAAAAGAGAAAAAAGAAAAAAAAAGGTTAATCCAGTTATCCAAATAGCAAGAGTTCAAAAAAAAAAAAAAAACCTAAAAAAGAAAAAAGAAACAAGAAGAATCCAATCAAAGGTAGCCAAAAGAAAAAAGAGGAAGTTTTTCTTCTGACTCTTCATGTCATAATCCAAATTTTTTAAAAATCTAATTCTACTAAGTTCAGTAAAAAAAACCTCTGAGTAAAAGACAAGTCAAGAATAAAGGCTAAAATCAGAGATATTCTTATTGGGAATCTTACCGGAGAATTATAGTAAAGAAGATATATATTTGATTATTCATATAATAACAACGGCTAGAATTGTATTTGCACAAAACTGGAAAGCAGATAAAATCCCGTTGGAAGGAGAAATTCTAAAAAAATTTTTGAATGTGCAAAAATGAATAGATTAACATTGAGAATAAAAGATAAAGAGGAGTTGATGTATTTCAAGACATGGGATAAATTTTATGATTGGTTAGAAAAGAAATATGAATAAGGATATAAAGATAAAATAGAGAATAGATGGGAGAAAACAATTAGAAAAATAGATACCCAGATGATGTCAAGTAAAAGGAGAAAGGGGAGGGGGATGTAAAAGGGAAAAAAGTGGGATATCATAAAAATGTACGCAAATGATGTAATAAAATTAAATAAGATATTGAATAAGAAATTGAAATGAGAATAAAGATAATTGGAAAATCGGGGCTGCTCGAATACCACTTTAGACTGAACTGAAAGGGAAAAGGGAAACAACAGGAGAGAGGGGAAGGAGTAGAGAGAGAGGAAAGGAGAAGCGAGGAGAGGAGAGGAGAAAGAAGAAAGGAAAAGGAGAGGAAGAAAAGGGAGGGATAGAGGAGCAGAGGAGAAGGTTAGAAGGGGGGAAGATGAGAGGAGTGGGGGAAGAGAAGGGGAAGTAGGAAAGGGAAGGAGAGAAAGAACGAAGGAAGTATAAAGAGAAAGAGGAAGGAAGAGAAGGGGAGGAGAAGAAGAAAGGTTGGAGTAAAGGTAAAAGGTAAAAGAGCAGCCCCGAAAAAGTAAAAATGAAAAATGAAAGTTAAAGGAAAAGATGAATGAAAAATGACGGAAATGACTGTACATGTAAATGTGTTTATGAGAAATAAATATAAAACTTTTTAAAAAAAGAATAAAGGCTTTTTCTTTCCACCAGCAAATCTCAAAACAAAGTACTTCAAAAAATTTGTAGTAAAGTATATAAACTAGTCATCCCAGAAAAAAAGAAAAGATTATGTAAGATTCAAAGCCAAAAAAAAGAAAGAAAAAAGTTCAAAAGCAAGTTCAAAGTCTCTCCTTCACAGCTGTTATCATTTGGCTAAAATGTCAAGGTCAGTCATTTATTAAAGTTTCTTCACAGTAAATATCTTTTTTTTCTTTCGCCACTAGATGGCATGCAGGTTAACTTTTGACATTACACAGCACTTTCACTTCTATTTAGCTTTGTTGTTTCAAGATTCTTTTACCAATCATCCCCATTCTATGATAATTCATTCATGGGATTTCCATCTTCAATTCAATTCATTATCCCAATTCTTATTATCAATTTTAAAAAGGTTCAAAATTCCCCAGTTCTTTTTTCCCCCCAATAGTAAAATAGTAAAAAAAAGTTTCCAGTTTCACTTTCCTCGCAGCCAAGTTACTGGATGTGAGAGCTAATACACACCCACTCTTACTCCTCGCTTTCAGCTAGTCTTTTTCACCCTGTGAATTTTTCAGGTGGATTTGAAGAGAAACTTTTGGTAGAAAAATCAGATCACTCTCACCTCCATGTCACATGCTGTCTTTCTTCATCCTCTTTTGCTGTAGCTGCCCCAGCTTCCGAGCGACTTCTAGGTCGCTTTCTGTGCTGTCCAAATTGAGGAGTTTCTTCTGGTCCTACCAGGGAGTTTGCAGACTTCCTGTGTTGACCGGTACATGCTCCTCTTTTTTGTCAGCCCTACAAGATAACTTAGGTCCCTGGGGACCCTTGGACAGCGGAGATATCAACGGGTCTTTGAGAACCCTCAAAGAGTCTGTCGTTCCGCCGCAACGCTGTCCACACCTCCCCTCTCTCTGGACATTTATATTGCTTCTCTAAGTGGATTCTCTGATGAACCTGAAGCAGTGTTGCTGTGAAAAAACTTTTCCCTCACTTCCCACATTTATAGGGCAACTCTCCTGTGTGCCTCTTCTGATGTCTCCGAAGTCCAGCAGACTCCACAAATCGTTTCTCACATTGTGGGCATTGATAGGGTGTGTCTCCAGTGTGAATTCTCTGATGTCGAATCAGGTGTGACTTGTAGCCGAAAGATCTCCCACATTCTGGGCACTCATAGGGTCTTTCTCCGGTGTGACGTCTCTGATGTTGAATTAGGTTTGACTTGGAGCCAAAAAATTTCCCACATTCTGGGCACTGATAGGGTTTTTCCCCAGTGTGAATTCTCTGATGTTGAATTAGTTGTAACTTTGTGCCAAAACATCTCCCGCATTCTGGGCACTTTCCATTTTTCTGCACACGCTTGTACGGCTTCTCTCCTTTGTGAAGCATCTCATGTTTTCTAAGATAATATTTGCAATGAAAAGTTTTCTCACACTCTGGACATTTATATTCCTTCTCTAAGTGGATTCTCTGATGAACCTGAAGCAGTGTTTCTGTGAGAAAACTTTCCCCACACTCCCCACATTTATAGGGCAACTCTCCTGTGTGCTTCTTCTGATGCCTCCGAAGTCCAGCAGACTCTACAAATCGTTTCTCACATTGTGGGCATTGATAGGGTGTGTCTCCAGTGTGAATTCTCTGATGTCGAATCAGGTGTGACTTGTAGCCAAAACTTCTACCACATTCTGGGCACTGATGGGGTCTTTCTCCTGTGTGAAATCTCTGATGTTGAATTAGTTGTGACTTTGTGCCAAAACAACTCCCACATTCTGGGCACTTTTCATTGTTCTGCACATGATTGTAAAGCTTCTCTCTTTTGTGAATCTTCTCATGTTTTCTAAGATAAGATTTGCAATGAAAAGTTTTCTCACACTCAGGACATTTATATTGCTTCTCTAAGTGGGTTCTCTGATGCAACATAAGTGAATCTTTCCGGAGATAAGATTTCTCACACACTGAGCATTTGTGGCGTTTCTGACCCGTATGGATTTGGAAGTGATCCCTAAGGGATGATGACTTTGCAAATGCTTTCCCACATTCTAAACATTTGAACCTTTTTTCCCCCCTGTGAACATTCTGATGACTTCTGAGGTTTTGTATTGTACGGAAAAATCTTCCACATTCAATGCACATATAGGGCTTCAACCCTGAATGAATAATCTGATGTTGAGAAAGATTTGACATTTTAAAAAAACATTTATCACAATCCTTACATTTATACAGTTTTTCTCCCCTGTGCGTCCTTTGGTGGCTCCGAAGGTCAGAAGAAACCACAAAACTTTTCTCACATTCTGAGCATTGATAGGGTCTCTCCCCAGTGTGACGTCTCTGATGTAGAATTAGGTTTGATTTCTGACTAAAACATCTCCCACATTCTGGGCACTGATAGGGTTTTTCCCCAGTGTGAATTCTCTGATGTTGCAACAAGCATGATTTGCTGGAAAAAGTTTTCCCACATTCTAGGCACATTTTGCTTTCCTCCTTTATGTGTGTTTTATTGTGTTTCCAAAGAGATGAGCTCCAAGTGAAACATTTTCCACACACAAAGCATTTATAAGGTCTCTGCCCTACGTGACTTTTCTCATGTTTTCTAAACAATTGTTTATTACGGAAAGATTTCCCACACTCCAGACATTGATACGGTTTCCCTCTGGTGTGGATTTGCTGATGTTTAAGCAGCTCTGAGTTTTGAGAAAAGCACAGCCCACATTGCACACACTTGCAGGGCTTCTCTTCAGTCGGGCTGTTCTGAGGCCTAGAAAGACGCCATCTCCCAGGAAATCTTCCCCAGCGCTTCCAGGATTCCTGAGATCTCTTTCCCTGGTGGATTCGCTGATGGGCTCCAAGGTCCGAGCCTTTAGCAAAACGCTCCCCACACTCTCCGCATTTGTAAGGCTTCAGTCCAGGGTGGCTCCGGAGATGTTTGGCAAAGCTCCATGTTCCAGGAAAGGATTTCCCACAAAGAAAACACAGGTGGGATCCATTCCCCGTATGCAGCTTCTGGTGGATCAAAAGGAGGGACCGGTGAGCAAAGGATTTCCCGCACTTGGAGCATCTGGAGAGTTTCCCCTGATTCCTCTTATGGGACTTTTGGCCAAAGCGTTCCCCCCTCTGCATAGTCTCCAGGGGCTGCTCACTTCCAGGGCTTTCCATCCAAGGAAACTCGAACAAGCTGACCTTTGGCCAAAAGGTTGGAAGATGGGCAGGAGGATGGGCTCCAGCACAAGTCCAAAAACTCGGAAGACGAAACCTCTGGTCCCGGTGACTGACCCCGACTGGATTCTGCAAGCAGAACTTCTTCCAAAGGGTTTCCTGGTGGCACCTGCAGGATGAAGATAAAAGAAGTGAAGGAGAGAGGAAGATTTAGTTTCTTCAGGAAGACCCCCTATATGAACCCTGGAGGGCCCCCCCAAAGCCTCTACTCCCAGCCTTCAGAATCAAAGACATGCTGGGATCCTCCCTGTTGAGCTGACCTCCCCTTCCCTTTTCTTAGCAATTTATTTATTTATTTATTTGATTTATATTGCCACCTATTCGCCCATGGCAACTCAAGGCTGCTTACAGCATATAAAAAAACACATTTAAAAAACAATAATACCCATAATAGTTCAAATAAATTAATGCAATAAAATCACTCTGACCCTCTCAGTGACAGCCAATCACATGAGCCATTTAATTGGGCTCCATTCCATTCTGGGTTCCCCAGGCCCACTGGCAGAACAAGGTCTTCAACGCCTTCCGGAAGAGTACTAGAGTGGGGACCTTTCTAATCTTTGGGAGAATAATGTTTCAGAGAGAGGGAGCCACCACGGAGAAGGGCCTTCTTCTGGGTCCCGCCAGGTGTATTTCCCTCAGGGATGGGACCCACAGCATTCCCTGCCTCCCCGCTCTAATGGGTGAGGTAGATTAAGAGATGGCAAGTGACGGTCCCTCAGATAACCTGGTCCCAAGCCATGAAGGGCTTTAACGGTGACAACCAGCACCTTGAATTGCACCTGGAAGCAAATCGGCAGCCAATGCTGCTCCCGCAGGAGAGGTGATATATGTCGCATGCTGCATTTTGCACCAACTGAAGCTTCCGGATGCTCTTCAAGGGCAGCCCCATGTAGAGCGTGTTGCAATAGTCAAGACGGGAAGTGACTAAGGCCTGAGTGACTGTGAGTAGGGATTAACTATTATATATATTATATCTGTGAATTGGTGGTTCTGGGCAGAGGGCAGAGAGCTAGGCCAGCAGAGAATCGAGCAGAGAGCAAGGCCAGTATCCAGAGCGGATCCCCACCCAGGCAGAAAGCGTTGGGAGTGGATCCCCAAGCTACCAGGTGGAGAGCGTTGGAGCGGATCCCCAATCTACCAAGCAGAGATTAATAGAACATCGATCCCTAAGCGGATAGCAAATCCACCCCCATGGAGCCCCCCCCCTCAGGCGAAAATTCCCCAGGAAAGATTCCCCAGCAAAGATCGGTGGAGCATCAGTGGATCGCTGTTTCCTGTTTCTGCATGTTTCCCTCATCGGATAATAGAACAAATCAGAGCACGCCTGGAGAATAGACCTATTCTGAGCCTGCTTCAGTGTTGGTTAATGGATAATCAATTGATTATCGATAGTGATTGATTTCAGTACCATTTAATGTCTTGTTAATTGTCTACTAGTTGATTAATTACCTAGTAGTTGATTAATTGCCAAATAGATTAATAGTTTATCCTAATTGATTCATTGTCTAATTTAATTAATTCGTTGTCTATCATATTGAATAATTAGTGTTATTGATTAGTATTACTGATTAGTGTTATTGATTAGTGTTATTGATTATTAATAACACTATCAATTAGTGTTATTGATTAGTGTTATTGATTATTGATTAGCATATTGATTAGCATAGTTATTGATTAGTGTGGCATAGATTTACCATCTAATAAGAAATTAATACATACCAGCAAATATGAATTCTACACTGAATACTAACAAATAAGAAGTACTCCACAAATCTACCACGCCAGGCAAAAACTCCAATCTACTACCAAACACCCACAAAAGAAAGATATCTCTACCAATGAGCACCCTAACGACTCCTGCACATGCTTTCAATGTTCTGTAACTATCAATAACAACAAGGATATCATTAAATGCCGCCTATGTGACAATTACGCCCACCTCTCCTGCTTAAAATTAACCAAACATATAGCAAATCTCCTACAAGCATCAGCTACATGTCCATTTCTCTGTCCATCATGTTTACCTAAGCTGGACAATCTAAGTCTCCTGTCTGATAAAGTCGAAACCATTGAAACATCCATTATCTCTGTAGAAGAAAGCTTAGTAGCACGTTTTGAAGCCAGTTTACAAGCATGTCTAACATCTCTTGAAAAAAAAAAAATTCAGCAGAGGTAAGTAAATACCTAACAGCTCAAAATTCTATCTCAATTCAACAACCACTACCACAACCACAACCTCAAATAACGACCAACCCAACAAATAATATCTCCTTATGCATCAAAGACGCCATTGAAAACGAACAGAAACGTCCAAACGCTATTTTATTTGGCCTGGAAGACACCAACAAACCTGACGATATCACTAAGGTTCGCAACATTATAAGCAACTCCCATACTCCAAACATCTCCCCTGAAGACATCATCAAAATTTCCAGAGATGGCCCTGAGTACAAGTACAATCACAATCGGTGGCCCAATGATTTTGTAGAGTCATTTGCAAGAATGAGTCCAAAAAAACCCCTAACCCAATATTTCGTACACCACAAAGAATTACAAGGATTGCAATGATCTAATACATATCGATTTTACAGAAGACAATGTTGAAAAGGCACTACGCAGTCTAAAACCATCCCTATCTATTGGACCTGACGGACTATGTGCCTACTTCTTAAAAAAGCTTTCCACTGCAATAGCAGAAGCTCTAAGCATACTCTTTGAAAAATCTTTAATGACCAGCTCTTTGCCCAACCATTGGGCACTAGCCACGGTCATCCCTATCTTCAAAAAGGAACACCCCAGCCTAGTTGAAAATTACAGACCAATCTCTTTATGTTGTGTCACCTGCAAAGTCATGGAATCAATCATTAACCAATGCATCACCCTCCACGAAGAGACAAACAACTTACTCTCCAACAAACAATTTGGTTTCAGAAAAAAATTATCCTGTAATCTGCAACTACTACATTGCAAAAATATATGGATTACACATCTCGATCAGGGCAAAGCAATAGACGCAATTTACATAGACTTCTGCAAAGCCTTTCATTCAGTGGTACACGACAAGCTACTTCTAAAACTAACATCTTCTGGCATTTCTGGAATCCTGCATAAATGGACAGATGCTTTCCGGTCAAACAGGCAACAAGTGGTCAAAATAGGAAGCACTCTATCATATCCTGTACCTGTTAAAAAGCACTGTTCCCCAAGGCAGCGTTTTAGGACCAACACTCTTTATACTTTACATAAATGACCTTTGCGATCATATTAAAAGCAACTGCGTTCGCTTCGCTGATGATGTAAAACTATTCAAAACCACCTACAATGCTGTTACCCTTCAAAAAGACTTTGACTACGTGTCAGATGGCTCAAACAAGTGGCAACTTCAAATCTCATCTAACAAATGCTCTGTCTTACACATTGGCAAAAAGAATCAGAACACCAAATACAAGCTAGATGGACATGACCTTGTAGACGACCCTCACTCTGTCAAGAACCTTGGAGTACTCATTTATAAAGATCTAAGTGCCAGAGCCCACAGTAATAACATTGCCAAAAAGGCATTAAGAGTTGTTAATCTAATCTTGCGTAATATTGAACTACTAACTAGAGCATACAAAACATTTGCTAGACCAATTCTCAAATACAGCTCATCTGTCTGGAACCCACACTGCATATCGGACATTAATACAATTGAGAGAGTCCAGAGATATTTCACGAGAAGAGTCCTCCACTCCTCTGCTCCCAATATAATACCTTATGCCACCAGGCTGGAAATTTTGGGCTTAGACAATTTAGAATTACGCTGCCTTCGATTAGACCTAAGCATGGTATATAAAACTATCCGCTACAATGTCCTACCTGTCAATGACTACTTCAGCTTCAATCACAACCATACACAAGCACACAATAGATACAAACTTAAGGTAAACCGCTCCAAACTTGATTGCAGAAAATACGATTTCAGCAACAGAGTGGTCAACGCCTGGAATGTACTACCTGACTGTGTGGTTTCTTCCTCAAACCCCAAAAACTTTAACCTAAAACTGTCTACTGTTGACCTCACCCCATTCCTAAGAGGTCTGTAAAGGGCGCACATAAGTGCACCAGTGTGCCTTCCGTCCCTGTCCTAATGTTCCCTTTTATTCATATTCATATCATGTATTCAAATCATGTTTATACCTATATATGTTATCTAATATGTGCTTGACAAAAATAAATAGCTTCCATTAAAAATTGACCCTATATATGAACCTAAAGAGGAAGACCGATGGAAGCCTGTCACTTTTAGAAGAAAACAACAACCGAGAGCAAACCCCCTTCTGTGTATCCTACTCCACTCCGATGAAGCCCCTCTGGAACTGAACAATCATTTTCATGTTCTCCCCATGGAAGGAAATATGCAGTCGCCCACAAAAGAGCAGTCTTCAATAGTTTCTTAAAAAAGAGGCAAAACGCAGCATTTATGCAACAGGATAAAAACATCCCAGAATTTCCTAGGGAAAGAAGGCGAGTTTCAGTGACAAGCAATTCAATTCTTAGGGGAAGAGAAACTATAGTCTGCAGAGCAGATAGTCAATCTAGGAAGGAATGTTATCTCCCTGAAGCAAAAATTAAAGATGTAACAGAAATAATCAAAGCCATGGAGTACTACCCCTTTCTTCTCCTGCACATGGAGACCAATAACACAACAATGAATCTGAAAAGAGCGGATGTGATTCCCATTTTCAAGAAAGGAAGGAAAAAAAACCAAACACAAGAGATCCGGGGAAACTATAAGCCAATCAGCCCAACATCAATACCTGGGAAGATCCTGGAAAAGATAATAAAAACACAGATCTGCAAACATCTAGAAACAATGTTGTAATTAAAAGCCATTATGGGTTAGTAAAAAACAGATCATGCCAAACCAATCTTATTTTCTTCCTTGACAAGAATGGTTAGTCTCTGGACAAAAGAAGGATTGGGGGTGGCATGATAGCTATTCCAGTATTTGAGGGGCTGCCACAAAGAAGAGGAGGTCAACCTATTCTCCACAGCACCAGAAGGCAGGACAAGAAACAATGGAGGGAAACTAATCAAGGCGAGAAGCAACCTGGAATTCAGGAGAAACTTCCTCACAGAGAGGACAGTTAATGAGTGCAGCAACTGGTCTGCAGAAGTTGGGGCTGCTCCAACACTGGAGCCTTTTAGGCAAAGAAAGGAAATGGCGGAGGGTCTCCTGCTTGAGCAGAGGGCTGGACTAGAAGACCTCCAAGGTCCCTTCCTGCCCTATTCTGAGGGACAAAACCCACCAACGAGGGGCTGCCACATCACAGCCTCCTTCAGAGCAAAACTAGGCAAATAATGGATTTTTTTTCCTACTCACCTTTGTAGAAAGAAAAGTAAGTAATTAAAATACTGAAATAAAAGCAAAGAACATCAATTCTTCTCCATTTAGATGACAGGGAAAGAAAGTGGATATTTTCTCCCTTGGGAGGAAATGAGCTCAATTCAAGCCATTTAAACCTTTTCCCCCCCAATAAAGAAAACCCTCCACCCCCGATTGAAGGGAGGAGGCGGCTCTTTCCTGCACTGACCCCATAATCCCCCCTGAGACCCTGGAAAGAGAAGCCCCGCCCTTTGCCCTCCGTGGGGCGGGGCTTCCTCTCCCCCCGCCCCCCTTTGCCCAGAGGCTCCCCGTCCAGCCCCGCCTCCACCCGGGACCCTCCTGGCACCCCTGGCTCAGCGGGCACTCAGCGGGGCGACCTTCCTCCGGGCAGCCCCAGGGAGAGCGGGAGCCCCACCTGCCCGGAGCGGGGCCGAGGAGCAGCCTTGCCGGACAGCCAAGAATTCGCCCAGCCGCAAGTGGGGAAACCACAGAGAGGGTAGGAAGAACGACAGGAGATTCCTAGAGAGGCCCCACGGAGGCTTCTCCCCGCCTTTTCCGGACCGGCTTCCGCCTTGGGAGAGTGGGGGAGACGCTCTATCTCCTTTTTCCTCTCCTCCCCTGTGATCGGCTGCAGTTTCGAGGCGCTGGGCGAGCCGCCTCTTTCCCAGCGGAGTCCTTCTTTTCCTCTCTCTGCCCCCCCCTCTGCCGATTGTGAAGAGGGGATCCTCGCTCCCTCCTTGCCCCGAAGTTTTGGGGGACTTGGACGCGGGACCGGGGACAGTTTCCCCCTTTTGTGCCCTTCGGGGCATCAGGAAACACCGTCCCATAAGCTTTGCTTTCATCGTGGTTTGCTGACTGTGGGGTAACTGGGTTACTTTCCAAGCCACGGGTCAGAAAGCGGACAGAATAACAGAGTTGGAAGGGAGCTTGGAGGCAGGGTGGATTTGATTTAAATCGAGTTGATTTAAATCACAATTTAAATCATGATTTAAATCACTAGTAAAAAGGCTTGATTTAAATCAACTCGATTTAAATCGTAATTTTGAAAGAGCAGCTGTCATCTCTGCTGCTCCTTTGACCCGCTGTTGACTCACCGATAGTCCCAGTGTTGCAGAATATACAGCCTCATGCTACATAACTAAGCTCCATTTCATGCTGAATAAACTAAATTATTTATGTATCTTAAATAGAAAACTATCTTACGATAGATTTTTACCCCAAAAGTTTTTTATTAAAATAAATTCGATAAAAATCAAAAAAATCCGATTTAAATTTAAAAAATCCGACTTAAGTCAAAAAAATCTGATTTTTTAAAAATTTTTTTAAAAAAAAATCATTGATTTTTATCCACCCTGCTTGGAGGTCATCTAGCTCAACCCTCTGCCGAAGCAAGAGACACTAAACCTATCCAGACAAATGATTGCCTGGTCTCTTCTTAAAAGCCTCCACTGATGGAGGACTCACAACTTCTGGTGGCAAACAGTTCCACTGATTAATAGTTCTAAATGTTAGGAAATTTCTCCTTAGTTCTAGGCTGCATCTCTCCTCGATTAGTTTCCAGCCTTTGCTTCTTGTTCAGCCTTCAGGTGCTTTGGAAAATAGGTTGCTCCCCCCCTTTTCTTTGTGACAGCTTCTCAGATATTGGAAGGCTGCCGTCCTGTTTATTTGTTTGTTTGTTTGTTTGTTTGTTTGTTTGTTTGTTCGTTCCTTCGTTCCTTCCTTCCTTCCTTCCATCCATCAAGCTGGCCTGGCCTAAATCTTTTCCCCTTTAAAATGTAAATTTTAATTTGTTTTTAAAATTATTGGGTGTTTTTTAATTTGTCTCGGCCAAATTGTTTTAATTCGGTTTTATTCTGTTTTTAAATTTTGTATTTATGTGTTTTATTTTCTGTGGCTGTTCACCGTCCTGAGTCCTTCGGGTGTAGGGCGGTATACAAATCCGATAAAAGATAAAAAGATTTATTGGTTCGATTTATATGCCACCCTTCTCCGGAGACTCAGGGCGGTTTACAATGCTTTTATTTATTATTTTATTTTATTTTATTTTATTATTTTTTATTATTATTTTATTTTATTTTATTTTTTTATTTTTTTATTATTTTATTTTATTTTATTTTATTTTATTATTTTATTTTATTCAATTTGTATACCGCCCTTCTCCTAGTGGACTCAGGGCGGTGCACAGCCAAAACTAAAATACATACCAATACAAAATTTAAAATTATTAAAAGAATTACATAACTTTGGCCCAAATTTAAAACAATTCGAATTAAAACCCATGGACAGATTAAAAGCTAAAAAAACTAAAAAAGCAATAGCCTTCATACTTTTTGTATAGATCTGCTTAGTAGGGCTTTTGCTCCCCCCGCCCGCCCCACAAGTGATGTTCCATTTTATACAAAATCAGCTTATTGCCCCCACAATCCCCCTGTGGGAAAACTGCATCAAAACTCCGGGCAACTCAGCTCCCAGACACGTGAGGGGGTGGGAGAAAGAGACGAGCTTCCTAGAGACGCCACTAGAAACCTTTCCCCGCCTTTTCCGGCTCCCTTTTCCTCCCTGGAAGAGTAGAGGTGGGGGGGAGACGCTCTAGCCCCTCCTTCCTCTCCTCCCCCGGGAGCGGCTGCAGTTTCGGGGTCCGGGAAGCGCCGCTCCCCCCCTCGGAGGGCGAGCCGCCTCTATTTCCGAGCCGGGCGGAGGCGAAGGCGAGTCTTTTAAGCGGGAGGACCAAGCGGGAGGAAAGTAGCAGAGGGGGCAGGACTCCAGCAACTGTCTTCCCCAGCCGACTTGGCCGGGGATGATGGGTGAGGCTGCACCCCAGAGCTGGGGGGGTTGGTTGTGGTCAGCAGGAGGGTGTTTGGCGGCTCTTTCCAAGCTGCCGCTTTCCCAGTGGGGGTGAGTTCCCACGACGGCTCAACCTAACCCGGGTTGGGTCGCCCTCCATCCCGTGTGCACGTCGGAAGGGCCGGTCTGGTGGGCAACGCAACCCCGTCCTTGCTTCTCCATTAGGGAGTTTGGGTCCCAAGTTTGGTCTGGGATGTTTAATTTTTTTTGGGGGGTGGGGACTGTTAAGTCTTTTTGGGGCGAGGGATAAAGAAGTGGCATCTGGATCTGCTGTTGACAAAGGTTTGCAGAAGAGTTGCAACCCCCCCCCCAAAATAGAACTTAAAACAGTTCGTTTAGTGACTGAAGTTAATAGTAACAGAGATGGAAGGGACCCTGGAGGTCATCTAGTCCAACCTCTCTGCTCATGCAGGAGACCTGTTACTAGGGATTCGAACGGGGGTGAAATCCAAAATTTTTGCCTACCGGTTCGGTGGGCGTGACAGGGGAAGGATATTGCCAAATCTCCATTCCCACCCCCCCACTCCAGGGGAAGGATACTGCAAAATCTCCATTCCCACCCCCCCACTCCGGGGGAAGGATATTGCAAAATCTCCATTCCCACCCCGCACTCCAGGGGAAGGATGCTGCAAAATCTCCATTCCCTCCCTTCCTGGGGGAAAGGATATTGCCAAATCTCCATTCCCACCCCCCACTCCAGGGGAAGGATACTGCCAAATCTCCATTCCCTCCCCTCCTGGGGGAAGGATATTGCCAAATCTCCATTCCCACCCCGCACTCCAGGGGAAAGATACTGCAAAATCTCCATTCCCTCCCCTCCTGGGGGGAGGATATTGCCAAATCTCCATTCCCACCCCCCACTCCGGGGGAAGGATACTGCAAAATCCCCATTCCCGCCCCACTCCTGGGGGAAGGATATTGCAAAATCTCCATTCCCACCCCACTCTGGGGCCAGCCAGCCACAGGTGGTATTTGCTGGTTCTCTGAACTACTCAAACTTTCCGCTACCGGTTCTCCAGAACCTGTTAGAACCTGCTGGATTTCACCCCTGGAGTCGAACCGCCGAACTGCTGATCGTTCTGATTGACAAGCTCAGCATCTTAGTAGCCACTGAGCCACCTAGTCAGGAAAAAGTGACTTACAACCGTTGTTCACGGTGACGACGATCCCTGCGGCATTCCCCAGGGTCATGTGATCAAAACTCCAATGCTGGGCAACGGATGATGGTTTGCAGTGTCCCCGGGGTCATGTGATCAATGTTGGCCGAGCAAAGTCGGTGGGGGAAACCAGACTCACCGAACAGCTTGGTTTACCAACTTAAGAACAGCTGTGATTCCCTTAACAACGGCGGCAGGAAAAGTCGTAAAATGGGGCCAAGCGCGTTTTAACAAATGCCTCGCTTAACAACAGGCATTTGGGGCTCAATTGTGGTCGTAAGTCGAGGACTACCTGTATTGCTTTTTGAACAGTAGTTAAGGAAGGCAGTTTTAGCACTTCCTCCTTCCATTCCCCTTCCCCCCCCACACACACACACAAATCTTGAAAGTTAGTTTAGCATGAGAGAGAAAGGGAGAAAAAGAAGGAAAGAAAGAGAGAGAAAGAAAGAGAAAAAGGTTAGTCCTGAGTTACCGAGGCAGCTTCCCCAGTTGAAGGACCCAAGAGGCTGCGTCTCCTGAATGCTTCTTACTTCCTAACAGACTTTTTCAACCTTGGGAAATTTAAGATACGTGGACTCTCAGAAATCCCTAGCCATCCTGCTTGCTCACTGTTCCCATATTCTCATCTCTAAGGATACATTCCCCCCCCGACCCCTTTTATATGCAAGGATTTGTTTGTTTTTGGACAGGGGAACCAATCTGCTTGGGCGCTCAGAAATATATAAAATATAGGGACTCCTCGAGCAGGAGGTCAGATTAGAAGACCTCCATGGCAGGGGTAGGTTCTACTTACCTTTACTACCGGTTCGCAATGGGGCCGCGCCTGTGCGCTCACTTTGCTTGTGAGGGGGCGCGCTCTTCTGTGCATGCGCAGAAGCATTTTGATGACATCAGCGTCGGTGGGCGGAGCCTCCCGCCAGTTTTACTATTGGTTCTATAGAACCAATGCAAACTGGGGGCAACCCACCACTTGTTGTGGCCCGTCAGCAGCCTGTGTAGCTAGTAGCTGATTCTGACAGCGAGGAGGCTGGTGTGGTGCTGCGCCAGCAGCCTGTGCAGCTGGCACTCGAGTTGGACAGTGAGGAGGCTGGAGAAGATGTGGTGCCAGAGGCAGGGATTCAGCCAGGACCTTCAGAACCTCCAGAAGCTCCCTTAAGTGAAGAGGACGAAGAGGAGGAGCCTCTTCTCGATGCACGGGCACGCAGAACTGCCAAAAGGCAGGAGTGGTTCCTCAGGAGGAGGTCTCCTCGAGAGTAAGACTTGGGGCTAATTGGCCACTCCCTTAGCTTATTTAAGGAAGGATGATGACTGAGGCAATTTGCAGGGAACAACTTCGTTCATTCTCCTTCGTGTCTTGATCTTAATTCTCTACAAATTGCTTCTGGGCTTTCTGCCAACCATAGTAAAATTACAATTACTAAATCCAATTCTTTGGATTCTTGTAGGCTGTTAAGAAAGTTAATTAACAGCCTTTGTTTGAAAAAGACTGATTTAATTTAGTAAACTAAGGTTTGTACAGACTTTGTGTGTGCTGCGTTCTTTGGGGTCCATAGCTGGAGCAACCCACCACTGCTCCATGGTCCCTTCCAACTTAAGCCTGAATAGGTGGCTCAAAGCCTGACTAGGTGGTTCAGTGGCTAAGACACTGAGCTTGTCGATCAGAAAGGTAGGCAGTTCGGCGGTTCAAATCCCTAATACAGGTCTCCTGCGTGAGCAGGGGGTTGGACTAGATAACCTCCGAGGTCCCTTCCAACTGTTACTGTTAACTCTGATGATGAAATGATTAGCAAGCTAATTGTTGGATTGTCTTTTCCCCATTTCTCTCATCTTCTCTGTCCTGTAGGAAGAAACGTCAACCTTTTGGAAAAACAATTATTTCTCTGACCGAGCGAGCGAGCGAGCCAGTTTGGGAAATAAAAGTTTTCTCGGACAATTCCACAGATTGACCGGACTTATTTGCAGGCTTCCCCTTTGCATTTAGGAGAAGAGGGAGAAGGGAGAAGGCGATGGCCACACTGAGCGCCTTGAGTGAGGTCCAGGCGAAACGCGTGTGGGAATTTTTTCCCAAGAAACTCGGAGGGGAGATGCTGCAGAAGGACGCGGAGTTACCCCAACACTGGCAAGACCTGATTGTAACCGCAGGCTCTCTGCACTCTGGCTGGGGGGGCAGCCAGGGTCCAGAGGAACCCACTCCCTGGGACGACTCCAAGGGTTTCCTGGCCTCCTTTGAACAAGTGGCTGAGGCCTGTCGGTGGCCCCGGAAAGAGTGGGCAGCCCGGCTTTTGCCTGCCCTCCGCGGAGAAGCCGAACAAGCTTTCAGTAACCTGGAGGCTCGAGACCGGCAGGATTACGGGAAGGTGAAAGCAGCCATCTTGCACCGGGATGCCCTGAGCCGGGAAAAACAACGCCAGCACTTCCGGCGTTTCCGTTACCAGGAGGCCGAGGGGCCACGCGGGGTTTACAACCGGCTCCAGGCGCTGTGCCGTCAGTGGCTGAAGGTGGAGAGACACTCCAAGGAGCAGATCCTGGAGCTGCTGATCCTGGAACAGTTCCTGACCGTCCTTCCTCCCGAGATCCAGTGCTGGGTGCGGGAGAGAGGCCCTGTGTGTTGCGCCCAGGCGGTGGCCCTGGCCGAGGATTTCCTCTGGATGCAAAGAGAGTCTTTGAGATGGGAACAACAGGTAAAGCCCCTTGTTTTTACACTAGATGCTCTACAACAGGGATGTCAAACTGAAGGCCTGCAGGCTGGATCCAGCCACGGGGTGCTTAAATCTGGCCCGCGGGGTCAGCCTGGAAATATCAAAGGACCGGCCCGCGGTGCCTCTGCCGGCCAAAACAGGCCGTGCGGATGCTTCGTGAGGCCTCTGTGTGGCCCGTTTTTGGCCTCCCTGGCCTCCAGCAGCAATCTGCTGGCCAAAAACGGGTTGCACGGAAGCCCCTTGGGGCCTGTTTTCGGCCGGGAGAGTGCTGCAGGAGGCCATGGAGGCCAAAAATGAGGCGCGGAGGGAGCTGCACGTGGCCCCCCCGTACCTCATTTTGGCCAGCGGTACTGCAAGAGGCATCCGACCCGTCTCCTTCTCGCTCCCCACCCCACCCCACCAGCCCGCGGCGGAGAAGTACAATGCTGATCCAGCCCTCAAAGAAATCCAGTTTGACACCCTTGGTTAACAACACTGGTTTCTAACCTTTCCGTGTGAGGGAGAGGGGATGGTTCCATGCGAGTGGCAGGCCTGCGCTCACACAAATGGAGTTTCGCAGGTGCACATGCTCGCCCACTGCTTGCGTGGCCCGGTTCCAGTAGGGCTGGGGCTCGGTGGGGTTGTCGACCCCTTCTGTACAGTCACTGGGAAAGTGGAGGAGCAAATGGCAGGATCTCCTTTCCTGCCCAAAGTTTCCCAAGGAAGCATCTGATGGGACTAGGAGAAAACATTTCATCTGTAAAGAGGGAATCAACCTATTCTCCAAAGCACCTGAGGGCAGGACAAGAAGCAACAGGTGGAAACTAATCAAGGAGAGAAGCAACTTAGAACTAAGGAGAAATTTCTTGACAATTAGAACAATTAATCAGTGGAACAACTTGCCTCCAGAAGTTGTGAATGCTCCAACACTGGAAGTTTTTAAGAAGAGATTGGACAACCATGAAACGGTACAGGGTTTCCTGCCTAAGCAGGGCGTTGGACTAGAAGACCTCCAAGGTCCCTTCCAACTCTGCTATTCTAATTCTACATTCTGTTTGGCATGTCTCTCTGCCTGTTGAATTTATATTTACCGACAAAAAAATAAAGGGAGATTAGTATAAATCTGTTTCAAGCTATTTAGCTCTCATCAGCTAGCCATACCCTTTTGGGGATTCGAACCCGAACTTGCATATTAGGTAGATGTATTAACCTCTAAGGCCACAGGCTCTCCTCGCTTTGTCAGCTATACCAGGGGAGAGATTGGGGCTGAAAGGCGAAAGCGGAAGCAATATGCTCCGTCCCATATTTGGTAGACCAGGTTGCCTCACCGGAAAAAACACTCCATGTCTCTGCCTTTGTAGGCAGTCCTCAGCCGACTGCTTCAGTGACTCCATCCAGCCACCTCGTTCTCTGCCGTCCCTTTCTTCTTTTGCCCTCAATCTTTCCCAGCATTAGTCTCTTCTCCAGTGAGTCCTTCCTTCTCATTAGGTGGGCAAAGTATTTGAGTTTCATCTTCAGGATCTGGCCTTCTAAACAGCAGTCAGGGTTGATCTCCTCTAGGACTGACCGGTTTGATCGCCTTGCAGTCCAAGAGACTTACAGGTTAATACATGTTAATTCAGGGGGGTGGACTTTCTCATGGGGCTAGCCAACTCCATGGTTGTCGGGTCCCCTGTGTCCCTCACGCAAGGCCACAAAGCTAGGATTTGACCCTTATGCGGAAGGCCAAAACACCGGAGTCTTTTCTCATCTCTGAGAGAAAGATGTTCCCCAGGGGCAGCAGCATAAAAGGCTCTCTTCTTTGACCCTGCCAATCAAAATTCTTTGATTAACGGGGTCTGTCGTGTGTCTTCCTTACCTGAGTATGTGGGAGAGGCTGAGGTGATGGGACAAACTGTCATTACCTTCCCTTCCCTGTTCCTAAGTTCTATTTTGTGTTTTGATCCCATCTGGGAATCACAGGGAACCACAGCAGATGTTCCCTCAGTCAAGGCAGAGCTGGACTCACCTGACAGCGGAGGGATTCTCCCAAGACCGTTCCTGGAGGAAGAGGAGAAAGCTGGAAATTCGTGCGGTGAGTAAAAAAACAAAGATTCCTGGGTTTCCATGGAATAAACCAAAGAAAAATAGGTATTTTTTCCCTCCCTGTGCACCAGCCGTTGGTGCCCTCCACATATTGCGGGCTGCAATCCTGCAGACTGATATCTTTTTTTAAAAAAAGTTTATTTTTATATTTTATATACATTTTGTAAAAAAATACATATATTTCCTGCTTTACAGATTTGTGTCAGGTTTTGATGCTATCTCAAAATAAATGAATTTCCAAACTGCCGATCTTTAAGGAAATTTTCTCTTTATTCGAGCCACAGCGATCTGATCCTGACTCTTTCGCGGTCAGTACTGACCTTTGCCCCCAATCCCTCCCTTTCCGATCCCCAGTTCTCTGCTTCTCATTGGCTATCTTCCAAGTCACTTTCCTGATTCTTTCTTCGTCAGATCACAGGAATGTCTTCCCCCTCTCCCATCTCCGAGGAGACAGAATCTTCAAAGGGATTTAGCAGGCAAAAGTTCAGTCTTCTCCTCCCTTTATTTATATGTCAGTGCTGGGACGTTGACAATTTGTTTCTCCTTAGTTCTAGGTTGCTTCTCTCCTTGAATGGATGGAAACTAGGAGAGAAACAACCTAGAACTTGGGAGAAATTTCCTAACTGTAGAACGATTTGTTTCCAGATGTTATACGGGCTCCATCACTGGAGCTTTTAAAGAAGAAACTGAACAGCCATTTGCCTTAAATGGTATAGGGCCGTGATGGCGAACCTATGGCATGCGTGCCACAGGTGGCACGCGGAGCCATATTAATGGGCACGCCAGCTCAGCTCTGGGGCGCATGCGCGCGCCGGCCAACTGATTTTCAGGCCTTCTGGGCCCACCAGAAGTAGGGAAACAGGCTGTTTCCTGCCTCTGGAGGGCCTGGCGGGGGGGGAAGGCCCGTTTTTCTTTCTTACCTGGCTCCAGATCCTCTCTGTGTATCTGGGAATGGTGAAAACAGCCTTTCCCACTCCCTTGGAGGCCCTACGGAGGCTGAAAGGGCCCATTTCCCCACTCCCGGTGGGACAGGAAGTGACGTTTTTTCCTGTCCCCAGTCTCCAGAGACTCCTAGAGAGGCTCCTACAGACTCCTAGAGAGGCTCCTACAGACTCCTAGAGAGGTTCTGGAGGCTGGGAACAGCAAAAAATGTCACTTCCTGTCCCACCGGGAGTTGGGAAATGGGCTCTTTCAGCCTCCGTAGGGCCCCCAAGGGAGTGGGAAAGTCTGTTTTCGCCGTTCCCAGATACACAGAGAGGATTTGGAACCAGGTGAGAAAGAAAAACGGGCCTACCATGCCATCATGTGCCAGGAGCGGGGGGGGGAGGGGGTTGCACACACATGCGCGTGGGCACGTGCACGCGTGACCCTCCCCTGCCCCCCCCTCTCCTGGCACGCGATGGCAAAAAGGTTAGCCATCACTGGTATAGGGTTTCCTGCCTGAGAAGGAGGTCAGACTAGAAGACCTCCAAGGTCCCTTCCAACTGTGTTATTCTATGTTTTCCTCCATTTTGCCCTCTTCAGTCCTCTCTTATTTCAGCAGGTGACGTCCGGCAGAGCAAGAATGGCAAGGGACTTTTGAAAGTCACCTCGGACAAAGCCGAGCCGCCAAAGCTGGAAGAAATACGCCCGCTGAGGAGGACAAGGAGAAACTACCTCACGGATAAGTGTAAGAAAAACATAACTTCCCAAGTGGCGGGATTCCATAACGCTTCCCTCCCCGAAGAGAAGCCGACCGAAAAGAGAAAATACAAGTGCAACGTTTGCGGGAAATTCTTCAGCTACAAGTCGAGCCTGAAGATCCATCTGAGAATCCACACCGGGGAGAAACCGTACAAGTGCTTGGAGTGCGGGAAGAGCTTCATCCGTAGCGACCTCCTGGCTTCCCATCAAAGGATCCACACCGGGGAGAAGCCCTACAGCTGCTCCTTTTGCGGCAAGAGCTTCTGCGACTTGTCCACGCTGATCAAGCATCGGAGGATCCACACGGGGGAGAAGCCGTACCTCTGCGTGGAGTGCGGCAAGAGCTTCAGCCAGAAGGCGATCCTCAACTCCCACCAGAGGATCCACACGGGTGAGAAACCCCACAAATGCGGCGAGTGCGGGAACAGCTTCAGCCGGAGCACTTACCTGGCTTCCCATCAGAGAGTCCACCTGGCGGAACAGCTGCATCAACATGCAGATTGTAACATCCCGGACAAGCCCAAACTGATTCACTCCCCCATCGTTCCTGTGAAGGAGAAGACCTTTAAACGCCCCGAATATGGTCAGAAGTTGAAGCCGCATTCGCCGTGCTTGGCCCACCAGAAAATGTACGCCTTGGGCAAAAGTATCAGCATTTTTGAATGTGGAGACAAGATTCAGTTGGAAGCCGTGGCTTGCGAGACTTCGGAGAAGCTGAGTGATTAGCCACTCGGCTGCTCTCCATTGGCAAGGGGATATTTTTCCCCTCCCCTGGCGAAATTTCCAAACCAGCTGGCATTAAAGCAATATGGGGAACTACCACAGTTTGGGGCGGGGAGTGGGAAAATATTTGAACTATTCGTCTCTTTCTGAGAGTTGTGCACTGAAGAGCTAAAAGGTGCTGCTTTTTGGGGATAGCAATAGCACTTAGACTTATATGTCGCTTCACAGTGCTTTGAAGCCCTCTCCAAGCGGTTTACAGAGTCAGCCTACGGGCCCCCAACAGTCTTGTATCGTGGTTAGCTATCGGTTTCTCAGGTTTCAGCCAAGGGCTTCCGCTGCCCAGCCTCCGTTGCACCTTGTTCTCAAGCCGAGAAACCTCTCACACCTGGCTGGCCATTTGATGAGTCTAAATCAGGGGTCTCAAAGTCAATTTCATTGAGGGCTGCATCAGGGTTGTGTTTGACCTCAAGGGGGCGTGGCCATCTTGATTTTACTCGTGTCGAGGGGTGTTCTGTCCCCGTCTCACACACGCACACAAACAGACAGCCGGGGGTTAAATAAGCTGGCAGACAACCAATTATTTCGATAAGAGGATTGGCAGCAACTCAGTAGCTGCTTGCCAAGAACTTTACTCATAAACAAAATACACACAGTTCAAGAATTGTCAAGTCCAGTCCGTAATTAAATCCAAGGCAGATAATGTTGTTTCCAAAGATGCAATGTGACTCGATAGTACTTAGTTTTGTCCGTCACAGAGTCTGAATTGCCACCTCACCCCCTTTTATACCCTGTGGGGTGTGGTCCAGTGACTCAGCTTAATCTCTGGCACGCCTCTTCTTCTGTTGCGCGCGCTTATCTCTGCGACGCTGCCGAGGATCCAGCCAAGACTCATCTCCCTCATTACTGTCCACTTGTGGCTGCATGGACGTGCTTGGCCCCAGGCCTATCTCTTGACCTTCGGCGGACACCGAAGGCATTGCCAGAGAGGCGAGTCCTGGAGAGGGAGGCCTTGCCAACTCCTCTCCTTCACTCTCGGAGTCCTCTCCTGCCGATGACACAGGCTCAGGTAACGGAGCCACAACAAGGGGCGCCGTTGGTGGCCCAATTGCTCTGCCATCAAAAACGGGCTCCCAAGCTCCGTTTTTGGCCACGACAGCCTCCTGCAACCCTCTGCCAGCGAAAACAGCCCTCCAGAGCTCTGTTTTCACTGGCAGAAGCACCGCAGGCCGGTCCTTTGCTGTTTCCAGGCTGGCCCCACGGGCCGGATCTGGTCTGTGGGCCTTGAGTTCGACACCCCTGGTCTAAATATTGGCCCTGGCAATCATTGGATATAGATAGTCCTCGATTTACAACACTTCTTTTACTGACTGTTCGAAGTTACAACGCCACCGAAAAAAAGTGACTTGGGACAGCTTTTCCCACTTAACGACCGTTGCAGCATTTTCCCCATGGTCACATGATTAAAATTCGGGCTCTTGACAACTGATTCATATTTATGACAGTTGCAGTGTCCCTGTCCTCAGTGTTCCAGGAAAACGCCAACTCCCAAGTAAAGACGCGGAAGCAAACATCTTTCCAAAGTTCTCCTTACTAGAAATGGCAAACTGGCACATCTGGGAAAAATCTGAATCTGAAAAGCCCGGGTTTTCCTTCAGTAAGTCAAAGCTCCCAAAACCATCCCCTTTTCCACCCAGTCGGTCACATGCTCCAATCAACGTCCGTTCCATCCCGATGCAACCCCCTGACTCCTCCTCCTCCAGATGCTGGATCGCCCTGACCTTGACCGACAGGAAAAATGCTATTATATCTACTAACAACCCTTCTCCTTAATCCCCTCTCCTACTTTCCCACACATGAGGAGGTGGCAGCATTGAAGCTTCCGGCCTAATATGGCTTCCAAAGCTGACAGTCCCAGGCTCACCTGATTCCCCTTTTGCGACCTTCTGTTAAGCAAAGTCAAGGTGGAAGCCAGATTCACTTAACGACCTTGTTACTAACTTAACAGCTGCAGTGATTCACTTAACCACTGTGGCAAGGAAGGGTCATAAAACGGGGCAAAATTCATTTAACAATTCTCTTGCTCGGCAACAGAAATTTTTTTTGGGGGGTGGTCGTAAGCCGTGCTGTCAGTCGGTGGAGAAATATTTTCAAAGTATTATGTTTTTATTAAAACAATACAAGCGGTCATTGGCTTTTCTGTCGTTTGAAGCAGGGCCTCTGGTGTCTTTTAGACACATGCTTTGGAATATGAGATGGGGAGGGTCACACAACACGGTTGCCACCGCAAGGGGCTGCCTATTCACCAACATCCCCCCCCCCAAAACTACAGGTCTTTTAACAAAAGGACATTTAGTGACTATTCAAAGTTATGATTTACCGTATTTTTTGGAGTATAAGATGCTCCGGAGTATAAGACGCACATTAGTTTTGGGGGAAGAAACCAAGAAAAAAAAAATTCTGCCTCTGCCTACCAGCATCCTTCGGTATTCATCTGGCTAGCATCTTTGCAGCAAACAGCAAACAGCCTGATTCAGCATGATTGGCGGTTGGATCGGCCTCCCGGAATACAGCCAATCAGCTGTTGCAGGCTGCGTGATTCGCCACAGTCTATCGCTGCCTCTGCGTGTCGCATTTTTGGCCTCTACACGCTCAGTTTTAGACCCGTTCCAGATCGCCACAGCACATTGCCACCCATCGCCGCAACCTGGAACCGGCTGAAAATGCGACACACGGAGGCCAAAAACAGGGCATGCGGAGGCCGAAAACGTGATGTGTGGAGGCCGAAAATACAACACGTGGAGGCGGCGATGTACTGTGGCGAATCACGCAGCCTGGAACAGGTCTGAAATCCGAGACCCAAGATTCCCGTCAAATTGAAATTTGGTAAATGATGTAAAACATTTTATGATGTAAAAAAATGACCCTAAAGCATTTTATGACCTAATACAAAAGGTCATAAAGCATTCCCTGTGGTCAACTCCTGATGCTTTGATTGTACTACACAGTTCAACATGGGCTACTTAGAACATAGAATAACAGAGTTGGGAGCGCCTTGGAGGTCTTCTAGTTTCCAACCCCCTCCCCATGCAGGAGATGCTATACCATTCTGGACAAATGACTGTCCGGTCTCTTCTTAAAAGCCTCCAGTGATGGAACCCCCCAACTTCTGAAGACAAGCTCTGGTTAATTGTTCTCATTAAGAAATTCCTCCTTAGTTCTAGTATTTCTATTCTATTCTATTCTATTCTATTCTATTCTATTCTATTCTATTCTATTCTATTCTATTCTATTCTATTCCATTCCACTCCACTCCACTCCACTCCACTCCACTCCATTTTCTATTCCATTCCATTCCACTCCACTCCACTCCACTCTATACTCCACTCCATTTTCTATTCTATTCTATTCTATTCTATTCTATTCTATTCTATTCTATTCTATTCTATTCTATTCTATTCTTATTACTATTCTATTCTATTCCATTCCATTCTATTCCACTCCACTCCACTCCACTCCACTCCACTCCATTTTCTATTCCATTCCATTCCATTCCACTCCACTCCACTCCACTCTATACTCCACTCCATTTTCTATTCCATTCCACTCCACTCCACTCCATTTTCTATTCTATTCTATTCTATTCTATTCTATTCTATTCTATTCTATTCTATTCTTATTACTATTCTATTCTTATTCTATTCCGTTAATTTTGTTAATTCTATTAAATTTATTCTATTCTTTCTTTTTTTTTTTTAAATACTTTATTGAATTTTCCAATTTTTAAAAAGACAATGTACAATCACAATCTTGATCCGAGGTGCAATGTTTACACATTTCATAGATCAAACATTAAGTGAATTTCATCCATAGCTATACAATATACAGTTCTATACAATTCTCTACATTTCTATACAATTAAGTCCATTTCGGGTGTCTAACAAATTGTAGCCTATTTTCATATTTTTATCCTATTCTTTAACCAGTTATACCAAATTCCCCATACTTCATAGTACTTGAAGTTCTCTTCATTTTTTAGCTCGCTCGTCAATTTAGCCATCTCTGCGCACTCTAGAATTTTATTTATTAATGCTTCTTCAGAGGGGGTAGAGTTGGATTTCCAGAGTTTCGCAAAGGCTAATCTAGCCGCAGTAATAATTTGAATTGCCAATTGGGTTTTATTGTTGTCGAGACCGTCTTCAATCATACCTAGGAGGAAGGATTCCGGGGCCAGTGCTATCTCTTGTCCCATTATTTCCGAGAGCCAGAGTCGGATCTTTAACCAAAACTTTTTGGTCTCAGGGCAAGTCCACCACAGATGGTAAAAGGTGCCGACCGTCTTTCCACATTTCCAACATAAAGCAGAGGAATTTGGAAATATTTTGGCCAGCCTGTCTGGGGCTAGGTACCACCTATGCAGCATTTTGTAGTGATTTTCCCTGAATGTTACTGATTTCGTTATTTTGAGATTTCTGTTCCAAGCTATCTCCCAATCATTGAAATTTAGTCCATATCCTAAATTTTTCTCCCAAATGCTTAGCTGATTTTTAGCTATCTTCTCGGCTCTATCCTCATCTAATATAAAGTTATAGATTTTCGATAGCATTTTCTTATCTGGTCCCCAAATAATTTTGTCAAAATATCCATATTTCATTTCAATACCACATTTATCTCTATCTTCTTGAAATCTAGACTTAATCTGAAGATATTTCCACCAATCCAGCATAAACCCCTGGTCCCTCAGCACTTCCAAGGGCTTGAGCTTCCCTTCTTCATCCAAGATATCCTTATATGTGCCCATTTTATAGTTCCCTCTTCTATTTGGGGCCACTAGAGCATCCATAATCGACAACCAGCTAGGAACCTTGGTATATATCTTCTGTCTAATTTCCAGCCATGTACGGATCAATGTCTCTCTAATTTTATGTTTATAGAAATGAGTTTTCTTCCTATCCTTTATGTCCCAGAGATAAGCGTGCCATCCTTCAAGGAGATCGTGTCCTTCTAGTGTCAAGATTCTACCTTCTTGTAATTTGATCCACTCCTTTATCCAAATTATTTTTGCCGCCTTTTGATATGATTCCCAGTCAGGGAGCCCGAACCCTCCCAAATTTATTCTATTCTTATTCCTAATCTATACTTGTTCTTACTGCTATTCTTTTCTGCCAACCTAGCAGTTCGAAAGCACGTAAAAAATGCAAGTAGAAAAATAGGGACCGCCTTTGGTGGGAAGGTAACAGCGTTCCGTGCGCCTTTGGCGTTTAGTCATGTCGGCCACATGACCACGGAGACATCTTCGGACAGAGCTGGCTCTTCGGCTTTGAAACGGAGATGAGCACCGCCCCCTAGAGTCAGGAACGACTAGCACATATGTGCGAGGGGAACCTTTACCTTTACCTTACTAATTCTATTCTATTCTATTCTATTCTATTCTATTCTATTCTATTCTATTCTATTCTATTCTATTCTATTCTATCCCTATCCCTATCCCTATCCCCTACCCCTACCCCTACCCCTATCCCACTATCCTGCTCTATTCCATCCCATCCTATCCTATCATTTCGTAATCCTAATCCTATTTCTATTCTGAATATCTTTGTGACTTCTTAAGAACTTTTCAGGTACAGTAGTGGTGCTGCCATTAATGAAAGCACTGAAGAATCTGGTAAGGAAATGTCGCCGAAACGTTGACCCAACAATTCACCGATTGTCTAGTAACCAAGAAAGTTAAGGCAAAGCCGTTTCGAGTTCCTTTCTCACGCCGTCGTCTTTCCCCCAGACATGTTTTGCTGACACTATCTGGGAATTTTTGCCAAGGTCATCTCTGCCCTCCTCTTCATGTACTGGTACTCCTCGACTTACGTACAACCAATTGTTTAGTGGCCCTTCAAAGTTACAACAGCACTGAAGAAAACACACCATTTTTCACACTTGATGACCATTGCAGCCTCTGCATAGTCATGTAGAGGCGAGGTGGTGCAGTGGTTAGAGTGCAGTACTGCAGCTACTTCAGCTGACTGCTAGTTCGGCAGGTCAGCGGATCAAATCTCACCGGCTCAAGGTTGACTCAGCCTTCCATCCTTCCGAGGTGGGTAAAACGAGGACCCAGATTGTTGGGGGCAATATGCTATTTAGTATACTGTCGATTGTTGTAAGCCGTCCAGAGTCCTCGGAGAATGGGCGGCATAGAAATATGACAAATAAATACATAAATAAATAAATAAATAAATAAATAAATAAATGTGATTAAAATTCAGACACTTAGCAACTGACTCCTACTTACGACGGTTGCTGTGTCCCAAGGTCACGTCATCCCCTTTTGCGACCTGACAAGGGAAATCAATGGGGAAGCCAGATTCACTTAACAACCATGTTCCTAACTTAACCGCAGGAATTCACTTAACAACTATGGGAAGAGCGGCCATAAAACGAGACAAAACTTATTTAACAGCTGTCTCGCTTCGCCACAGACACGTTGGGCTCGATTGTGGTTGTAAGTCGAGGACTACCTGTATTTTTTTTTTTTTTGAAAAGTTTTTTTTTATTTTTTAAATAAAAAATACCTGTATTTCTTAATTTGGCAAAATTGTTACCTTTTGTCCTTGTTAGTAAAAGATTAATTTTCTCAGAAGACCTGTACAGGTAGTCCTCACTTAACAACCAGTTGGTTAGTGATGGAAGTTAGAAACGGTCCTCCCCAGAGTGACCTATGACCTGGTTCTGGAGTTGCGATGGCCGCGCCCCACCTCCACGGTCATGTGACCGCATTATGGGTGTGTAACATTTAACCACTGTCTTGTTTAGCGACAGAAATTTTGCGCTCCAATATGGTCGGACGTCGAGGACCACCTGTAACTGGTGAGAAATATTTTTGGATTTTTCTCTCTTGCAATGGCAAATGTGCTTTTTCCCCACATCCTTCTGGCTTTCCGCATTGCTTCTAACTTGGAATGACCAAACAGATGCAAAATTAAATTCTCCTCAGAAAGATGTTGGGTGCAATTTGTTTGCATTCTCACAATCTTCTCCTGGATTAGCGACAATCTAGAATAGAATAGAATAACAGAGTTGGGAGGGACCTTGGAGGTCTTCTAGTCCAACCCCCTGCCCAGACAGGAAACCCCACACCACTTCAGACAAATAGTTATCCAACATCTTAAAAATTTCCAGTGTTGGCGCATTCACAACTTCTGAAGGCAAGTTGTTCCACTTATTAATTGTTTTGACTGTCAGGAAATTTCTCCTTAGTTCTAAATTGCTTCTTTCCTTGATTAGTTTCCATCCATTGCTTCTTGTTCTACCCTCAGGTGCTTTGGAGAATAGCTTGACTCCCTCTTCTTTGTGGCAACCTGTTCTGCCCCAGCTCCGGATTCCCAAGGATTGTGACACACACCAACGGTCCTTATCAAAGTTACAACATACCAAGAATAAACAAAGTCCGGCAAAGGTTGGCAACCAGCCCAGAAGACAAGATACGATAAGACACTCACTCTTCAAAAATGCTCTTTAATAATTACACGTCGTTTCCAGCAAGAAATTACTAAGTGCGTGGGACTTAAATAGGCTAAGGGAGTGGCCAATTATCCTCAAACCTTACTCTCGAGGAGACCTCCTCCTCCTGAGTAGCCACTCCTGCCTTTTGGCAGCCCTGCGTGCTCGAGCATTGAGGAGAGGCTCCTCCACTTCGCTCTCTCCACTTGAAGGAGCCTCTGGAGGTTCTGAAGGCCCTGGCTGAGTTTCTGCCTCTGGCACCACATCCTCTTCGGCCTCCTCGCTGTCCGACGTGAGCGCCGATTGCACAGGCTGCTGGTGCAACCCCACACCAGTCTCCTCGTCGTCATCGGGATCAGCCATGATCCGCTCAGGCCACTGGCGGGCCACAACACAGCTCCTGAGATGTTGGAAGACTGCTATCATGTCTCCCCTAGTCCTTCTCTTCATCAAACTAGACATACCCAGTTCCTGCAACCGTTCTTCATGTTTTAGCGTCCAGTCCCCCTAATCATCTTTGTTGCTCTTCTCTGTTTCTCTGTGTCACCAATGAATTGAACTAGATCTTTAGACTGCTCAATGCCGATTGTCCCAAATTTCAAGAGAAAAGATTACAGGTAGTCCTCAACTTAATGACCAAAATCAAGCCCCAAATCAGAGCCCCAGCTCTGAAGCTTTCTTGCCACGGTTGTTAAGTGAATCACTGCAGTGGTTAAAATTTAGAAAGACGGTTGTTAAGTGAATCTGCTTTTCCCATTGACTTTGCTTGTCGGAAGGTCGCAGAAGGGGATTGCATGACCCCCGGGACACTACAACAGTCACAAATGTGAGTCAATTCCCAAGCATCTGAATTTTGATCACGTGACCACGAGGCTGCTGCAACAGTCATAAGTGTGAAAAACGGTCGTAAGCCACTTTTTTTCAGTGCCGTTGTAACTTTTTTTTTTTTTAATTAGATTTATATGCTGCCCTTCTCCAGAGACTCAGGGCGGCTTACAGTGCGTTAAGCAATAACCTTCATCCTTTTGTATATTTTTATACAAGGTCAGCTTATTGCCCCCACAAACTGGGTCCTCAATTTACCTACCTTTGAAAGGATGGAAGGCTGAATCAACCTTGAGCCTGGTGAGATTCGATCTTTAATTGCAGACAGCTGGTGTTAAATTACAGTGCTTAGTCTGTTGAGCTATGAACTTTGAATGGTCACTAAGTGAACTGTGGTAAGTCGAGGACTACCTGTATTCTTCCCAACCATATTACAGAGCTGGCATTTTTTTCCCTCAGACCTCCCAACCCCCACCCACCCCCGATAATGGAGGGAGCAAAGAAGGTACATTCTGCAATAAGGGTTGGGTGATGGGACATGCAATGATTGGCTCTTAGAACTATCAGTCGACATGTGGCGGCACCGAGCACCGCCTCTGTTTGTCTCAAAGGCGGGAGTGAATGGAGGGGGCTATTGGAAGGACGGCCGGGGGGCACCCTGAACCCTGAAACTATTTTGTATTTTTTATATGGGTTTTTTTTTTTCATTTTTAATAAGGGACTTTTTTATATTTTTGTAATTATTATTTCTGTATGTTCTCTTTAATGGTTACTGTACTGCACCCAGAGATGCTTCTTGTGAGATAGGCGGCGGTATAAATGTGATTAATAAATAAATAAATAAAAGAGCCTTGGTAGTACAGTGGTCTAAAGCACCCTGTTATTAAGACCAGCTGCCTGCAATTACTGCAGGTTCGAATCTCGCCAGGCTCAAGGTTGACTCAGCCTTCCATCTTTTCAAAGGTAGGTAAAATGAGGACCCAGATTGTGGGGGCAATAAGCTGACTTTGTATAAATATACAAAAGGATGAAGGCTATTGCTGAGCACATTGTAAGCCGCCCTGAGTCTCCGGAGAAGGGCGGCATATGAATCAAATAAATAAATAAATAAAATGTCCATGTGCGGGAGAGAAGGTTTATGCATCCTCTAGGGGTGGGGGTCTCCAACCTTGGCAACTTGAAGACTTGTGGACTTCAACTCCCAGAATTCCTCAGCCTGGATTAAAAAACCTCAGGGACCACTGAGCTGTGGGGGGGGATTAGACTCTGGATCTCCCCACTCCTAGTCTAGCCCCTTCCTCATGACTGCCCATAGATCTGGGGCTGGCAGTGGTGGGATTCAAATTTTTTTCCTACCGGTTCTGTTGGCATGGCTTGGTGGGCGTGGCAGGGGAAGGATACTGTAAAATCTCCATTCCCTTCCCACTCAAGGGGAAGGATTTACTACAAAATCCCCATTTCCTCCCGATCAGCTGGGACTCCAGAGGCAGTGAATAGATGGGGGCGGGGCAAGTCAGAGGTGGTATTTACCAGTTCCCCGAACTACTCAAAATTTCCCCTACTGGTTCTCCAGAACTGGTCCGAACCTGCTGAAACCCACCTCTAGCAGGTAGACTGACTGAAAATCCCCTAAGAACACACGCTGGGAAGCATGGACCAATAAGGACTTAAGAGACGCAAGCCAAACAGATGTATGTCTTGAATGAGTGGGACCAGGTTAAAGACGAGAAGAACCAGAATAAAAATAATGCAGATATCATTGTTACAATATAGTTCATATTTATTCCCAATGGATCGAATCATTTCTTCCTTCTAGCATATTCAAAGTTGGTGGCCGTTTTGGAAAGGCTCAGGAGCAGCAGATCGAACGCTTAGGAAAGGGGGCGTTCGCTCTGCGTATTTCAGTTTTGACTATTGTTCCTATAAGCTAGTATTTCTCAATGTTGGCCACTTTTAAGATGTGTGGACTTCAACTCCCAGAATTCCACAGCCAGCATGAAGCATTCTGGGAGTTGAAGTCCACATATCTTAAAGTTGCCGGAGGTTGAGAAAAATTGCTATAGACAGATGATCAAGAGACACCAATTTATAATATCGCAGTGGGTATGACTGCTGTAGAAGTGTACAGGTAGTCCTCCATTTACGAGCATAGTCGGGGCCAAAATTTAAGCAAAACATGTTAAATGAGTCGTGCCTAATTTTATGACTTTTTTTGCTTCAGTTACCGACGGTTGTTAATAATGTTCGAAGTTACAACGGCACTGAAAAAAGTGACATGATCATTTTTCACACCTATGACCTTGGACACGTGCTCCATGGTCACATGCTTTACATTCAGATGCTTGACAACTGATTCATATTCTGACGGTTGCAACATCTTGTGGTCACATGATCATCTTTTGCGACGTTCTGACAAGCAGTCAATGGGGAAGCCAGATTCACTTAACAACTGCGTTACTAATTTAACAGTGTGGTGCGGTGGCCTAGAGGTGGAGCTTTCGCCACACAATCAGGAGGCTGTGAGTTCGATCCTAGGTAGAGGCTGATATTTCTCTCTCTGGGCACAATGAGAATATATCTGCTGCAAAACTCCACATTGGCGACCGGGAAGGGCATCCGGCCAGTAAACACTCAATTGCCCCGACTCCACCCCACAAAGGATTATGGGGTCATTAAACAACACACGTTCCCTTAACAAAGGAGGCAAGAAAAGTCGTAAAACGGGGCAAAACTCACTTAGCGACATAAATTCTGCACTCAATTGTGGTCGTAAGTCGAGGACTACCAGTATTAAGCCTTAGAAATGGCAGGCCTTTGAAACTGGAACGCAACCGTCGCGTTACAAGGAGAGGTTAATTTGTGGGCTTCCTCTCCCGTATGGATTCTCTGATGTCTAATAAGATTGGTGCTTTGGCTAAAACTCTTCCCACACGCCAGGCATTTATAGGGTTTCTGCCCCGTGTGAATCCTCTGGTGTTTAACGAGTCCCGACTGATCGCAAAAGGTTTTGTTGCAGTCCGAGCATTTATACGGTCTCTCGCCGGTGTGAATTCTTTGGTGCGACGTAAGGTGGGTGCTCTGGCTGAAACTCTTCCCGCACTCCAAGCATTTGTACGGCCTCTCCCCCGTGTGAATGGTCTTGTGGTTAATGAGGCCCGACTGGTTGCAAAAGCCTTTCCCGCAATCCGAGCATTTGTACGGCTTTTCCCCCGTGTGGATTCTCTGGTGGGAGGTCAGGCTGGTGCTGTGGCGGAAGCTCTTCCCGCACTCGGAACATTGATAGGGTTTCTCCCCCGTGTGGATCCTCTGGTGTTGAATCAGGCTGGTGCTCTGATTGAAGGTCCTGCCACAGCTTGGACAACTGTACGGTCTCTCTCCCGTGTGGGTCCTCTGATGGGAGGTCAGTTGGGTGCTTTGACTAAAACCTTTCCCACATTCTAAGCATTTGTAGGGCTTCACACCAGAGTGGAGAAGCTGATATTCGGCAAAGTTGCCGTTCTGATGAATACTCATCCCAAAACTTGGGTTCTTGTTGGGTTTCTCCCCTAAGTGGCTTCTCCACTGGTCGCCCTGGCAATGTTTCTTCCTCTCTTCCATTGATTGTCCCCGAATGATGACTTCATGGACATCTTCCTCCTGGCAGGAAATGGCGACGTCACTCCTTTTCTCTAGAGGGATCCCCTCAGATCTGTTTGATCCGCCCTGCTTCCGTAAGTTTTCTTTGAGGACTTCGATAGGGTTGGTTTCTGAAGGCATCTCACAAGGTTCCATCTCGTCTTCATTCTTCATTTCTCCCACTGGAATAAAAAGAGAAAGAGATTAAAACAGTGGAAGAAGCTGTGCCTCAGATGAAGGGCCCACCCTTGTTTGTTTTAGGCCATCTACATCTAAAACGCAAACAAACCATGGTTACAAAATAATGGTTTCCAGATGGTTACTAAACTTTAGGTTTAATCTGAGATTTGAACCCTCAGCCTAGCTCCGTGGTGGCGAATCTATAGCATGCATGCCAGAGGTAGCACTCAGAGCCCCCTCTGTGGGCACGCAAGCCGTCGCCCCAACTCAGCTCTGCCATGCATGCGCGCACGCCTTCCGCCAGCCAGCTGGTCTTCGGGTCTCTGCCACCCATGCGCAGGGGGTGGGGGGCATGTGGGTGGGGCACACGCCAGTTGGTGGGTTTCACTTACCTTTGCTACCAGTTCACTCGTGCATGTGCAGAGTGTATTTGATGACATCCGGACGGGTGGCGGAGCCTCCTGCCACCGCCGCTACCAGTTTGCCCGAACTGGGGCAAACCAATAGCAACCCACCACTGGCACATGCGCATGTGGGGCGGGGGCATGTGGGGAGGTGCACGAGCATGCGCGTGGGAGTGGGTGTTGTGGCTCCGTTACCTGAGCCTGTGTTATCGGCAGAAGAGGAGAGGAGTTGGCAAGGCCTCCCTCTCCAGGACCCTCCTCTCTGGCAATGCCTTCGGTGTCCGCCGAAGGGCAAGAGATAGGGCCGGGGCCAAGCACGTCCATGCAGCCACAGGTGGACAGTAATGAGGAAGATGAGTCTTGGCTGGATCCTCAGCAGCGTCACAGAGATAAGTGTGCGCAACAGAGGAAGAGGCGTGTCAGGGATTAGGCTGAGTCATTGGACCACACCCCACAGGGTATAAAAGAGGGTGTGGTGGCCGGTTCAGCTCTGTGACAAGCAAAAAACGGATATCGGACGACCTTCTTTGTATTTACTGGACTTTGTTGATTATTGTGTATTAGTCCGGCTTTGTTCCCGGACGAAGGGAGAAACTCCCTCCTTGTGAGTAAAGAATACCTGGCAGCCAGCCACTGAGTTGCTGCTAATTCTGATACCAGATAAACTGTTGTCGGCTGAGTTCTTTAACTGTTGCCTGTCTGTGGGGGTGCGTGTGTGAGATGGGGACAGAACAGTGAGGCGCATGTGGGGGGGCCACTCAGAAATTGTGAATTCTCCAATACTGGAAGTTTTAAAGAAGAGATTGGACGACCATTTGTCTGAAATGGGATAGGGTTTTCTGCTTGAGCAGGGGGTTGGACTAGAAGACCTCCAAGGTCCCTTCCAACTCTGTATTGCTTGATATTCTCCAAAGCACCAGGAGGCAAGACAAGAAGCAATGAATGGAAACTAATCAAGGAGAGAAGCAACCTAAAACTAAGGAGACATTTCCTGACAGAACAATTAATCAGTGGAACAATTTGCCTCCAGAAGTTGTGAATGCTCCAACACTGGAGGTTTTTAAGAAGAAATTGGATAACAATTTGTCTGAAATGATATAGGGCAGTGATGGCTAACCTTTTTGCCACTGCGTGCCAAAAGCGGGGGGAATGCAGAGGGGTTGCGTGTGTGCGTGACCACACCCATAATTCTATGCGCCCCACCCCTGCGCATGTGTGCGTGACCCCCCCCACTGCGCTTTTCTCGCTTTTGGCATGGTAGGCCCGTTTTCCGCCCTCCCCAGGCTCCAGAGCCTTTCTAGGAGCCTGGGGAGGGCGAAAATGGCCTTCCCCACCCCACTGGAGGCCTTCCGGAGGCCGGAAATGGCCTGTTTGCTGACTTCCAGTGGGCCCAGAAGTCCCGAAAATCAGCTGGCCGATGTGCGCATGTGTGCCAGAGCTGAGCTCGCGTGCCCACCGATATGGCTCTGCGTGCCACCTGTGGCACGCGTGCCATAGGTTCGCCATCACAGATATAGGGCTTCCTGCTTGAGCAGGGGGTTGGACTAGAAGACCTCTAAGGTCCCTTCCAGCTCTGTACTGATTGATATTCTCCTGTTGTGGCTCCGTTGCCTGAGCCTGGGCTATCGACAGATGCAGACTCTGAGAGTGAGGGAGAGGAGTTGGCAAGGCCTCCCTCTCCAGGACCCTCCTCTCTGGCAATGCCTCCGGAGGACACCAAAGGCCAAAAGATAGGCCCAGAGCCAAGCACGTCCCCGCAGCCACAGGTGGACAGTGACGAAGGAGATAAGTGCTGGCTGGATCCTTGGCAGCGGCGCAGGGAGAAGCGTGTGCAGCAGAGGGGAAGGCATGCCAGAGATTAGCTGAGTCACTGGACCACACCCCACAGGGTATAAATGTGGGTGTGGTGGCCGGTTCAGTTTGTAACGAGCAAAAACTAGAAATAATCCATGATCTCTGCGTTACTGGACTTCTGCCTGCCTTGTCAGACTGCATTTGGACTAATCCTTGTATTGCGGAAACTTTGCCTGCTTTATCGGAATGCTTGCAGTCTAATCTTTGTTTTGTGTGAGTAAAGTCTGAATTGGCAGCTAGCCACTGGGTTGCTGCCAGCTTTATCTTCAAAGATTTTGTCGTGTGGCTTATTAACTCCGGGCCATCCGTGTGGGTGCGTGTGTGGTACGGGGACAGAACATCTCCAAAGCACTGAACGGCAAGACAAGAAGCAATGGATAGGAGCTAATCAAGGGGAAAAGCAACCTAGAATTAAAGAGAAATTTCCTGACAGTCAGAACGATTATCCAGTAGAACCCCAGAAGTTGTGGATTTTGGAGGTTAACAGTGGAGGTTTTAAGGCTAACACTGGAGGTTTTAAGACCCTACTTAAATAGGGGGTTGGACTAGAAGACCTCGAAGATCCCTTCCAACTCTGTAATTCTATTATTCTCCTTTCCCAACATGAGGTCCAGAGATCTTCAAAAGATGAGTGTGTGTGATGGATGATGGGCATGTGGGGATAGGACCAAGGCCTACAGGGATCCAATGGAGTGCAATGGAGGGAGAGAAAGCTTGGGGGGGGGGGCTGCAGTGTCCCTATGGTTGGTCGTAAGGGCGAATGACCGCAGGGGCTCTGCAGTGGATGTAACCTTGAGATGGGATCATAAGTAGCTTTTAGGGGGTCTGTCATAACTTTGAATGGCTACTATGTGACTGGTTGTTAAGCAGTCCTCGACTTATTTATTTATTTATTTATTTGTTTGTTTTAATTTGTATACCGCCCTTCTCCAGCAGGACTCAGGGCGGTGAACAGCCAGAATAAAACAGAACATACAAAATTTAAAAACAGTTTAAAAATAATTAAATATTTTTGGCCACAATTTAAAACAACCCAATTAAAATCAATTCAATTTAACCAAAACAGTGGGATCAAGCCAGCCCGGCTAGGTGAAATAAATAAGTTTTCAGACGAAAAGTCGGACGAAAGGTCCGGACTTACGACCGCAATTGAGCCCCAAATTTATGTTGCTAACTGAGACATTTGCTCAATGACGTTTGCCCCATTTTACCACCTTTCTTGCCCCCGTTGTTAAATGAATCATCGGAGTTGTTAAGTTTGCAACGTGGTCGTTAAGCGAATCTGGCTTCCCCGTTGACTTTGCTTGTCAGAAGTTGGTGAAATCTGATCGCCTGACCTCAGGACACTGCAACCGTCATAAAGATGAACCAGTTGCCAAGCCTCTGAATTTTGATCACGTGGCCACGGGGATGCTGCGTTGGTCATAAGTGTGAAAAACAGTCATAAGTCATTACAACAGCATTTCAGTACTGTTGTAAGTTTAGTCACTAAAATGAACTGTTGTAAGTCGAGGACTACCTGTACGCCACTGAAATGTCCACCCTTCTGGCCCTAGAATAAAAGATTCTGAAGTTCTATCAGATAGAATCGATTGCTGGCAACCAAGGTTAGCTCAGCCAGGGGAATCACAGAAGGTTCCCCTTCTGATCCAATGGCCTGGCATCCCGCTCACCGTCTTCCTGCTCAGTTGCGGCATACAGCTGCCTCTGCTCCGTATCAGGGGGAGCCTGGTTGGCCTCAGAGGAATGCAGGGAGCTCTCTTTGATGTTGACCTGGAATTAGCAGAGAAGGAACAGTTTTAGGATAGGACAACAGAGCTGGGAAATGTCGACTGTGTCCTTTGCCACATGGATAGTGCTCAAACCCCAAGCTGTAGGTATTTATTCCCAGATGGGATTGAGTTGGTCTCCCATTGAGTTCATTTTTCATCTCTCTCTCTCTCTCTCTCTCTCCCTTCTCCCCCCCATCTCCATCTCTCTCTCTCTCTCTCTCTCTCTCTCGTTTCCCCGAAAATAAGACCCTGTCTTATATTTTTTTGAATCTCTTGTGGCCCGTACGCGGCCTGTGCAACTAGTAGCTGATTCAGACAGCGAGGAGGATGGTGTGGTGATTCGCCAGTAGCCTGTGCAGCTGGCACTCGAGTCAGACAATAAGGAGGCTGGAGAAGATGTGGTGCCAGAGGCGGGGATTCAGCCAGGGCCTTCAGAACCTCCAGAAGCTCCCTTAAGTGAAGAGGACGAAGAGGAGGAGCCTCTTCTCGATGCACGGGCGCGTAGAGCTGCCAAAAGGCAGGAGTGGCTCCTCAGGAGGAGGTCTCCTCAAGAGTAAGGCTTGGGGCTAATTGGCCACTCCTTAGCCTATTTAAGGAGGAATGCTGACTGAAGCAATTTGCAGGAAACAACTTAGTTCACATACCTTCCTGTCTTGTCTTGCTTATCTTATCAGCTTCCTGCAAATTGTTTCTGGGCATTCTGCCAACCATAGTAAGCTTTCAGTTATTATTCTTTGAATCCTTGGCGGCTGTTAATGCAGTTAATTAACAGCCGTTGTAAAAGACTAGTTTATTTAGTAAACTAAGGTTTGAATGGACTTTGTGTGTGCTGCGTTCTTTGGGGCCGTAGCTGGGGCAGAACAGAACCCTGAAATAAGCATTTGGCCTTATTGCCATACGCTCAAGAGCCCAATTGGGCTTATTATCAGGGGATGTCTTATTTTGGGAGAAACAGGGTATCTACCTACCTACCTACCTACCAGCTATCATCTCTCTCACTCACTCTCTCTCTCTCAAGGGCCACCATCAGTGAGCTGTTGGACAGCATTACTTGCTCTGTTGTGTGGATGTTTGGGTGGTTCAGGGGTGGGAAATTTGTGGTGGGTAGGAGTGTGTTTGGGGATTGTTATGTGTGTTGGACCTGGTCTTGGGGTGTTAAGTGAATTTCGTTGTATGGGTATACTGTGTATATACGTACAATGACAATAAAGTTGTTGTTGTTGTTGTTGTTGTTGTTGTTGTTGTTGTTGTTGTTATTATTATTATTATTATTATTATTATTATTATTATTATTATTATTATTATTTAATCTTTAGTGAGATTCACAGCCTTTGAGGCTGGTTAATAGCTCAGCAGCTCGAGTCCTAACCAAGGACCTAGGAACTGTTAAGGTATCGTCGGAGGATGTAAGCTTTTCCGAGTAAGGTGGTTTTTTGTAGAGTCCAAATGTTCAAGTCCGGCAAATTGAGAATTTCTAAATAGCGGGGTAGCCCTTTGGGTATTGCTCCAAGGGCTCCAATTACAATCGGGACAACACACGATTTCTTTTTCCACAGTCGCTCAACTTCAATTTGCAAGTCCCGGTACTTTGTGATTTTTTTCTTGCTGCTTATCTTCAATCCGTGCATCACCAGGTATTGCAATGTCAATGAACCATACTTTTTTCTTTTCAACTATTGTTATGTCAGGTGTGTTGTGGACCAAGTGCCTGTCAGTCTGAATCCTGAAGTCCCACAAGATCTTGAGTTTCTTATTATTTATTATTATTATTATTATTATTATTATTATTATTATTATTATTATTATTATTATATAATATAATAATATTATTATATTATTATATTTATATAAATAAATCTTATTTATTATTATTATTATTCTTATTCTTATTATTCTTATTAATATCTCTATATCTATCATCTATCTCTGTATCTCTCTCTCTCTGTTTATCTATAGCGCGTCAATCCAGAGCTCGATTCTCGGCTACAGAGGCCTTTCCTGATGGCCTCTGATGGCGAAATGGAGGCCAGGGGGCAACGCATGCGAGCCGCGGCAAGCCACAGAAGAAGTTGGCCAGCAGCGGCCACATGGGCTCCTGCTGGGTGGGGCTGTCGGTGCCACTGCCACGAGGTGAAAGACATCCCCCCAAGAAGACCTGGTGCCTCTTTTGGAGGTTATATATATATATCTATAAGACCAGGTCTTATTTTCGGGAAAACATGGTATCTACTGTATATCTTCCTTTCTCTCTCTCTCTCTCTCTGGAAATCCTTAGTTCTGAAACCTAGAAACATCTTTCTTTTTTCTTTTTTCTTTTTTTTTTCTTTTTAATTTGATTTATATGCCGCCCTTCTCCGGAGACTCAGGGCGGCTTACAGTGCGTTAAGCAATAGCCTTCATACTTTTGTATATTTTTATACAAAGTCAGCTTATTGCCCCCACAAACTGGGCCCTCAATTTACCTACCTTAGAAAGGATGGAAGGCTGAGTCAACCTTGAGCCTGGTGAGATTCGATCTTACTTTAATTGCAGACAGCTGGTGTTAAATTACAGTGCTTAGTCTGCTGAGCTATCCAAGGTCCTTTTGTGTAAGGATGCTGGTATTTTGACTGCAATTGGAGAACAGGTTTACTCTTAATGGATAAAATGGAGGTGTCTGATAGATACTTCGAATTACAACTCCCATTAATCTTAGACATTGGCTGCTCTGGGACTGATGGGACTTAGTCCCTTAAACCTCTAGAAAACAGCTCAATGGGGAAAGCTGAGAGAGGACATTTGGTAGCTGGCCATCATTGGTACATTAGCCAGTTGAAGCCAAAGCCAAAGAGAAAACAAGCCAAAGATTAAAGGAAGGAAGAATTCAACAGATGCTGGATCAAGGCTCAGATGATTCTCCAGGATGTCTGGGAAGCAGGAGCAGCTACAATGCCCTTTACTTGACATCTGGTTATCATTACCTTCTCCTCAGCTTCTTATATGTTTTGACTTGCCTCCTTTGACTTAGCCTGCACCAACTTCATTACTACAACTCTGAAGCCCAAAACGTAGCTCCAATCAAGACAGAAAACTCTAAGTCAAGCGAGATATCTTTCAATGAGTATCTTTAAGACTTCTTGGTCGATGTGGAGACTTCTAAACCAGAGTCCCACACAGTCTCACCTGCTTTCCACGGCGGTCCTTGGTCTCTCGTTGACGCTGAAGAAACTCTTCGGCCAGGCCCACCGCTTGGGAGCAAGTCTCGGGGCTGCATTCCCGTACCCAACTCTGGATCTCCAGGGGCAGGATCGCCAGGAATTGCTCCAGGATCAACAGCTCCAGGATCTGCTCCTTAGAGTGTCTCTCCACTTTCAGCCACCCGTAACAAAGATCTTGGAGCTGATTGTATGCTGCGGTAGGTCCCTCAGCCTCCTGGTAACAGAAATGCCGGAAGTGCTGACGATGTTTCTCCCTCTGTAGGGCGTCCCCTTGCAAGATGGCTGCCTTCACTTTCCCATAATCTATCCTATCCTTGGCCACCATTCCGTCAAAGACCTGTTGGGTCTCTCCACGGAGTGCTGGCAAGAGTCTGGCTACCCATTCCTCCCTGGGCCACTGGCAAGCTTTGGCCACTTGTTCAAAGGAATCCAAGAATGCCTTGGCATTGTCCCATGGTGTAGGCACCTCTGCCAAGGGTGCGGATCTCCAGGTGGAAAAAGGTGACTCCATTTTCTTCAGAAACATCTGCAACTGGGCTTCCCAGCATCTCGTCGCACCCTCTCTTGCTTCTTCTTTCACCCAATAGGATCTTGTCCTTGGTAGGTGGTGTCCAGTAAACCCAGAAGGCACTGATCTCAACAGTGGACTTCCTACTTCTTCATCTGCCTGGGGTTTGAGGGCAACAACCTTCTGGAGGCCACCAAGGGCTTCTCTGAACTCTTCTGGGTCTTCTTCTTTTGGCCAGACGTGGAAGGGGTTCTCTTCCATTTTAATCCGGTGATGTAAGAATCTCCAAAAATAAGTTCTCGGGAGTCACGCTTTTCTCCTGAACTCCTGTTTGGAAAACAGAGGAAAACTAAGTTAGAGATGAACAGATGTCTTTACTCAAAATCCTGGGTGTCAGATAGTATATTAAAAAAGGTAAAGGTTCCCCTTGCACATATGTGCTACTTGTTCCCGACTCTAGGGGGCGGTGCTCATCTCCATTTCAAAGCTGAAGAGCCAGCGCTGTCCGAAGACGTCTCCGTGGTCATGTGGCCGGCATGACTAAATGCCAAAGGGGCACGGAACGCTGTTACCTTCCCACCAAAGGTGGTCCCTATTTTTCTACTTGCATTTTTTACGGGCTTTCGAACTGCTAGGTTGGCAGAAGCTGAGACAAGTAACGGGAGCTCATCCTGTTATGCGGCACTAGGGATTCGAACCGCTGAACTGCCGACCTTTCGATCGACAAGCTCAGCATCTTAGCCACTGAGCCACCGTGTCCGCTCTAGACAATATATTATGTATGGTTAAATAAGGAAAATCATTTTCTTTATAACTGCATCATTCTGTAATATATATTCACACACATGGATCTATTTATGGATAACTGAGACAATAGGTAATTCTCGACTTACAGCACTTTGTTTAGTGACCGTTTGAAGTTACAATAGCACTGAAACAAGTGACTCATCACCATTCTTCACACTTACAACCGTTGCCGCATCCCTGTAGTCACGTGATCAAAATTCAGACGCTTGGCAACTGACTCCTATTTATGACGCTTGCAGTGTCCTGGGGTCACGTGATCCCTTTTTGCGACCTTCTGAGAAGCCAAGTCAATAGGGAAGCCAGATTCACTTAACAATCGTGTTGCTAACTTAACAATGGCAGTGATTCACTTAACAAGAGTGGCAAGAAAGGTCGTAAAATGGGGCAAAACAACTTTCCTCGCTTTGTGGCCGTAAATTGAGGATTATCTGTATGCAAAAACTGTGGTGGGGTTTTCCCCACGTTAACCTCTACTACACACACAATCCCATCTCGGTTTACTTTGGCAAAATGGGTAACGTCAGTTTGTATATTTAATTTCTCTTTGGTCCCACAAGATCACAATGATTACCACAGATCTATCTCAGTAATCCTGGACAGAATATGCCAAGGCATAATGTGTCATAACAGAAGACCAGCATGGCGATATGTGCTGAGAACAACTGCCAGCTCTTTCCAGAGTAAGATTGCTTTCTTTCTTTCTTTCTTTCTTTCTTTCTTTCTTTCTTTCTTTCTTTCTTTCTTTCTTTCTTTCTTTCTTTCTTTCTTTTTCTTTCTTTCTTTTACTTTCTTTTTCTTTCCTTCCTTCCTTCCTTCCTTCCTTCCTTCCTTCCTTCCTTCCTTCTTTTCCCTCCCTCCCTCCCTCCCTCCCTCCATCATCTATCTATCTATCTATTTTATATAGCTGCCCATCAGTGGTGGGTTTCAATTTTTTTTTACTACCGGTTCTGTGGGTGTGGCTTGGTAGGTGTGGCATGGCTTGGTGGGCGTGACAGTGGAAGGATACTGTAAAATCTCCATTCCCACCCCACTTCACTGGGGAAGGATACTGCAAAATCTCCATTCCCACCCCAATCCAGGGGAAGGTTACTGCAAAATTAAAAGGGTTACTGCCCCCTGAGATACGAAATATCCCTGATCTCCGTGATTTCCGCCGTGCCCTCAAAACCCTGATGTTCCAACAAGCGGGGCTAAACATATGAACATGTGAATGTTTTTAAAATGTTATCTAATTTTAGGTTCTATTTAATTGGGCCAAACTATATTATAATAATAATTTTAATTAGCAATTTTATGATGTTTATGTATCTATATTTTTCTTGACTGTACATCGCCTTGAGTCCTACGGGAGAAAGGTGGTATAGAAATATAATTAATTAATTAATTAATTAATTAATAATAAAATCCCCATTTCCTCCCCATCAGCTGGGACTCAGGAGGCAGAGAATAGATTGGGGGGGCGAGCCAGTCAGAATTTTTACTACTGCTTCTCCGAACTACTGAACATTTCTGCTACCGGTTCTCCAGAACTGGTCAGAACCTGCTGAAACCCACCTCTGCTGCACATCTCCCAAACAAGTGACTCTGGGGGCATGCATGCCACAAAACTAGAACAAGTAACGCTAAACCCCATCGTCATTCACCTGTTTTCTTTCTTTCTTTCTTTTTTTTAAAACCATTTTACTTATTTATCTTAGTTATAAGATGAAAAGCTGCTGGAAATGCCTCCACCCTCCACAACATCTACTTAGGTCCCCACTCCCATCAGGCTGTTTTTTGGATTCCCAAGCCCACCGAGCCCAGGATGATGGGTGCGGAGGTAGGACACTCCCGACACAATGGCAAGGCATAACAGAATAACAGAGTTGGAAGGGACCTTGGAGGTCTTCTAGTCCACCCCCCACTTTTCTCTGCCGTTGGCTTCTTCTTTTCTGGGATCGGGAGCGCCTCGCCTGCGATCTATGCGGGGGGGTGGGTGGGGGGGAAACCTGTATAATATAACCTGTATAAAAAGAGCCTTGGTAGTACAGTGGTTTAATGCACCCTGTTATTAACACAGCTGCCTGCAATTTCTGCAGGTTCGAATCTCACCAGGCTCAAGGTTGACTCAGCCTTCCATCCTTTCTAAGGTAGGTGAAATGAGGACCCAGTTTGTGGGGGCAATAAGCTGACTTTGTATAAATATACAAAAGTATGAAGGCTATTGCTTAACGCATTGTAAGCCGCCCTGAGTCTCCGGAGAAGGGCGGCATATAAATCAAATTTAAATAATAATAATAATAATAATAATAATAATAATAATAATAATAATAATAATAATAATAATAATAATAATAATAATTTGGGGAAGAAAAGTCTGCCTGGTCAATCAAATACAGAGGGTTTCCCCCTAATTTTGGCGTTTTTGCACTTTCTTCCATCCCCCTTCCCTTAATTCTTTGCTTTTTTTTCATACTACCTTCTCCTGGGTCCTCTTGTCCTTTTGCAGCTGTTGAAGCAATTAAAAAAAAAATCCTCTTCTTGCTTTGCAGAAAAAGGAGAAGCTTTGGCTTCCTTTCATTCACTCCCCCACCCTCTTCCTTTCTAGGAAGCCCAGCTCTATAGGCTTAACCCTTTGGAAACTAAGGCTTTTTTTAAAAAAAAAGAAACAAACTTTGATTTGAAAACCAGAGTTTAATTTTAAGTCAGAAGAGACTCGGGAACTAAAAGGTTTTTTTTTTTTTATCGCTGGCCAGATCAAACAAGGAGGTACAATCCAACCATTTATAATCTATAATCCTGCTTTTCTCAACCTTTAAAATGTGTGGACTTCAAATCCCAGAATTCATCCTGGCTGGGGAATGCTGGGAGTTGAAGTCCACCAGTCTTCCAGTTAACAGAATAACAGAATAATAATAGAGTTGGAAGGGATCTTTGGAGGTCTTCTGATCCAACCGCCTGCTCAAACATAAGAGTTTTGCAACTCTGCAGTATCCCAAATCAGGCTGCTGAAAGTTGGAGGCAACTGGCAAAAATAAAAGTTGGCCACACTTCTTGTAATTATTTTTGTTGTTCTTGTTGGAATGAAATAAACTAAGTGCTCTAATGAGTTTGAAAGTAAAGACTTCTTCAAGTTGAGTTTCGCTCTTGTGGCTTTAGGAAGACGTCCCTGTGGTTTTCTTTGCAGAAATATTTAAGTGGTTTGCCATTTCCTTTTGTTGGAAGAAATATCCTTCTGGGTTCAGCTCCAAGTGGGGAAAAAGACACTGGAAACATGGAGACTGCTTGGAAAGATGGTTTAATGGTGGACAGGATCACATGGTTTGAGTTCCTGAACAGAAAAAAGGTTGAGACGCAGCGAGTCCCTGGATTTTATGCCCTCTCTGGCTCTGAACTTCCTGGGGCCCAGGAAGAGTATCCTGATTGGTTGTCAGACTCCCAGGGGGTGGGGGTCTTAGCTCGCCTTGCTCGCTGATGTAATCTTCCCAGGTGCCATGTGGTGAGTTTCTGTTGCTAGATGGGTCCCATTGTGTTGCAGATGATGGTCCTTTGACAAAGGATGGGGTTTCTGCCTCTGGCCCATTGACAAAGGGTGGGGCAGCAGGAAGGTGGGAGCTGCTTTGTCTTTAAAACATGCTTCTCCATTTCTCATACAGGGAAACATAATATTCTGCCTTTTTAATATTTCCTAAAATATTGCATTCTTCTAGGAAAGGGGTGGGTGCTAACTTCCTACACTTTCTTCAAGGATTTTTTCCCCCTTTGGATGGGGATCTAGCCTGAAATTCTAAGATTTTCTGGTAGTCTCCCATCCAAGTACCAATGAGAACTAACAAAACAAAATGAAATTCCATGGTGAGAGAAGTAAGGTTCTACCTTTAGGCAAGAAAAACCAAATGCACAGATCTAGAATAGGTGGTACCTGGCTCAACAGTAGAAACTGTGAGAGGGATTTAGTGGACAATCATCTAAATATGAGCCAGCAGTGTGCTGCAGTCACCAAAAAAAGCCAACACAACCCTTGACTGCATTAACAGAGGGATAGAATGAGGATCATATGAAGTGTTAGTACTAATTTATAATGCCTTGGTAAAACCACACTTGGAATATTGCAATCAGTTTTGGTCGCCAAAATATAAAAAAAAGATGTTGAGACTTTAGAAAGAATGCAGAGAAGAGCGACAAAGATGATTAGGGGGCTGGAGGTTAAAACATATAAAGAACAGTTGCTGGAATTGAGTATGTCTAGTTTAATAAAAAGAAGGACTAGGGTGACATTATAGAAGTGTCCCAATATTTGAGGATCTGCCACAAAAAAAGAGGGGGTCAACCTATTACTGGAAGAAATTTACTGAGTTTGTTCCCATCTGGGACACACCACAGACGCTGAGAAGAAACGTAGTGAAGAGAGAAGAAACGGATGCAGAAGCCAACTGCTAGAAAGTGGGATTCTTTTAATGTAGGAAGGCAAGAAGCAAAAAGTGAGACAGCTGGAGCGTTCCTGGCTTGCAAGCACCTTGGGGAGTGTGACTCTGAGCCTTTTATGCTTAATTCCCCTTTGAAGCTCCTGCGGCAAGAACTTGGTCCCAGTTCTTTTGTTTTTCCTGTCCTTGGCAGTGGTGAAGTGCTACCAGTTCGGGCAAACTGGTAGCGGCGGCGGCGTGTGGTTCGGTGAACCGGTAGCGGTGGCAGTGTGAGGCTCCGCCCACCTGCCCGAAGGTCATTACTTCCTGGTTTTAACCAGGAAGTAACCTGTTTTTTACAGAGGGTCCAAAATCACACGTGATTCACCCACGCCTGAGTGGAGTAAGCACACGCGTGTGGCGCACACACTTCCGAACCAGTAGGGAAGGTAAATAGATTTCACCCTTGGTCCTTGGGGTTTAATCCTGTCAGAGGCAGGAAAAAGGGAGTTTCGGTTTACCTTGGAGAGTTTATTTTTAGCTTGATTCCCCTTATCTTAATCTCTCTACTTAAGTGTGTCTGTTACTTTTGTAACAGCCCTTAGCACTGCTGCTCTGCGTTTTCCTTTCAGCTGGTGCTTCTTGGTTTTCTTAAAGGGGGAAAGGCTGGCTTGAGTCTCTTGGCCCTGTTTTCTGAGGTTTTTGGTGCTGTGAGGTTTCTGGCACTGTCCTTTTGGGGTGTAGTTCCCACATTATTCTCCACAGGACCTGAAGAAGCAACGGATGGAAACTACTCAAGGAGAGAACCAAACTAGAAGTAGGGAGAAATTTCCTGACAGTCAGAATAATTAATCGGTGGAACAGCTTGCGTCCAGAAATGGGTGCTCCCACATTGAAGGTTTTTAAGAAGAGATTGGAAAACCATTTGTATGAAATGTTATAGAGCTTCCTGCTTGAGCAGGGGGTTAGATTAGAACCCCTCTAAGACACAGGGCCTGGTGGCTCAGCAGACTAATAGCATTCTGATTAACACCAGCTGTCTGCAATTACTGTAAGTTCGAATCTCACCAGGCTCAAGGTTGACTCAGCCTTCCATCCTTTCTAAGGTAGGTAAATTGAGGACCCAGTTTGTGGGGGCAATAAGCTGACTTTGTATAAATATATACAAAAGTATGAAGGCTATTGCTTAACACATTGTAAGCCGCCCTGAGTCTCCGGAGAAGGGTGGCATATAAATCAAATTTTAAAAAAAACAACAATGGTGGAATTCAATTTTTTTTATTATCGGCTCTGTGAGCGTGGCTTGGTGGGCATGGCAGGGGAAGGATACTGCAAAATCTCCATTCCCACCCCACTTCAGGGGAAGGATACTGCAAAATCCCCATTCCCTCCCCACTCTGGGGCCAGCTAGAGATGATATTTGCCGGTTCTCAGAACTACTCAAAATTTCCGCTACGGGTTCTCCAGAACCTGTCAGAACCTGTTGGATTTCACCCCTGCTCTAAGATCCCTTCTAACTCTTATTCTGTTAATTGTCTTGATGTCTGTTGTTGAGAACAGTCCAAGGTGGTGCTGCTGCCCCCTAGTGCAGCCTTAACACACCTGTAAGCTTAAAAAAGAAAAGCAATGCCAAATCCCTAAATTTTTGTAGGTCCCCATTCTAGACCCTTAGCCACCTCAGCCCTCAAAATCAGGTAAAATAATAACTTTAAGACAGCTTCTGTTGGGCAGAAATATTCCCCCATTGCTCTCTATGCTTCCCCAAGTGTGCATGTTGAAGTAGGTCAAAACATCTTCACAACCTTTTCCAATTCTCTAATTCCGAAACAATGAACAGGAGCCAAGCAGAGTAATTGGATCTGCAGAACTGCATACATAATGTCTATTGAGATTCTCAGTCATCCGGGTCATGCTTCAGTGGTGGGTTGCCCCCGGTTCGGACCGGTTCGCAAGAACCGGTAGTAAAACTGGTGGGAGGCTCTGCCTGTTGAAGCGTGAATCAGCCTCGTTCCCCCCCTGGGGAAACTGTAATTAATTAGAGGTGAATGGATCTTGTCTTCCATGGTGTATACTCTCAAAGAAAGAAAACCCAAAGTTTCTAAGAAACATTTTATTATAAAAGTAAAACAAAACTAGCTAACTACATCTTTACCGGACAAAGGAAAATCAGGAAGTTAGAAAAGAAAGAATGTAGACATCCGCAGTCAGGGCCGGATTTTCCTATAGGCTAACTAGCCTTCAGCCTCAAGATCAAGAGGGGCCTACACAGTGGTGGGATTCTGGGGGCGGGGGGGGGGCGGGGGAGCCAGCAATTTAACAAAGGGTTCGGTGTTTTTTTTTGTAATTTTATTGGCCCATGGAGCTTCAGCATAGGCTAATTGGCCTCCCGGCTCTCAGCTGATTTGTCTCCGCTGTTTTGCTCAGGGCTCTTCTGCTTCCTTGCAAAGAAACGAAACTGAAACTGCTTTGCTGTTGCTGCAAGGTTGGAAAATTAGGCAGGCAGAATTCTTTTCTTTTTCCTCACTAAAAAAGGTACGTGCAAACAATGGGAAATTTAGGGAAAAAGAGGAGAGTTCAGGATTTTAAAACACAAAAGAAAAAAAGCTCTATTTAACTAGGGAATTGTAATAATTGAGATACTATTAATTGTATATTGTGTTGAAAGCAGAAATGGTTAAATTGTGGTTTGGAGGAATATATGGGGGAAATTATTTGGTTTATTATTATTGGTAAATATAAGTAATTGATTTGTAAGAAACTGGATTGCATGGAAATAATTGGAATATTCATGTTCATATTGATTAATATACAAAAAAGGTAGTTATATAACTAATTGATTTATATTAAAATGTTGAATTTATATTAAACAACTAATATTACATAATTAACCAATGTGAGGATGGATATAAAAATAGATGACAATGGGAAGGGGTATAATATAGAATAGAAGGGAAAAATTGAATTTGATTAAGATTAAAGATGAGGATGAAGGGTAATATTGGTTTTTTACAAAAATAGATGAGGAATAAATATGGCAAAAAGGAAATATAGAAATTGTAAATTTAATTGAAATGACTAAACACTGTTTAAATTTGTGAACCGGCCAAATACTCTGTTCAAAGAAAATACATTGTATGTTTGTATGTGTGTTTCTAATTATTGTTATTTATTCATATTTGTTCTCTTTTATTCTTTAAAGTTTAACAATTCATTCTTTATCTTAATATCTTTATATTTGTTTGGGGTTGGCTTTCTTCCCTTTCATCTTTTTTATTGTACAGCAATCTTTCTCCTCAAACCTACCACCTCTCTCTTTTCTTTCCTTCTTACTTTCTCTTCCTCCCCCTCTTCTTCTCCTCCCTACTTCCTCTTCCTTTCTCCTTCTCCTCCTCTCTTCCTCCCTCTCTTACCCTCACTCCTACTCTAATTTCCCTTCCCTTCCTTCATCCCTCTCTATTGCTGTATCCTTTTATGCATATGGACTACTCAGAGGGCTGAAAAAGTTATTTTTGACTGGTCCTCGCACTTTTGACCAGTCCTCGAACTTACGACTGTCCTCACATTTTACGTTTTTGCCCTATCTTGTCACCATGGTGAAGAGAAGCAGTTGTGAAATGAGTGACATGGTTGTTAAGAATGCTACAATGAGCATAAATGATGACCAGTCATAAGTGCGAAGACCGGTCAAAAGTGCGAGGACCTGTCAGAAATCACTTTTTTCAGCCCTCTGGGTAGTCCTTTTGTTCATATGGACTACTCAGAGGGCTAAAAAAGTTATTTTTGACTGGTCCTCGCACTTTTGACCAGTCCTCGAACTTACGACTGTCCTCACATTTTACATTTTTGCCCTATCTTGTCACCATGGTGAAGAGAAGCAGTTGTGAAATGAGTGACATGGTTGTTAAGAAAGCTGCACGGGCATAAATGTGAGGATGGTCATAAGTGTGAGGACCGGTCAAAAGTGCGAGGCCCAGTCAGAAATGACTTTTTTCAGCCCTCTGAGTAGTCCCTATGCACATAGCCACGCCCACCCGGTCACATGACGAGCTACCCACGCCTACACAGTCATGTGACCAGCTAGCCATGCCCACCCAGTCACATGATTGCCAAACCACACCCCCAACTAAGCCACACCCACAGAACCTGTTGTTAAAAAAATTGAATCCCACCACTGGTGAAAGGGCCTCATAAGTGGAATAGCCTAGGGCCTCTTTTCATCTAAATCCGGCCCTGTCCGCAGTAGTCCAATGTCTCACAAGACCAGTCTTATCTCAGTTACAGATAAGTTCCCTGGCAAGCTACCGTAAATCTCAGAATGGAAGCTCAGCTGGCAAACACTTAACGCAGTGACACTGCCCACCGACCCCGACATCATCAGGAAGCTTCTGCGCTTGCATGTTGTTGTTGTAATTGTAACCTGCCAGAGAATGCTGTACAGCAGTGGCCCCCAAACTTTGATGCTTGGTGGCCTGGCAGGAGGCAGGGAAACTGGGCCGTATGAATGAGTGTGTGTGCACGTATGCAGTCCTTGCATGAGTGGCTGGCTGGCGTGTATGAGTGCAGCTCAATTTGCGAATGCTTGATTGAGCCTGGTGGCTCAGCAGACTGATGGCATTGTGATTAACACCAGCTGTCTGCAATTACTGTAAGTTCGAATCTCCCCAGGCTCAAGGTTGACTCAGCCTTCCATCCTTTCTAAGGTAGGTAAATTGAGGACCCAGTTTGTGGGGGCAATAAACTGACTTTGTATAAATATACAAAAGTATGAAGGCTATTGCTTAACGCATTGTAAGCCGCCCTGAGTTTCCGGAGAAGGGCGGCATATAAATCAAAAAATTTTTTTTAAATGTATGTGCGCCAGCCTGTACCATCTTACTCCTTGTACAAGTTGAGTTGCACATGTGCACATTGATCTGTCATGGCCCAATTCCAAATAGGCCAAGTCCGGTAGTGGGCCACGGACCAGGGTTTTTTGTTTTTTTTTTAAATTTGATTTATATGCCGCCCTTCTCTGAAGACTCAGGGCGGCTTACAATGTGCTCAGCAATAGCCTTCATCCTTTTGTATATTTATACAAAGTCAGCTTATTGCCCCCACAAACTGGGCCCTCATTTTACCTACCTTAGAAAGGATGGAAGGCTGAGTCAACCTTGAGCCTTGGCGAGATTCGAACGCTGCAATAATTGCAGGCAGCTGGTCTTAATAAGCTTAATAACAGGGTGCCTTAAACCCCTGTACTACCAAGGCTCTTGGGGACCCCTTCTGTAAAGCATCATAGGGTAGTATATAAGTTTAAATGCTATTGCTATTATTATTGCAACAGGCATCTGTCAAACTCATGGAGTAAGTTTCATTGGCCCACTGTGATTTGTAGAAAGTCAGCACCCAACCATCCTCTTAGAGAATGGAATATTTTGGGGAATATTAAAAAGACAGGATAGAATATTTCCCCTAAAGGAGAAATGGAAAAAAAAAATCTTAAGGGAGGCAGAAACCAGCCCTTTCCCTGCCCCTAAGCAGAAACTGAGGAGGTCAGCTTTTAGAAATGCAGATTTGGTCATCTGTTCAGAAAGACTGGGTCAGACAGAAAACTTCAGAAAAGCAACAAGCCAAAAGTTGACAAGATTAACTCAGACAAACACCTAGGATTTGCATTTCCCCTTTTGCCTATAGAGCCAGCCATGACCCCCTACACAACCCCATAGGAATCCAGACGGTATAAAACCCACCCACTCTTAAATCCATTTTGTCAGCTGTCCCAGAACTGCACGCTGTGAGGGTGTTGGTTCTGTTCGCCAATAAACAGAATCTTTCTTTCCAATCAGTGTTCATTTTATTCCCGACTTGGAACTGGACCTGGATATTTCTTCTAACAGGTTTTCAGGCAACAATTGTTGTTTTTTTGTGCTACCATGATGGTGTCAGGAATATGCAGTAAATCTAATCAAGGTAGGTGTTGAAAAGTAGGTGTCAGTTGGCAGAGAACAAAGATAAGAGGGATTGTAGGAGATCCATTATTAGTCCTTGGGGGCAGGAAAGCAGAGATCTGATATCAATTAACAAGGTTTGTTAAAAGGCAGACCTGTTGAAAGCACCTGTCTTTTAATAAAATTTATTTATTTATTTATTTATTTATTGGTTCGATTTATATGCCTCCCTTTTCCGGAGACTCGGGGTGGCTTACAATGCGTTAAGCACTAGCCTTCATACTTTTGTATATACCTGCTTAGTAGGGCTTTCGCCCCCCCCAAGCAGTGTTCTTTTTTTATACAAAGTCAGCTTATTGCCCCCACAAACCGGGTCCTCATTTTACCTACCTCAAAAGGATGGAAGGCTGAGTCAACCTTGAGCCTGGTGAGATTTGAACTTGCAGTAATTGCAGGCAGCTGGTGTTACTTAACAGTGCTTTAGTCTGCTGCACCACCAAGGCTCATCCTTGAGTCGTAAAAGGTATTACTAGACCAGTGGTGGTCCTGAATCCCACAGTCGTGTCCCGTTCGGAACTGGGGCACGCGTGTAGCTCCACTCACACGAGCGCGCAAAGCTCCACTCGCGTAAGCGGCAAGCTCATCCACAAATGGAGCTGTGCGCATGCACAAGTGCGCCTACCACGCACACGGAACAATCCCCTCTCCCTTCCCCGCCTTCCCACGCCGGTCCGCCAAGCCGGAAAGGTTGGAGACCGCTGTGCTAGACGCCTGGTGACGAGACCAGCGTTTCAGGACCTTGGACAGCTCTGATTAGGATTGAAATACCGGCTGAGGAAATGGCCATTCTATTTATCTCGTTTTGTTAAATCCTTGGGCAGAAATTCAGTAGACCATGATCTGCTTCTGAGGAGCTGAAAGTTATTGGTTTTGGGTCTTGGGTTCAGAAAGTTGCAAATTAGTGGAAACAGACTTCTCAACCTTGGAAAACCTTATGATGAGTGAACTTCAACTCCCAGATTTCCCCATGCTGGGTGGAGAATTCTAAGAGTTGAAGTCCATGCATCTTAAAGTTGAGCAACATCAGTCTGGAGACTGTGATGGAGATGTTAAAATAGTCTCTCTTCTAAATGATCTCGGAGTCCATAGAAGACCCCAGTGATGAAATGACCTTGAAAATACTGTTTTGGCCATTTGTGGGTTAGTGGGATCGTTTGACAGTATTGATTCTGGAAGAATTGAGCACCCAGGGGCTTACCCCAAATCTTACAAGTGGACTATGAGTTAATCCATTTTCTGGATTCATTGCAACACAACAAGCCAATACATCACAACAAGACTTCAAAGTACCGTAAGCCTAAAATGAGTTTGCTTCAAAAGAGGCTTTCAAGATTATTTACTTTCAGCAAATGGAATGAGAATTGGTAAGGCATTTCCCCCCCCCTCCTTAGAACCATTTGTTAAGAATAGAATAGAATAGAAATAGAATAGAATAGAATAGAATAGAATAGAATAGAATAGAATAGAATAGAATAGAATAGAATAGAATAGAATAGAATAGAATAGAATTCTTTATTGGCCAAGTGTGATTGGACACACAAGGAATTTGTCTTGGTGCATATGCTCTCAGAAAAGATATGTTCATCAAGAATCATAAGGTACAACACTTAATGATAGTCATAGGGTACAAATAAGCAATCAAATCATATTAGGAAACAGTCAATATAAATCGGAAGGATACCAGCAACAAGGTTACAGTCATACAGTCATAAGTGGGAGGAGATGGGTGATAGGAACAATGACAAGATTAATAGTAATGCAGCCTTAGTGAATAGTTTGACAGTGTTGAGGGAATTATTTGTTTAGCAGAGTGATGGTATTTGTGGGGTGGGGGAGAATTGGCCTTGTGTCCTGGTGTGCAGAGTCCTATAGCATCATTTTGAGGGCAGGAGTGGAAACAGTTTATGTCCAGGATGTGAGGGGTCTGTAAATATTTTCACAGCCCTCTTTTTGACTCATGGAGTATACAGATCCTCAATGGAAGGCAGGTTGGTAGCAATTGTTTCTTCTGCAGTTCTAATTATCCTTAAGCAACCATTTGAAGTTATAATAACACTGGGGAAAAATGGCTTGCAACTGGTCCTTGCACTTACAACCATCGCAGCATCTCCTTGCTCACATGATCAACATTCGGCACTTGGCAACTGGTATGTATTTACAACAGTTGCAGAATCCTGGGGTCACATAATTCCCATTTGCAGACTTCCTAGCCAGCTTCCTACAAGCAAAGTCAATGAGGAAAGCCGGAGTTGCTGAACAACCACGATTCGCTTAACAATTGCAGTGATTCACTGAACAATCGTGGCAAAAATAGGTCGTAAAATTGGGTGCAACTCACTTAACAACTAGCAATAGCACTTAGACGTACCCATATACCGCTTCACAGTGCTTTACAGCCTTCTCTAAGCATTTTTACAGTATCAAAATATTATCCCACCCCACACAATCTGGGTCCTCATTTTACCGACCCTGGAAGGATGGAAGGCTACGTCAATGTTGAATCAGTCAAAATCGAACTGCTGGTAGTCGGCAGAATTAGCCTGCAATACTGCATTCCAACTACTACTCCACTATATGGCTCACCTACCTTACTTAGCAATTGAAATTCTGGTCCCAATTGTGGTTGTAAGCTGAGGACTATCTATACTACTCTTTTCACTCTGATTCCTAAAACATGTATGCTCAGTGGTTACTCAGAGGGCTTGTGTTTGTTCCTGTGATCTAACACAGAGTTCCCCAACCTTTCTAGGTTGGCAGCCCCAAACGAGGGGAGGAGGGGAAGAAGGGATGAATTTTTGTGGGGGGGGGCAGGCGCATGTGGGACCACAAGTGCCCGCAATGACACTCGTGTGAGTGGGGCCACAAACACCCGCGATGACGCTCGTGTGAGTGGGGCCACAAACACCCGCGATGACGCTCGTGTGAGTGGGCTGTGAGTGCCTGTGATAACACTTGCGCGAGAGGGGTCGCAAGTGCCCACAACGACATTCATGCGAGTGGGGCTATGAATGCCTGCGATGACGCTCTCATGAGTGCAGTTGCAACCGCTGTTGACAAGGATCATGCAAATGGGACTGCGAGTGCCTGCGATGAGGCTCATGCGAATGGGACTGCGACAGCCCGTGACAACGCTTGCACAAGTGGGGCTGCAAGCGCTCACAATGAGGCTCGCACGAGGGGAGCCGCAAGCACTCACAAGGCTCACACGAGGGGGCCCACAAGCACTCACAATGAGGCTCGCATGAGGGGAACCGCAAGCACTCACAAGGCTCACACGAGGGGGCCCACAAGCACTCACAATGAGGCTCGCACGAGGGGGACCGCAAGCACGAGGCTCACACGAGGGGGCCCACAAGCACTCACAATGAGGCTGTGGCGAAGCTCAGACGATTGAGGCCATGCGCATGCACCAGCCAGCCCCACGTGCAGCCCTGTGGCAATTAGGCCATGGCCTGGTAGTGGGCCATACCCACAGACTGAGGACCCCTGATCTAACATAAGCAGTGAGTTCTTGAAGGAGCTTCTCTCCCCAGGTCCCTCACAAGCCAGGTCACGTGCCGTCCTTGTCATCGCTGTGTATGCTCTGGTGCCGAGTGAGGTGTGCCTTCCGGATGAAATCCCTCCCACATGTAGAGCATTTATACGGTTTCACTCCTGCGTGAATCCTCTCGTGGTTAATCAGCCCCGAACCGGAATGGAACTGGCTACCGCACTGCAAGCATGTGTACGGCTTCTCCCCCGTGTGAGTCCTTTGGTGGATGGTCAGAAGGGAGTTGCGACTGAAGCATTTCCCACAGGTAGGACACCTGAAGGGCTTCTCGCCCGTGTGGCTCCTCTTATGCACCAGGAGGTGAGAACTCTGGCTGAAGTTTTTCCCGCAGAAGGAGCATTTGTATGGCTTCTCGCCGGCGTGGATGCGTTGGTGGTAGATGAGGCCTTGGCGTGAGTGGAAACTGCTCCCACACTGGGTGCACTTGTAAGGCTTCTCTACGTCGTGGGTCCTCTGGTGGAAATTCAGATGCGAGCTTTGACCAAAGGTCTTCCCGCAGATCGAACACTTGTGGTAAGGTCTTTCGGGAACCGGGATGTTATCGTCTGGTTCCTGTCTCAAGTCCAGCCCAGATGGGATGCTTGACTTCTGGATCTGGAATAATAGAGGTTTGCCCAAGATCTTCCTATTGATGACCGAAGCGATGGATATGGCTGCTTTGTTCCGTATATGGATTCCTTGCTGAATCTTTGGCTGGGTCTGATTCTGGAAGAGTTTCCGCTGCTCGGGGACCCGGGAAAAGTTCTCCGCGAATTGTCTTTGGGGGATCCAGCACAGATCCCTTTCCTTACCTCCTTCCTGCAAACAGCTTCTCTCCTTCTGATCATTCGCAGGTCCGTACTCTGTTGGAATGAGAAAAGAAGAGCTGTTGATTTAATGTAGAATGAAATAACAGAGTTGGAAGGGACCTTGGAGGTCTTCTAGTCCAACCTCCTGCTCAGGCAGGAAACCCTACACCACTTCAGACAAATGGTTATCCAATCTTTTCTTAACACCCCCCTCCCCCCAAGTGATGGAGCACCACAACTTCTGGAGGCAAGTCGTACCACTGGTTAAATGTTCTTATTATCAGGAAATTACTCCCTAGTTCTAGGTTGCTTCTCTCCTTGATTAGTTTCCACCCATTGCTTCTTGTCCTGCCCTCAGGTGCTTCGGAGAATAGCTTTAGTTTAGTTTAGTTTAGTTTAGTTTAGTTTAGTTTAGTTTAGTTTAGTTTAGTTTAGTTTAGTTTAGTTTAGTTTAGTTTAGTTTAGTTTAGTTTAGTTTAGTTTAGTTTAGTTTAGTTTAGTTTAGTTTAGTTTAGTTTAGTTCAGTTCCTTGGATTTATATACCGCCCTACTCCCGAAGGACTCAGGGCGGTGAACAGCCAAAAGATAAAATACATGTAATACAAATGTTAAAAAACCATTAAAATACAATTAAATAATTTGGCCCAAAAAACAAAATTTAAAAACCCCAATTTTTTTATACGACAAATTTAAAATTTAAAAATTTAAAAAACAGTTTAAAAAAAAGGTTAGGCCAGGCCGGCCTGCTGGAATAGGAATGTTTTGAGGGCACGGCGGAAAGCGCGCAGATCAGTGATCCTCCGTATCTCTGGGGGGAGCTCGTTCCAGATGGCAGGTGCTCCCACAGAGAAGGCTCTCCCCCTGGGGGCCGCCAGTCGACACTGTTTGACCGACGGCACCCTAAGCAGCCCCTCTCTGTGGGAGCATAATGGTCGGTGAGAGGCTACTGGTGGCAGAAGGCGGTCTCGTAGATACCCCGGTCCTAAGCCATGGAGCGCTCTAAAGGTGGTAACCAAAACCTTGAAACGCACCCGGAAGACCACCGGGAGCCAGTGCAGCTCGCGCAGGAGGGGGGTCACATGGGAGTGCCACATCGCTCCCATAACCACCCGCACGGCCGCATTCTGGACCAGCTGGAGCCTCTGGGTGCTCCTCAAGGGGAGCCCCATGTAGAGAGCATTGCAGTAGTCCAGGCGGGTAGTGATGAGGGCATGAGTGACTGTATTTAACGAATCCCGATCCAGAAAGGGATGCAACTGGCGAATCAGGCAGACCTGATAAAAAGTCCCCCTGGCCATGGCCGTCATGTGCTCTTCTAAAGACAGCCGTGAGTCCAGGAGGACACCCAAGTTGCGAACCCTCTCCGTGGGGGCCAACAACTCGCCCCCAATAGTCAGTGATGGCACCAACTGACTATATCGGGATGTCGGAAACCACAGCCACTCGGTCTTGGATGGGTTGAGCCTGAGTCTGTTTCTCCCCATCCAGATCCGTACAGCCTCCAGGCACCGGGACATCACTTCAAGCTTTGACTCCCTTTTCTTTGTGGCAACCCCTGAGATACTGGAACACTGTTATCATGTCACCCCTAGTCCTTCTTTTCATCAAATTAGACATATCCAATTCCAGCAACTGTTCTTTATATGCTTTAGCATCTAGTCTCCTAATCGTCTTTGTTGCTCTCCTCTGCACTCTTTCTAGAGTCTCAACATCTTTTTTTACATCGTGGCGACCGAAACTGGATGCAGTGTTCCAAGTGTAGCCTTACCAAGGCTTTATAAAGTGGTATTAACACTTCACGTGATCTTGATTCTATCCTTCTGTTAATGCAGCCTAGAACTGTGTTGGCTTTTTCGGCAGCTGCTGCACACTGCTGACTCATATTTAAGAGGTTGTCCACTAGGACTCCAAGATCCCTCTAAATAGTTACTACTATTGAGTCAGGCACCACCTATTCTGTTCCTGTGCATTTTGTTTTTCTTGCCTAAGTGTAGAACCTTACTTTTCTTACCACTGAATTTCATTTTGTTAGTTTGCCCCCAATGTCTTCATGCTGCCTTCTGCCCTAAGCAAATCTTAGCCAATCAGTGCAGAAGTCAGGGGCAACTTTTTCTGTCTGAGAAAGGGAGAAGTTTTTGTGAGCTGAAATTCATTTCATCCTTTACTTTCATTCGTTTCATTTCTCAAAAGCTTCATCCTTCTTAATATAATCTCTTGGCTTGAAAATACGCTACCAAACTCGTCCTGATTTTTTTTTTTGTTGATACTATAGGTCAGGGTTTAGCAATGGAGATTTTGGACTCAATTGTAGTCATAAACCGAGGACTACCTCTATCTTTGAAATGATGTCCCAACGGGACATGGGTTGTCTATGTTGTGGCTCCATTACCTGAGCCTGTGTCATCGGCAGGAGAGACTCTGAGAGTGAAGGAGAAGAGTTGGCAAGGCCTCCCTCTCCAGGACCCTCCTCTCTGGCAATGCCTTCGGTGTCCGCCGAAGGGCAAGAGATAGGGCCAGGGCCAAGCACGTCCACGCAGCCACAGGTGGACAGTGATGAGAGCAATGAGTCTTGGCTGGATCCACGCCAGTGTCACAGAGATAAGCGCGCGCAACAGAAGAAAAGGCATGCCCGAGATTAGGCTGAGTCACTGGACCACACCCCACAGGGTATAAAAGGGAGCGTGGTGGCCAGTCAAACCTTGTGACGAACAAAGCTGAAAGCTTCCACGCCATTCTGCATTGCCGGATTTTTGCTATAGACTTTGCTGGATTATCTTTGGACTTGATTGACTCTGTAATTATTGAGCTGTTTGCTTTGATGTACCAGAAGCGGGGAGAAGTTATCTCTCCTCTTCGTAAGTAATAAACTCTTGGCAGGCAGCCACTATGTTGTTGCCAAGTTCCGTTATCATAAGGAAAAGGATTTTGTCGGCTGGTTTAGTCTTTAACTCTTGGACGTCTGTTAGTGTGTGTGCGTGTGGGACGGGGACAGAACAGTCTAATGTCCTAAAAAAACATTCAAATTCATATCTAAACCAAGATAGGCTAAAACATTGTGGAAACGTTTACAAGAAAATCGTGCCTTAGAAGATGTGTAGAAGGAGGAGGAGCAAAACTTAAACCGAGAGGTTTTAAGGATGTGGGATGCAAACAGTACCTGGGAGACAGTTGTCCCCATCACTTTCTCCTTTGGCTTCTCCGTGCAGCTGGCTCTGATCCGGAGGCTGGAAAGCTTGTTCTGGTCCTGAAAAACCAACCGCTACTTCCTCACATGGCATGCCATCCTGAAATATTAATGAAGATATGCTGTAGCTAGCTGAAGGAGAGACTATATACCTTAATCTAATATAAAGAATGGTTGATGGAATTGGGTGTGTCTAGTTTAATGAAAAGAAGGAGAGAAACAACCTAGGATTTAAGAGAAACTTCCTGACAGTTAGAACAATTAATCAGTGGAACAACTTGCCTCCAGAAGTTGTGAATGCTTCAACGCTGGAAATTTTTAAGAAGATGTTGGATAACCATTTGTCTGAAGTGGTGTAGGGCTTCCTGCCTAAGCAGGGGGTTGGACTAGAGCAGGGGTGAGCAACCTGCGGCTCTGGAGCCGCATGTGGCTCTTTCACCCCTCTGCTGCGGCTCCGTCACTCAAAATATGTGTCACAACCGCCAATGTGTGACACCCGCTGGCACACAATTTATTGAGCTTTTCAACCCCAGGTAGGCCAACCATGGATAAATCCAAGAAAAGAAGTTTCAGAAGAAAACAGAATGTTTAATTCAACTACATATGCTAGTTTTGTGGCCGCTCAGAAAATAGTCAGACACGGGAAGGGTTTTGTGGCTCCCGGTGTTTTCTTTTCTGTGGGAAACAGGTCCAAATGTTTAAGGTTGCAGAGGACCTCCAGGATTATTCTATTCTATTGTTATTATTTCCTATTCTACTTCTACTTCTAGTATTTCCTATTCTATCCCATCCTATTCATCCCATCCTATTCACCCCATCCCATCCCACCCCACCCCACCCCACCCCACCCCACCCCACCCCATCCAACCTAACCTAACCTAACCTAACCTAACCTAACCTAACCTAACCTAACCTAACCTAACCTAACCTAACCTAACCTAACCTAACCTAACCTAATCTGCTTTTTCTGGAGGAGGACAGCCAAAATATATCCAGCAAAGTGACATGCAGAGAAAAATGCTTTCTCTTGCTTTGCACCAAACAAGACTGAATCCAGGAAAAAAGTTGTGTCTCTGACTACAGGTAGTCCTCGAGTTACGACCAATGAATACGAGCCCAAAATCTATGTTGCTAAGTGAGAAATTTGTTAAGTGACTTTTGCCAACATTTAACGACTTTTCCGGCCACAATTGTTAAGTGAATCCCTGCAGTTTTCAATTAGTAACACGGTGGTTAAGTGAATCTGGCTTCCCCGTGGACTTTGCTGGTCAGAAGGTCGCAAAAGGGGATCGCATGACCTTGGGACACAGCAACGGTCATAAATATGAACCAGTTGCCGAGCATCTGAATTTTGATCATGTGACTGTGGGGACGCTGCAATGGCTGTGTGAAAAATGGTCAGTAGTCACTTTTTTCGGTGGCGTTGTTAACTTTGAATGGACACTAAATGAACTGTTGTAAGACGAGGACTACCTGTATTTATTTATTTATTTATTCATTCAATCATCATTCATTTATAGCAACAACAACTTTTATTACAGTCATGGACCACTAACTAACTAACTAACTAACTTTACTTACTTACTTACTTTATTTATTTATTTATTCATTCATTCATTTATAGCAACGACAACTTTTATTACAGTCATGGACAACTAACTAACTAACTAACTAACTTTACTTACTTACTTACTTTATTTATTTATTTATTCATTAATTCATTTATAGCAACGCCAACTTTTATTGCAGTCATGGACCACTAACTAACTAACTAACTAACTAACTTTACTTACTTACTTTATTTTATTTATTCATTCATTCATTTATAGCAACAACAACTTTTATTACAGTCATGGACCACTAACTAACTAACTAACTAACTAACTTTACTTACTTACTTTATTTATTTATTTATTCATTCATTCATTTATAGCAACGACAACTTTTATTACAGTCATGGACAACTAACTAACTAACTAACTAACTAACTTTACTTACTTACTTACTTACTTTATTTATTTATTTATTCATTCATTCATTTATAGCTACGACAACTTTTATTACAGTCATGGACAACTAACTAACTAACTAACTAACTTTACTTACTTACTTACTTTATTTATTTATTTATTCATTCATTCATTTATAGCAACGCCAACTTTTATTGCAGTCATGGACCACTAACTAACTAACTAACTAACTAACTTTACTTACTTACTTTATTTATTTATTTATTCATTCATTCATTTATAGCAACAACAACTTTTATTACAGTCATGGACCACTAACTAACTAACTAACTAACTAACTTTACTTACTTACTTACTTACTTACTTACTTTATTCATTCATTCATTCATTCATTTATAGCAACGATAACTTTTATTACAGTCATGGACCACTAACTAACTAACTAACTAACTAACTAACTAACTAACTAACTTTACTTCATTCATTCATTCATTCATTCATTTATAGCAAAGACAACTTTTATTACAGTCATGGACCACTAACTAACTAACTAACTAACTAACTTTACTTACTTACTTACTTACTTACTTACTTAATTTATTTATTCATTCATTCATTCATTCATTCATTCATAGCAACGACAACTTTTATTACCGTCATGGACCACTAACTAACTAACTAACTAACTAACTAACTAACTAACTAACTAACTTTACTTACTTACTTACTTACTTACTTACTTACTTACTTACTTACTGTATGTATGTATGTTTGTTTGTTTGTCAAATTTATTGGCTATCCTTCTGACTGCAGGGTAACTCTGGGCGACAATGAGGATAGAGATTAGAGATAGGGCTAGAAACAGATAGACAGACACCAGTTCGATCTAATGGTTAAGCTGCAGGCTAGAAAATGGGACTGTTGCAATATTTTCAGGATCAGACTCAATAAAGATAATAGGAGTTAGAGCTTTAAATATATTTCTTTTTAATTATGATAGACATTCTATATTCACTGAATATTCAAGGTAGAAGCGACGAGAATGGTGAGGGTGGCTCCTTATATATACAAGGGGTGGAGCTAGGAATGGGAGTGGTAAGTTATGAATACATTAAAGTCCAAAGAATAAGTTAACCTCTGATGTTCCATATATACATTATTTACACATTGGAGAATAAGGCATTTACATCTGACAAATCCCCCTCTAAATGCCGGTTCGTTACACAACACCAATTACATTCTGATTCAGGACAATATAATACATATAATTTAGAAGTTAAATATTTGTGTTGTTTAGAAGGTAAGGGTTTTGTTAATATGTCAGCTAATTGTTCAGAAGTATCGCAATGTATTGCTTTAATGAATCCGTCTTGAGACAGTTGTCTCACATGCTTAAACTTTATATCAATATGCCTGGACCTTTGTCCAATTGCATCGGATCTGGATATTTCAATGGCCGCTTTATTGTCTTCATGCATAATAAATGGTAAGGTGGGTTTCTTCCAAACATCAGTGATCAGATCATTGAACCATACAAGGTTATTTGCAGCCTTGGACAAACAAACATATTCCGCTTCTGTAGTAGAAGTGGCTACTAGTTCTTGTTTACCAGTATACCAGTAAACTGGACAATCATTCAATAGAAAAACATAACCAGAAGTACTCTTTCTGCATGATGTATCACCAGCCCAATCTGCATCAGCATAACAAGTAATTTTTGGTTCTCTGTCATTATTGGGTTCCAACATTAAACAAAAATCTAATGTACCCTTCAGATATCTTAGAATTCTTTTGACAGCTTCCCAATGATACAAGGTTGGTTTACTAACATATCTTGACAATAGATTGAGAGGTAATGCAATATCTGGCCTAGTCCAATTAGATATATAAAGGAGTGAACCTATAACTGATCTGTAAAATGTGTTGTCTTTAAACTCAGGGGAAGATTCATCAGTGTTTCTAAGAAAATCAGTTTGCATAGGGGTGTCACAGGTTTTAGCATTATTTAAGTTACATTTGTTTAGGAGTTCGATGATTTTATCTTTCTGTGTAAGTTTGAATCCCCTTTTAGTTTTGTTAATTTGCACACCAAGGTATTTATTCACTTTACCCAGAGATTTCAGTGAGAAGTGTTCATTTAACTTATTTACAAAGATTTCCCTGCTCTCTTTATGCTTTCCAATGTATAAAATATCGTCCACGTAAATTAATACAAATTCAATATGATCATTACTCTTTTTTACAAAGAAACAGTTATCAGCAGTGGTGGCGTTGAAATCCATGGTCTTAAGTACTTTTACCAAGCAATCGTACCATCTTTTGCCGGATTGCTTTAATCCGTACAGACTCTTATTTAATAACCAAATTTCGTTCTTATTAGTGTATTGACTGTGTGGTGCTCTTACATATATTTCCTTATCTAATTTTGCATGTAAGTATGCGGTCTGTATGTCATATTGGAATACGTCCAGATTGAGTGCAGATGCTACTACAAGGGCTGTTTTGACACTCTCTGTTCTCACTGTGGGTGAATATGTATCAGTATAGTCTTCTGGATATTTTTGTGCATAGCCTTGTGCAACTAGTCTAGCCTTGTATAAGGTATTGCCTCCTTCTAAGTTCTTAATTTTATAAATCCACCTGGTACCTATAATTGTTTTATCCTTAGGTGCGATCGCAGGTGTGAATACATTTAATCCTTGTAAACTTTCCATCTCTTTTTCCATAGCTAGTTCCCATTTTTCTCTTTCTTCATGTGGAAGTTTCAATACTTCTTCATATGTATTAGGTGTTATTTGTTCTCCATTCATATGCATTATGTAATCTTTGTATTTATTTGGTATTTGGTTTCTATTGTTTCTAATAGTTCTTTCAGGCTTGCTATGGTTATCATGCAAATATCTAGCTTCCTTTTTTGTTAATGTGTCTGTCTTTATTTTATGCTGACTATTAGTCCAAGTTTTGGTTTTGTTCTTACTTTTGTTAATATTTTGATTTTCTGTTGTTCCTTCCTCGCAAGATATCGTATCTTTACATTTATTAGGAAATATTTCATTAAGGTGCAATTTTGACCAATTGGCCTGTTCATGGAACACAGCTGTTCTGGATACTATAAATTTGTTATTACTATCAATAAATCTGTACCCTTTGGTTCCAGTTTCGTATCCCATGAATCTTAATCTCCTGGATACGTTTTCTCCCTTTCTCCTCAATTGTTTAGGTATGTGTACGTCTGCAGTGACTCCAAATATGTGCATGTGTGATAATTTGGGTTTTCTATTGTACATCACCTCATATGGTGTCTTATTCACAATACTGGACCAGGTTCTATTTTGAGTGTAATTCGAATAATGTAATGCCTCTGACCAAAATTGTTTGCCTAAACCAGCATCCTCTAATGTGCACCTAATCATGGTTTGTAGTGTGGAATTTTTCCTCTCTGCAACTCCATTTTGAAATGCAGAAAAAGGATTGGACGTGAAATGTAACATTCCTCTATCCTTTAACCATTGGGAGAATTCTTTAGACATGAACTCACATCCCCTATCTGTCATAATTTGCTTTATTCTGATATTATGTTGTGTTTCTATACGTTTGTAGAATTCCTTAAATTTCTGAAATGTTTCATCCTTGTGCTTTAATGTGTAAACAAAACCATATCGGCTGTAGTCATCCACTATTGTTAGGAAGTAACGTTTTCTATAGGTAATTGAGGGACTTAATGGACCAACTAAGTCCATATGTACCAAATCAAAAATATTGTTAGTTGATCTGTTAGATTTTTTTGGTCTGGGACTGGTTTTTAGTTTGGTGGACTTACATACTGAGCATTCCAAATAATTTTCACAATTTTTTATTTTGACACCTTCTGCGTGTTCAGTCATTTTTTGTACTACAGGAAAGCTTGCATGTCCTAACTTCCTGTGTAAGATGTGAGCACACTCATCATGAATTGGTTTACCTATTTTTGGTTTCTTTTCCTTGTATGTATTTTTGTGATCATGAGTTATTCTACACTCATCATTGTCACTGTTACTGACATTTTCATCATCTGCTTCAATACAATCTTCCATATTTGAATCAATGTTATGTAAACATCTTTCTTTAATTATCAGATAGGGTAGACCTCCTTTTATCATTACAGTACCTACATTTGTTTTGTTCTTTTCTATAGTTGCTTTCCCCTTTGAGAAAACTATATTGATATCAGATTCTCTGCTTAATTTTATGGCACTTAGTATGTTGTGAGGTATTTCTGGGATTAATAATACCCCCTCTATTTTCCCTAGACCAGGCAAGGTCACATTTCCTTTGCCTAGTACTTGAACCTTTTCTTGATTAGCTACCTTTATCACAAACTTATCTTCTATAAATGAAGATAATATACTTTTGTTGTTGGTGGTGTGATTTGTTGCACCAGAATCAATAAGCCAATTGTTATTCTCATCCTGCTGTGTTCTGGTGCTGTCTTGTTTATTTAGCCCATTCAGTGACCCAGATTTCCTCTCTTTTGAATTTTCTCTACCCCCTCTACCTTCTTTGTAATTTGGTGGGCTTCTATATTTGTGTCTATCTGTGGAAGATTGTCTGTAATTATATTTGCTCCTATATTCTGGTCTATGTCTCTCTCTTGAGACTTTGGGGCAGTCTCTTCTACTATGTTCCCTGGATCCACAATTGTAGCATCTAAAGGCCTCATTATGTTTATCTTGAAAGACTACTTTCCTAAAAGGTTTGTGGTCTGTTTGGTTACTGGATCGATTTTTTCTTGAATTGTCTTCTGCTATCAATTTGTTAGATAGACTTTCTATGGATAAATATCCCAAATTAATGGTATCTAAGTGTGACATAAAGCTATCCCATGATGGATCAAGTGAATTGATAATAACACTTTTCATTGTTTGATCTGAAATCACTTCCCCCCTCAATTGTAGCTCAGCTCTTATTTTGTTTAGATTTATCAAATGCTCACTTATAGAAACCCCTGGTTTTACTCTAGAGGAAAAGAAATCCTTAGACATTCTTGTGGTTGTAGCTACGCTATCGCTGTGAAATAGATTAAACATGCATTGAATTATTTCTGATACAGTTAGGTTTGGTTTGATGCTATGATACATTGCAGGAGACACGCTAGATATTATTATGAAAAATGCTCTATGATGTAAACAATCTATTTTTAAAGTCCAAGGTCTTCTTGGAGGGCTAGTTATAAAGAATAGTAAATTTTCTTTCATGAAAATAACCTGAAGCTGTTGATACCACTCTTGTAAATTAATGCCATCAATTCTAAGTTTTGGGAAGTCACTGGGTAAGTTACCTACATTATTCTGTCCATTACTTACAACCTGGGGCAGTCCGTGATCTCTCAAGTGCAGGAAATTACAGAACGGCATTGGGATGCTTGCAATGAGTCTGCGCGGTTCTCTGGCCAGTTCAAGTCCTTCTGGGTCGTCTACGTAGTTTCGCACATGCGCGTTGCTCATTTCTTCTTTGGTGGCGTCGTGGAAGGTTCTCTCCCTTTCAGCTCTCTCGATCCGCTCCTCCTCAGATGAGTCGGTCTCTGGCTCGGTTTTTGGGGTTCTGGTGGTGGTGACGGTTCTTTTCTTCTTTTTGTGTGCGTTGGTATTCGATTTTGTCTGTGGTGTAGGGCGAAATCGGCATGGCTCTCTGGGCTCGGGCGTCGTCGCTTTCGAAGTCAGGATGGGAGCGTGCAGGTCTTGAGTCGCCGGTTTGATTTCTTGCTTCTTCGTAGATGTCTTGGTAATTTTCAGTCTTGGCCCAAAAGCAGCAAAAAGCGTTTTCATTGCTGATTTTACTTGAGATTTTGTTAAATCGTCTTCACTTTCTGATTTTGGATCATCTGAAGAGTTTGAGACTTCTTTCTCACTTTCTTCGTCTGATAGTGTTTTTCGCGCCAGAAATTTTGAACTGAGCGTTTTGATTGGCTCTGCTCCATTCTCTTTTGAAGTTCGTTGAAACCAAGATGGCTGCCATTCAAAATTTCGCGCGGGATCACATCTTTTCTTTTTAACAACTATTTTCTCAGTAGTCATCTCACTTACGATTTTTTGATCTTTGGGTTTTTCTTTAATGACGTTTTTCTCTCTCGCTGCTCCGCTGTTCTTCAGCATCTCCTGGAGGTCCGCGATGAGACTTTCATCATTCTTTTGGCTTTTTAGTATCTTTAATATCTCTGACCTGAGTTCGTTATTTTCTATTTCGATTTCTTTCTGGTCATTATTTTCACTCATTAGTTCTTCTTCTTCAGTGGTGTATTCTTCGGATTCTCTCGAAATCGCATTGGTGGATTCGTTGATCATCTCTTGATCAGTTTCTATTTCTTTGCTGTAGGCCCTGGTGTTGGGCCTATCTTTCTTGGACATTTTTAATTACTTATTGAGTCAATTAACCATCCTCTGCTACCAGCTTGTTGCAATATTTTCAGGATCAGACTCAATAAAGATAATAGGAGTTAGAGCTTTAAATATATTTCTTTTTAATTATGATAGACATTCTATATTCACTGAATATTCAAGGTAGAAGCGACGAGAATGGTGAGGGTGGCTCCTTATATATACAAGGGGTGGAGCTAGGAATGGGAGTGGTAAGTTATGAATACATTAAAGTCCAAAGAATAAGTTAACCTCTGATGTTCCATATATACATTATTTACACATTGGAGAATAAGGCATTTACATCTGACAGGGACACTGTGAGTTCAAGTCCCACCTTAGCCATGAAAACCAGCTGGGTGACTTTAGGCCAGTCACTCTCAGTCCAACCCACCTCACAGGGTTGTTGTTGTTGTTGTTGTGGGGAAAATAGGAGGAGGAAGGTGTGTTGGACATGTTTGCCACCTTGTGTTTTTTTTAAAAAAAAATAAAGGTGCGATACAAATAAATTAAAGATGTCTGTCTGACTATCCTAGATAGATGACAAGATAAACAGACAGATCTTTTTAGTTTATTTGTATGGTCAAAACATACAAGAATCTTAAGAGCTGTTTCAGCCGCGAACAAGTGACCAGTTTCTCTAATCTAGTCAGTTTCTCAGTGGCTGGTACAGTACAATCAAAACCACTAGTTTACAGTACATAGCAGCGCATATATTAAAAAATAAGGTGCTGTGCATGCATGCAGTGTAGGCAGGGGTGAAATTCAGCAGGTTCTGGAGAACTAGTAGCGGAAATTTTGAGTAGTTCAGAGAACCGGCAAATACCACCTCCGGCTGGCCCCAGAGTGGGGTGGGAATGAAGATTTTGCAGTATCTTTTCCCCAGGAGTGGGGAGGGAATGGGGATTTTTCAGTATCCTTCCCCTGCCATACCCACCAAGCCACACCCACAGAACCGGTAGTAAAGAAATTGGAATTTCACCACTGAGTGTAGGTGAATATTAAAGTCTGGTGAACATTAAACCCCATCCACATTGGAAATAATCAGCGATGTTTCCCTTTTGAGACGCACTGCCTCTCCACCATTAACCTTATGCTCACGGATGTAAACAGGATCAGTTCTCCTCACCTGTTGCTCCCACTCCTCCGTTTTCTGCTGCTTCTGCAGATAATCCTCGGCCAGGGCCACCGCCTGGGAGCAGGTATCGGGGCCCCGGGCTCTGACCCAGCTCTGAATCTCCCCTGGCAGGATAGTCAGGAACTGCTCCAGGATCAGCAACTCCAGGATCTGCTCCTTGGAGTGTTTCTCCACCTTCAGCCACCGGCGGCAAAGCTCCTGAAGACGGGTGCAAGCCCGCCGTGGGCCCTCAGCCTCCTGGTAGCAGAAACGGCGAAAGTGCTGGCGCTGCTTCTCTCGGCTCAGGGCGCTTCCCCACAAGATGGCCGTCTTCACTTTCCCGTAATCCTCTCGCTCTCCGGCCTCCAGGCCACTGAAGGCCCATTCAGCTTGCCCACTGAGGGCGGGCAAGAGACGGGCTGCCCACTCGTATTTTGGCCACCGGCAGGCTTTGGCCACTTGCTCAAAGGAGGCCAGGAAGCCCTTGGCATCATCCCATGGGGTCAGTTCCGGGGGCGGCTGAGGAGACCCCCATCCTGAGGAAGGGGACCCCGTTTCCTGCCGAAAGTGCTGCCGCTGGGTGTCCCAAGAAGGAAGTACCACTTCGTCTGGCTCCTCCTTAACTTTCTTCTGCGCTGACACCCTTTGTGGGAATCGCCCAATGCTTCCAGTCGGTAGCAGCTGAGGGTTTCTTCCAACCGTGCCTGACCCTCCTGCCACTTTGAGGACCATCACCGGATCTTCCATTTCCAAGACGGAAATGGAGCTTCTCTGCAGAGGGAGAAAGAAGACAAGCAGGAAAACGTTTGGTGCTGGGAAAGAAAGTTGACACAGGTAGCCTTTGACTTACAACAGTACGCTTAGTGATGCTCTGCCCCAGCTACATACCCCAAAGAACGCAGCACACACAAAGTCCGTTCAAACCTTAGTTTACTAAATAAACCAGTCTTTTACAACAATGCCTGTTAATTAATTGCATTAACAGCCACCAAGAATTCAAAGAATAATAAGTGAAAGCTTACTATGGTTGGCAGAATGCCCAGAAGCAATTTGCAGGAAGCTGATAAGATAAGCAAGACAAGACACGAAGGTATGTGAATGAATTTGTTCCCTGCAAATTGCTTCAGTCGGCGTTCCTCCTTAAATAGGCTAAGGGAGTGGCCAATTAGCCCCAAGCCTTACTCTTGAGGAGACCGCCTCCTGAGGAGCCACTCCTGCCTTTTGGCAGCTCTGCGCACCCGTGCATTGAGAAGAGGCTCCTCCTCTTTGTCCTCTTCACTTAAGGGAGCTTCTGGAGGTTCTGAAGGCCCTGGCTGAGTCCCTGCCTCTGCCACCACATCTTCTCCAGCCTCCTCATTGTCCGACTTGAGTGCCAGCTGCATAAGCTACTGGCGAATCACCACACCAGCCTCCTCGCTGTCTGAATCAGCTACTAGCTGCACAGGCCGCATACAGGCCACAACAAGTGACAGTTCAAAGTTACACCAGCACTGAAAAAAGGGACTTACGACTGTTTTTCACAGTTATGACCATTGCAGCATCCCCATGGCCACGTGATTTACAATCGGATGATTGTTAACTGACTCACATCTATGACGGTTGCAGTGTGTCCTGGGGTCATGGGATCCCCTTTTGCGATCTTCGTGTCAATAGGGAAATATGATTCACTTAACAACCGAGTTACTAATTTAGCAACTGCAGCGATTCACTTAACAAACCTGGCAAGAAAAGTCGTAAAATTTATTTATTTATTATTTTGTTATTTTTTCTTTTATACCGCCCTTCTCCCGAAGGACTCAGGGCGGTGAACAGCCAAGGTTAAAATACATACAGTATGAAAATTAAAATAATTTTAAAAATAATTAAATCAATTTGGCTACCCAATTTTAAAACCCCATACCCATAAAATTAATCCATTAAAATCTTAAACCAGCCCGGCTCGCTGAAACAAGAAAGTCTTCAGAGCCCGACAGAAAGTATGGAGGTCTGGGATCAGTCGTATCCCTGGGGGTAGTTCGTTGCAGAGGGCAGGTGCCCCCACAGAGAAGGCTCTCCCCCTGGGGGTCACCAGTCGACAGTGCTTGACCGACAGCACCCTGAGGAGACCCTCTCTGTGGGAGCGTATTGGACGATGGGAGGTTATCGGTGGCAGAAACTCACTTAACAAATGTCTCACTTAGCAATATAAATATTGGGCTCAACTGTGGTTGTACGTTGAGGACTACCTATAAAGCACAGAGGGAAAATCCTGCCCATGATAGGCTGAGAAACCCAAACCAGCATCTGATCTGCTTATTGACACCAACACATCTTGATTCCTTTGATTAGAGCAGAGGTCCTCAAACTCTGGGAGAATTCTGGGAGTTGAAGTCCACAAGTCTTAAAGCTGCCAAGTTTGAAGACCTCTGGATTAGAGCCAAGGTCTCCAAATTTAGCAACTTTAAAACCCAGGCATACTGGATTCATCATAAATGTGATTCAGTGGTCAAGCATCCAAATGTAACTCACATGACCATGAGAATGCTGCATCGGTCATAAGTCATAACAGTCATAAATCTCTTTTTTCAGTGCCGTTGTAACTTTGAACGGTCACTAAGCAAACTTAGGAGCTCTAGTGGCTCAGCAGACTAAATAACATCCACTTACATCTGCTGCCTGCAATTACTGCAAGTTCAAATCTCACCAGGCTCAAGGTCGACTCAGCCTTCCATCCTTTCTAAGGTAGGTAAAATGAGGACCCAGATTGTGGGGGCAATAAGCTGACTTCGTATAAATATACAAAAGTATAAAGGCTATTGCTTAACGCATTGTAAGCCGCCCTGAGTCTCCGGAGAAGGGCGGTATATAAATAAAATAAAATAAAAAAATCTGTTGTAAGTCGAGGACTACCTGTATTTATCTTTTGCAGGGGTGTCAAACTGGCAGCCCATGGGCCAGAAGTGTCATGCGCAGGCCACACCCACCCCAGCTCCGTGAATGGCAAACACGAAACGTCACGTGATGGCAACGTGACGTACGACCAATCCTCACACTTACGACCACCACAGCATCCGCATGGAGGGGGTGATTAGAATTTGGGCGCTTGGATCATCTATGGTGCTGCAGGGAAGGGAGCTTACACAGATCAAAGGTTTTAAATTTGGTTTTAATTTATTGGGGTTTTAAAATTGGTTCAGCCAAATTTATTTAATTAGTTTTATCTCTATTTTAAATTTTTTATCTATATGTTTTATTTTATGGTTGTTCACCGCCCTGAGTCCTTCGGGAGTAGAGCGGTATACAAATTTAATAAAATGAAATGAAATGAAAAATGAAATGAAGTTAGGGCTGAAGTGTAAGTTATCCCCCCGGATGATGTCTGCAGTTCCAACTACGATAAGTACCATGCTTTTGGATGGCAGGAGAAAAACAGGAAGAAGATTGATATGGGTTCAGATCAAATGGCAGGAACATGTGTTTGACAAATACCAGATACTTTACAGAGGCCTAATAACATATGTTTGTTACAGGAAGTTAGTTACAGGAGGTACAAATATAAAGGCATAATATGTGTTACAGGAAACTAATGGTTACAGAATAACACGTTTCTACTAATTCTAGTATACCAGTCTATTCTATTATTATTATTATTATTATTATTATTATTATTATTATTATTATTATTATTGTTAAATTTTTAATTTGATTTATATGCCGCCCTTCTCCGGAGACTCAGGGCGGCTTACAATGTGCTCAGCAATAGCCTTCATCCTTTTGTATATTTATACAAAGTCAGCTTATTGCCCCCACAAACCGGGTCCTCATTTCACCTACCTTAGAAAGGATGGAAGGCTGAGTCAACCTTGAGCCTTGGCGAGATTCGAACCTGCAGTAATTGCAGGCAGCTGGTCTTAATAACCAGCTTAATAACAGGGTGCCTTAGACCACTGTACTACCAAGGCTCTTATTTATTATATCCTTATTACCATTTCCCTTCACTTCCATTCCCCACCATCCAGTTAAAGCTGAAGAAGCGTCTTAGATGAGAAGTGAAACGTCATCAAAGAAAAAACAAGAAAATCCAGTTGCCTCCTGAAAAAAATTAGCACTTTTGGGACATAACCATGATTGGTTATTATGGGTGACTGAGCATCTACATAGGCTCTCTTGGATTAGTTAAAAATTGTGGGGACTGAAAAAACAAGACAACTGACAGTCACTTGATTTGGGGTAGATGCTTTTTTGTTTGTTTGTTTGTTTTTTGGATGCAAAATACTGAGTGGGCTTGCCTCCCGCCCACCCTTTATTTTTAAAAACTCACCCAATTTTCCTGATTTTAATGCACCCTCTAGGTCTTCCTTCCTGCAGATGCACCCTGCGTGACTCTGGCAGAGAAAGGCAAATGCCCCCTTTAAAAAAAAAAAAATGCACTGGAATCCTTAGCAGGATGAAAAGCGCCTGTTTCCAGAGGGAAGGGAAAAAGTGTGGGAACAGGAAAAGGGTCTGCGGTATTTACGGGTCTCCTTTTTTTTCAAGCTATGATTTCACATCCACCTTTTCCTCTCTAGGAATGCCTTTTCCCACCCCCCACCAAGGAATTCATTAGACTTAACTCTTTCGCACCTGGGTTTCTTCCAAGACTTTCCTATCCAGATGCACATTTTCAGACGGGTCTAAAATTTCACTGGCCTGGCTGTGGACAATGGAAACTGTGGTTCTGCACATCCGCGTGGCACCAGTTTGGAGAAGGAGGCTTATTTTATTTATTATTTATTTATTGGTTCGATTTATATGCCGTCCTTCTCCGGAGATTCAGGGCGGCTTACACTACGTTAAGCAATAGCCTTCATACTTTTGTATATACCTGCTTAGTAGGGCTTTCGGCCCCCTCTAAGCGGTGTTCTATTTTATACAAAGTCAATTTATTGCCCCCACAATCCGGGTCCTCATTTTACCTACCTCGGAAGGATGGAAGGCTGAGTCAACCTTGAGCCTGGTGACATTTGAACTCGCAGTAATTGCAGGCAGCTGGCAGCTAAGTGCTACTTAAGAGCACTTTAGTCCGCTGCACCACCAAGGCTCTTTTATTATAACTCAGTGAACCGTAAGTTCTCAACCATGAATGAAGTTGCTTGACCTACATCTAGGGGTGAAATCCAGCAGGTTCTGGAGAACTAGTAGCGGAAATTTTGAGTAGTTCAGTGAACCGGCAAATACCACCTTCTGGCTGGCCCCAGAGTGGGGTGGGAATGGGGATTTTGCAGTATCCTTCCCCCAGGAGTGGGGTGGGAATGGGGATTTTGCCGTATCCTTCCCCTGGAGTGGGGTGGGAATGGGGATTTTGCAGTATCCTTCCCCTGCCACGCCCAGCAAGCCACACCACGCCCACCAAGCCACGCCCACAGAACCGCTAATAAAAATTTTTTGAATTTCACCACTGCCTAGATCTGCACAGTGATGGAGAGAAGAAGGGAAAGTCAAATGCTCCTCCCATTCCCTGTCTCGTCTGAATGCTCCCGGGGCAGGACGCTGGCAGCAGAGGATGAGATTCATCCTTCCTGCTCTCCCTCTGGGCCTTCCTGGTGTATGTGTGTGCAGGGGTGGGATGTGCCCTTAGGATTTCCATTTAACTGGCTCGGGGAGAGGGACACCAACTAGTGGGTCTCCCCCTGTCCCCCCCATTGTGCATTTGGGCAAAGCGAAGCTGCGGAGAAGCAGGGAGGGAGGGAGAGCGCTGGGAAGTCCCCCTACCCAAAAAGGTTTGAGCTATCCCTGCAAAGAAAAGACGAGGTGCGGAGGGAGTGCCTTTGCAGAGCAAGCAAGCAAGGGGGTCCGTGTGGTCTCCCTTTTTCGCTGCCTTAGGGGGGATGTAGCTTAGCCCCCCCTTCATCCCCATCGATCTCGATTTCGGTTTGATAGCTGCCTCTCCCCCCCCCTTATTGAATTTCCAGGGGGAGTTCAGTGCCTCACTAGATGCCTTTTTTTTAAAAAAAAAAATCCATCCTGCTCCTCATGAGTTCTAGGTGACTGGATGAGAAATGCATCAAAGCAGCATTTCATTCAGCCAAAACAATCCATATTCGCAATATCGTTTTTCCCCATTATACTTAATTTATTCCTCTTCCCAACCATAAATCAGCAAGGTAGGCAGACTCAGACTGCCCCATCCAGAATTTCTATAGGTGAAGATGAATTTGAACGCACTATTCTCTATTCCTTCCTTCCCTTCCCTTCCCTTCCCTTCCCTTCCCTTTCTCTTTTCCTTTCCTTTCCTTTCCCTTACCTTACCTTACCTTACCATTCCATTCCATTCCATTCCTCTCCACTCCACTCTTCTTTCCTTTCCTTTCCTTTCCTTCCCTTCCCTTCCCTTCCCTTCCCTTTCTCTTTTCCTTTCCTTTCCTTTCCTTTCCCTTACCTTACCTTACCTTACCTTACCTTACCTTACCATTCCATTCCATTCCATTCCATTCCTCTCCACTCCACTCTTCTTTCCTTTCCTTTCCTTTCCTTTCCTTTCCTTTCCTTTCCTTTCCTTTCCTTTCCTTTCCTTTCTTTTCCTTTCCCTTCCCTTCCCTTCCCTTCCCTTCCCTTTCTCTTTTCCTTTCCTTTCCTTTCCCTTACCTTACCTTACCATTCCATTCCATTCCATTCCATTCCTCTCCACTCCACTCTTCTTTCCTTTCCTTTCCTTTCCTTTCCTTCCCTTCCCTTCCCTTCCCTTCCCTTTCTCTTTTCCTTTCCTTTCCTTTCCTTTCCCTTACCTTACCTTACCTTACCTTACCTTACCTTACCATTCCATTCCATTCCATTCCATTCCTCTCCACTCCACTCTTCTTTCCTTTCCTTTCCTTTCCTTTCCTTTCCTTTCCTTTCCTTTCCTTTCCTTTCCTTTCCTTTCTTTTCCTTTCCCTTCCCTTCCCTTCCCTTCCCTTCCCTTTCCATTCCATTCCATTCCATTCCATTCCATTCCATTCCATTCCTCTCCACTCCACTCTTCTTTCCTTTCCTTTCCTTTCCTTTCCTTTCTTTCCCTTCCCTTCCCTTCCCTTCCCTTATCTTACCTTTCCATTCCATTCCATTCCATTCCATTCCATTCCATTCCATTCCATTCCTCTCCACTCCACTCCACTCCACTCCACTTCTTTCCTTTCCTTTCCTTTCCTTTCCTTTCCTTTCCTTTCCTTCCTTTCTCCATACAGGGAACAGGAAATCTGTGACAAGGAAGCCAGGATCAATTAGTCATGAATGGATGGAGCTCATAACTGCAAAACTCAGAAAAAGCAAGAAAAGGGGAGAAGAAATGGGTTGCTTATACTAGCCTAACCGCTCCTTCCTCCTCTTTTGCTTCTATGAAGCCTTAATCTTTTGTGTTGCCTGTAGGTAGTCCTCGATTTACGATTACATTTGGGACTGGAATCTTGCTTGTTTAACAAAGTGGTCATTATGCGAGATATCACAAGACACCCTTGACAAAATTGCCAATGATGGAGCCCTCAAGTCCCTAGGAGGCAAACTCTTTTGTTATAGTAGTTGTTAAGTGATTTTGTGGGTTGTTAAGTGGAGGGAGACCTACATGGGTGCCTGAAGGGGGTGGGGAAGATTGCTTAATGCATTGTAAGCCGCCCTGAGTCTCCGGAGAAGGGCGGCATATAAATCAAATTAAAAAAAAAAAGATCATGGGGGATTTCATATGTTTGTCTGGAGAATTCTGGGAATTGAAGTCCACAAGTCTTAAAAGCTGCCAAGTTTGAAGACCTCTGGGTTACTGCTTCGCTGTAACCAGGTGCCTCTGCCCGGACTTAGATCACCTGTGGGAAGGGGGCGGGGGTTAGAGACCTGGTGCGAATTCCTGTTCTTTGGACGGCCCAAGTACTACAACTCCCATCACACCCTGCCTTCAAATGTTTGGGGCACCCTTTTGAGCCAGTTTCTTTGGGGTAGTGTTGAAGTCCTTAGAAGCCTAAGGCATAAGTTCTCTATAGGGATGTTAATGGTGGCATTCCTGTAACTGGCCTTGTGAATTGCCCTGTTTCCTGGGTTGGCATAGAGACCATTCTCCATCTTAAAATAGCTGAACTTCAACTCCCAGAATGCCCCATGCTGACTGGGGAATTCTGGGAGTTGAAGTTCACCTATATTTTTAAAGATGCAAAGGTTCAGATTCAGGTTAGATAGACTAACCTGATGCATTAAACGTCCAAATCTGGTTACAGCTTCGCACCAACCACGGCCAGGTGCCTCTGCCCGGCCTTAGGTCACCTGTTGGGGTGTGTGTGTGTTTACACTACAGACCTGGTGCGAATCCTGCTTGCCCCTTCCCTCCCCTTTTCCCTCCCTATTTCATCAACCTTCTTCTTGCTCCCGTCTTCGAAGGAGTTAAATAGAAGCGACGGATTCCTAGAGAGGAAGAAAATTTGGGGTGGAGTTTGGGGTCTTGGGATGGGGGGGGAAGAATGAGAAGCGGGGGGGGGGGAGGGAAAGAAGGGAAAGCCAAACACTCCTCCCATTCCTGGTCTCGTCTGAATGCTCCCGCGGGCGGATGCTGGTAGCGGCGTTTGCAGAAGGGGTGGAGAGCGACTCTGCTGTATTTTTCTGGTGGGTGGTGGTGGTGGGTCCTTTAATGGAGGTGGGGGGGGGGACAGCGGCCGGTGGGTCTCCCCCCCATCTCGCCCGCCTTGTGCATTTGGGCAAAGCGAAGCTGCAGAGAAGCAGGGAGGGAGGAAGAGCGCTGGGAAGCCCCCCTACCCAAAAAGATCTGAACTGTCCCTGCAAAGAAAAGACGAGGTGGGGAGGGGGGGTGCCTTTGCAGAGCAAGCAAGAGGGTCCGTGGCCTCGCCTTTTCGCTGCAGGTTAGGGGGGGGGATGTAGCTTAGTCCCCCCCCCTCCATCCTCATCCTCATCCCCATCCCCATCGATCTCGATTTCAGTTTAATTGCTTTGGCTGAATGAACTACTGCTTTTATGTATTCCCTCACACCCCCCACGCCCCCCTTTGCAGGGTTAAAACTTCCAGGGAGTGTTCTGTGTCTTATTAGGTGTGGATTGGCTTTATTGGGTGTTTTTCTTTCAAAGGGGTCCAAATCCACCTTTAATTCTCTTATTGCCCCTTTATTTTTAGCTGTTAGAGCCTTTTTTTTAAAAAAAAAATCCGTCCTGCTCCTCATGAGTTCTAGGCAGGGTGGATTTGATTTAAATCGAGTTGATTTAAATCACAATTTAAATCATGATTTAAATCACTAGTAAAAAGGCTTGATTTAAGTCAACTCGATTTAAATCATAATTTTGAAAGAGCAACTGTCATCTCTGCTCCTCCTTTGACCCGCTGTTGACTCACCGATAGTCCCAGTGTTGCAGAATATACAGCCTCATGCTACATAACTAAGCTCCATTTCATGCTGAATAAACTAAATTATTTGTGTATCTTGAATAGAAAACTATCTTACAATAGATTTTTACCCCAAAAGTTTTTTATTAAAATAAATTCGATAAAAATCAAAAAAATCCAATTTAAATTAAAAAAATCTGATTTTTTTTATTTCTTAAAAAAAATCATTGATTTTTATCCACCCTGGTTCTAGGTGACTGGGGCGGGGTGGGGGAAAATGCATAAGAGCAGTAGTTCATTCAGCCAAAACAATCCTTCCTCATAATATCTTTTAATTTATTCCCCTCCCCAAGGGTAAACCTTGGTAGACAGGTAGAGAGGCCAGGGTTGGCCCCTGTCATCCAGAGTTTCTAAAGCTGAAGGTGGATTTGAACCCACCTCTCTATACCTTCCTTCCTTCCTTCCTCCCTCCCTCCCTCCCTCTGCGCTGGCACTGTGGTTAGAGTGCAGTACTGCAGGCTACTTCTGCTGATCACCGGCTGCCAACAGTTTGGCAGATTGAATCTCACCAGGCTCAAGGTTGACTCAGCCTTCCGTCCTTCCTAGGTCGGTAAAATGAGGACCCAGATTGTTGGGAGAGCAATATGCTGACACTGTAAACCGCTTAAAGAGGGCTGTGAAGCACTATGAAGCGGTATATAAGTCTAAGTGCTATTGCTTGCTTGCTTGCTTGCTTGCTTGCTTGCTTGCTTGCTTGCTTGCTTGCTTCCTTCCTTCCTTCCTTCCTTCCTTCCTTCCTTCCTTCCTTCCTTCCTTCATACAGGAAGAGGAAATGTGTCACAAGGAAGCCAGGATCAATTAGTCATGATGGGATGGAGCTCATAACTGCAAAACACAGAAAAAGCAAGAAAAGGCGAGAAGAAATGGGTTGCTTATACTAGCCTGACCTCGCCTTCCTCCTCTTTTGCTTCTAGGAAGCCTTAATCTTTTGCGTTGCCTGTAGGTAGTCCTCGATTTACGATTCCATTTGGGATTGGAATTTTGCTTGTTTAGCAAAGTAATCCTTATGTGAGATATCACAGGACGGCTTTGCTCAAGAAGTGTCATTCTGCACTCACTGTTGCAGTTGTTAAGTGATCTCACTGGTCATTAAGTGGATGGCATCCTGGGTAAGAAGCACAGATTTCCCAAAAGGAGAGGCAAGTGAGTCCTGGCACAGTCTGCATTTGACTTGAGGGGGTTTTGGAGAAGCTTAGAGATGTTTTGGTCCACCTTGCTTAGAAATGGTATGGAACATGCGACTTGGAGAATAGTGCAAGGGTGCAAAGGCCACCGGTCTGGGGATTAAGGCCGCATTCCTCAGTGGCAGCGGTGGTACTGGGCTGAAGTCCAGGATTGACGTCAGTGGCAGCTGGCTGAAACTACTGAAGGCCCCAGGCCTCCATTTAAGGCACCACCCTGGCATTTCTGCCCCATTGTAGGGCCCAGTTTGGGTGGCTGAGGCTTCTGGGGGCAGCTGCAGCTTTGCATCACACTGCAGCTCTCCTAATTCATGCATGGCCTGCACTGGATCTCCTGGGTTTCCCCCACTCCCTTAGGCACCACTTCACTTAACCACCCACAAAACCACTTAATTTCCACCACAACAGAAGAGTTTGCCTCCTAGAGATGTGGGGTCTCCATCACTGGAGTTTTTGTCTATGGAGTTCTGAGGTCCTGGAGAGGGGTTACATTGGAAGACCAAATGGTCCTTTTCAAGTCTAGGATTTTGTGATTCTGTACTTTTCTTGAAAGGAAATACTATTCTTCATTTCTTTTTCATTCTAACAGTGGATAAAAGATTGTGATCTCAAGATTTATCTACAATGACAACTATCAACAAGCAGTAGAAAATTAGTGCAAGGCAGCAGCCACCATAAAGCATGGTGGACTTGGATCTTTTATCAGACACAACCAGCACTCCGAAAAACCACAAAACAACCCATGAATGCTCAGAGTGCGGGAAATCCTTTGCTGAATGGTCCCTCCTTTTGACCCACCAGAAGATCCATGTGGGAAGTGGATCCAGTCAAGGTTTGGAGGGTGAGAAATCCTTCTCTGCAATAAATGCCAAAGATCTCAGAAGTTCCCCCAGACTAAAACCCCATAAATGTGAGGAATGTGACTTATCCTTTGGTCGAAAGTCACACTTTCTTACACATCAGAAAATCCACACTGGAGAGAAACCTTATCAATGTCTGGAATGTGGGAAAATTTTCCAAAAGAAAGCCAATCTCAGAAACCACGAGAGAATTCACACTGGAGAGAAACCTTACAGCTGTGGACAGTGTGGGAAGAACTTTGCTCAGAAGGCACATCTTTGGATCCATGAGCAGATTCATGCAGGAATCAAACCTTACAAATGCTTTGAGTGTGGAAAATGCTTCATCCAGAGTTCAGCTCTTCGGAGTCATGAGAAAACACACACGGGGGAGAAAAACGAAAAGTGCCTCGAATGCGGGAAATGTTTTACCTGGAAATCAAACCTGGTGCAACATCAGAGACTTCACACTGGAGAGAGACCCTATGAATGCCCAGAATGTGAGAGACGATTTGTAAATTCTTCTGAACTTCAGAGGCACCAGAAGAGGCACAAGGGGGAGAAACCCTATAAATGTGGGGAGTGTGGGAAAAGTTTTCTTACTCCAAGAGAGGTTCAGAATCATGAGAGAATCCACACAGGGGAGAAGCCGTTCAAGTGTGAGGAGTGTGGGAAATGCTTTTCCGAAAAACACAACCTTGGAAGGCATCAGAGACTCCACAGGGGAGTGAAGCCATACAGATGCGTAGAATGTGGAAAATGTTTTGCTCAAAATGGAGACCTTTGGAGTCATCATAAAACCCACACAGGGGAGAAGCCATATCAATGTAACGAATGTGGAAGATTTTATCGCACCCCATCAAGCCTTCGAAGTCATGTTAAAATTCACACGGGGGAGAAAAATTACAAATGTTTAGACTGTGGGAGAACATTTGGTAAGTCATCTTCGCTTAAAAGTCACAGCCGAATCCATACAGGAGAGAAGCCCCATAAATGCTCAGAGTGTAATAAATGTTTTTCTCAGAAAAGTACTCTTATAATACATCAACGAATCCACTCTGGAGAGAAACCTTATAAATGTTTGGACTGTGGGAAATGTTTTGCCCAACCTGCAGCATTTCACAGGCACACCCGAAGTCACGCAGGAGAGTGACCTTACAAGTGTGCAGAGGGTGAGACAACTTTTCACTGCAAATCGAAAGCTAAAATGCATCAGAAACTCCATAGTAGAAATAAATCCCTTTACTTGTGAACAAAGTGGGAAATACTTTTTTTCAAAAGTCACACGTTATACCATTCATTGGGAACTTCACACAGTGACGGGGCTGTGTGAGTTCACACAGGGCTCATTCTACAATTCTTTGGTATGGGCAATATGTTTTTCCTAGTTTTCCTGAACAAAGTGATTTTATAAGTCGAGGACTACCTGTAAGGAAACCTTGATAAATCCTGAAGCGTTCACAAAAGGGCGTAATTGTATAAATGCTTGGAATATTGCAAAATTCTTCACCGACACCTCTGGAGGCTGTAAAGAATCCACAAGAAAAAGAAATTGTGCATTTGGGGTGTGGGAAATATTTTTCTGAAATGTCTACTTGGTCTGCAGAAAAAATGCCCTCCAGATAAACCTTCCAGCTGCTCTGACTACTGGAAGCTTTCTGGGTGACAAACCATATTAGGGCTTGCTTGTGTGAAAAATCTGTTCCCTTAAAATGAGACAGTTTTTGTGATACATTTGTAAGTGCCCATAGAGAGAAAGCCTAGAAATCTTAACATTTTCTCCTGAAATCTTTTCAAAGAACACAAAGCAGTTCATAATTGCAGTGAAGTGAGGAAAAGATTCCCTGACCTGAGTATTATTAAAAAAAATGGTTGTGATCTAGAGGAGGAAAATATTCTTCAGATATCACTTAAGCCTCAGGTTCTCTTTTGCCCCTCAGTCCTCCGTATTCACAGTGAAAAAAATCCCAAGAGACCTGGGTCCCCAGCTCTGAACTGGGACAGAAAGTTCTCTTTTAAGATTGTAAAGTAAAACTTTTTAAGGTAATTGATTTACTGTTTGCCTCTCTTGCTTACTGTAAATATATTTATTTCTATAACACTGCTGATTCTTGACAGTGTCTCTGACTCCATTTAGACACCAGCTGTGCAATTCCCTGACCATGAAGATGCACCTGGCTGCAATTGCAGAGAGAGATAAATCACCCACAGGGATTAATTGGAGCACAGGTTACTACCGTGTTGGCAAACGTATGGAACGCGTGCTGGAAGGGGCATGTAGAACCATCCCGCGCGGGATGCGCAGCCTTGCTGGCTCCTCTTCCGTGTTCCTGTACACACATGTGCATTGGTCAGCTGGTCTTCACGCGCAAGGGAGTGCCGAAACCCAGAAGAGAAGTGTTCTGTCGCGCATGTGCACGCCGGCACCTAAACTTCTGGGTTTCTGTCATGCACATGTGCGACAGCCAGTTGTTCATTGGGTGTGCCTCCATGCCAGAAGTTCAGGTGCCGGCATGTGTATGCACGATGGAACACTGCTCTTCCGGATTTTGCTGCTCCTGCGCACGTGAGGGCCAACAAGGCCACGCAGTCCAGGTGGGATGGTTTTGCGTGCCATTTCTGGCACGCAGGTCGACATGCGGTGATGTGAAAGATTAGCCATCACTGGGTTACTTAGTATGTACACAGCAGGTCGTGAGAAGCGCAACTTAAATTCTGTAATACTCAGTTTAGTGTGAATTGTAAATGGATATCAGATTGCCTATCGTGACCGAAAATTTAGTTAATGTCAGGTTACAATGTATGCAGTTAAGGTTATTATATGTACAGTAGTTTCATTCATAAATGTAAATTGTTTTAAGCATATCCTTGTTCTTTACTGTGATATTTCATTATGATTTATTTATTTATTTATTTATTTATTGGTTCAATTTATATGCCGCCCTTCTCCGGAGACTCAGGGCGGCTTACAATGCGTTAAGCAAGAGCCTTCATACTTTTGTATATACCTGCTTAGTAGGGCTTTTGGCCCCCTCTAAGCGGTGTTCTTTTTTATACAAAGTCAGCTTATTGCCCCCACAATCCGGGCCTCATTTTATCTACCTCGGAAGGATGGAAGGCTGAGTCAACCTTGAGCCTGGTGAGATTTGAACTGGCAATAATTGCAGGCAGCTGGCAGCTAAGTACTATTTAACAGCGCTTTAGTCCGCTGCTCCACCAAGGCTCCTTATGTAGAACCTCATGTATCATATTAAACATTTTTCTTGCCTATTTCCAGCAATCTGGGAACAATTACCATATTTTTTGGAGTATAAGACACACCGGAATAAAAGACGCAGCTTAGTTTTTGGGGAGGAAAATAGGGGAAAAAAATCTGCCTACCAGGTATTCATCATGCTAGCGTCCTTAGTTTGGTCAGCTTTAGCACATTAGTTCGCTGGTTTTTTTATCCCCTGCTTGGGGATAAAAAACAGCTTCTAAGGCACAGCTGAGAGGAAGCAGCAATGAGAAAAGCAGGCAAAGCGAGGGGAAGGGGTGGGGGAGATCGCTTCACTCGGCTAGCACCTCCTTAGGGCTGAAAAAAAGCTTCGAAAAAGCTACATTGAGTATAAGACGCACCCAAATTTTCAGCCTCTTTTAGGGGGGGGGGAAGGTGCATCTTATACTCCGAAAAATACGGTAGCCTATTTTCCATAGAAATATCACATCAAATAATATAAATTTAATGTCATTTTTTGGGTGGGATTCATTAATCGCACTAACGAAGACTACCATATCTCCTCCCTTGCCCTGAACTGTGGTTAATTCTCTTCTGTGTCCCCCATGAACTGGCATCTCATCCCATGCACATGAGAAGGTTGCAGGAATTGGCATCTCCAGAGGTTCTCGTTAAAAGAAAAAAAGAATCCAGTGTTTTGTGTGAGAGAAAAATTTCAGCTCTAAATCGAACCTTAAAACTCTTTTGGAAACTCCACACTGGAAAGAAACCGTTTCAGGGCTCCGAGTGTTGAAAGCGCTTCAGTAAAAGCAAATCTCTCATTTACCATCCGAGGATCCACGCTGAAGAGAAACTGAACCTGTGTTCAGATTGCGGGAAGAACTTCAGTGTGAGCTGAACACCTCACATCTCATCAAAATAATTCACACCAGGGATTTTTCAATTCTGCATGTATTTTTAGCTTATTTTGATGGCAATGATTGCTTCAATGGCCAACTGTCAGGCCTATTCTTTCCAGACATCAAACAGGCAAATCAAACAAGCTGTGCAAATCAGTGGAGTCTAGAATTAAATTTAAAAAAGACTAAGGACTACAGGTAGAACAAACCCCTTTAGAACTGACAATGAAGGCACCAAAGTTGTGAGCAGCTTCTGCCTTTTAGGATCAACCATCAAGAGTAAAGGAAGTAGCAATCAAGAAATAAGGCCCAGTCCAGCACTTGATAGAGCAGCCAGAAAGGCCTTTGAAAACACCATGATGGGTCTCTACCTACAATGAACAGAATTGTGTAAGCCATGATCATCTTCCCTATGGTGTTCTATGAACAGAACAGAATGGAATATGGAATATAAAGTATATAAAGAATAGAGTATAATATAAAGAATGGTATGGAATAGAATAGAAAATGGAATATAAAGGATAGAGTAGAAAAAGAATGGAACAGAATGGAAGTGAAAATTGAATTTAAAGCAGCAGGATCGGAAGAGGACTGATGCCTCTGAACTTTCCCCATTCCTGTTCTGTGGATGGCTGTAGTGCTACAACTCCCATCACACCCTGCCTTCACATGTTTGGGGCACCCTTTCGTGCCAGTTTCTTTGGGGTAGTGGTGAAGTCCTTAGAAGCCTGAGGAATAATGTCTCTGTATGCATGATAATGATGGCATTCTTGTAACTGGCCTTGTGAATTGCCCTGTTTCCTTGGGTCGTCATAGAGACCATTCTCCACCTTAAAACACCAGAACGTCAACTCCCAGAATGCCCCATGCTGACTGGGGCATTCTGGGAGTTGGAAGTTCACATTAAAGATACCAAGTTTCAAAAACAGTGCCCTAGATCAGGGGTGGGGCAAACATGGCACTTTTACAACCCTGTGGACTTCAACTCCCAGAATTCCTGAGACAGCTTGGCTGTCTCAGGAATTCTGGGAGTTGAAGTCCACAGGGTTGTAAAAGAGAGACATTTGCCCACCCTTGCCTTAGATAGACTAACCTGATGCTTTAAACTCCCAAATCTGGTTACAGCTTCGTACCAACCAGGGCCAGGTGCCTCTGCCCGGCCTTAGTTCACCTGTGTGGGGGGGGGGAGGGTTCAGATGTGCTGCGTTTTCTGCTTGCCCCTCCCTCCCCTTTTCCCTCCCTATTTTGTCAGCCTTCTTCTTGCTCCTTTACAGCCAGTTTCTTTGGGGTAGTGGTGAAGTCCATAGAAGCCTGAGGGATAATGTCTCTATAGGGATGTTAACGTTGGCATTCCTGTAACTGGTCTTGTGAATTGCCCTGTTTCCTGGGTTGGCATAGAGACCATTCACCACCTTAAGACACTTGAACTTCAACTCCCAGAATGCCTCATGCTGACTGGGGAATTCTGGGAGTTGAAGTTCACATATATCTTAAAAGATGCCAAGGTTCAGACACTGCCCTAGATTAGCCTGGTGCATTCAACCCCCAAATCTGGTTCCAGCTTCCCACAAACAGAGTGCTTCTGTCCGGCCTTAGATCACCTGTGTGTGTGTGTGGGGGGGGTTCAGATGTGCTGCGTGTTCTGCTTGCCCCTCCCTCCCCTTTCCCCTCCCTATTTCATCAACCTTCTTCTTGCTCCTGTCTTCGAAGGAGTTAAGTTAGAGGCGATGGATTCCTAGAGCGGAAGAAAAAAAATTTGGGGTTGGAGTTTGGGGGCGGGGCAAAGAAGAGAGCGCCAAAGGCTCCTCCCATTCCCGGTGTCCTCTGAATGCTGCCTGTTCGGGATATTTGCAGAAGGGGCTGAGATCCACCCTGCTCTCCCTCCCTCCCTCCGGGGCTTTCTGGTGCGTGATGGTGTGGGGGGGGGGGTGAGAGGAGGTTTGGGGGGGGAAGTTTGGGGTGATCAGGCCCACTTCACTGGGGAGGGGGGAAGAAACACCCGCTGGTGGGGTTCCTTCCACCCTCCTTGTGCATTTGGGCAAAGCGACGCTGCAGAGGATCAGGGAGGGAGGAAGGGCGCTGGGAAGCCCCCCCCCCCAAAAAAGATCCGAGCCGTTCCTGCAGATAAAAAAAATGGGGTGAGGAGGGCCCGCCTTTGCAGAACAAGCAAGAGGGTCCCTGTGGTCTCCCCTTTTTCCATGCCGTGGGGGGGGAGCAGCTTAGCCCCCCCACCCCCTCCCTCTCCATCGTTCTGCCTTTCAGTTTTATTGCTGCCTTTGCTCCCCCCCCCACCTCCCCTCGCGCTCTATGCAAGGTGAAAACTTGGTGAAGGTGTATTCAATGCCTTACTCTAGGCGTTGGAAGGCAAATCCATGTGGTTCAGTTCTAAGGTGGGAGAAAGACGCTGCAAACAACATGGAGGCTGATTGGAAAGAAAGTTTATTGAAGAGAAACAGACACAAAGACAGCCTGCAGTTCTGGGTCGGCTGCACAGCTAGCAAGATGAGTGCCAGGATTTTTTTTACAGGTCCTGAAATGCTGTGTGTGTGTGTGTGTGTTTGTGTGCAATGAAGGGGGTTGTGTTCTGAAAGGGCGTTGGGCAATTCCTATTGTGGCTAAGGGCTTTCTTCCAGTGCTGGATCTTGGGGTGAGGGGCTGCTGTGCTAATCCTACCATTCTGCTTTTGTCAGCTGCAAGCAGAAAAATACCCTGCCTTGAATTCATTTCTGCCTGCGGTATATGCTTTGCATATGAATAGAGCCATTCTGGATAGCTGGCTGCTGCTTCTTTCAATAAGCTCTTTATCTCCTTAAGGGTTGGCAGCTGCTGTGAGCTCTGAAGAAAAAAAAATGGGGGCTCCTTTCTGTCTTTGAAGAGCATGTTTCCCCATTTTTTCTTTAGGGAAATAGAATATTCTGCCTTTTTTTAATGCTTCCTAATATGTTTCATTCTTCTGGGATGGGTGGGTTTGATACTTGGTGGTCCGCAGAAAAATTATTGCACTAAATCAGAGGTCCTCAAACTATGGTCCCTAGGCCGGATACGTGCAATGAACATTTCTCTTGCTGCAGAGAATCTCTCCCTTCTGGATCTTTTTGTGCGGGTCGGAGGGGGACAGAAATTCTGACTTGGGGTCTGCTTCAGCTTCCTGATGTGGGGCTTTGGGTGAAGGCTGGAGGGAAGTGCCGCTGGTGTCGAAGAGCCCGAGGGCCTCGTTCCAGTGGGACTGCATCATGGCCTGGAATTGGCTGACCATCTCAGCCCGCTGAGCCTCCAGCCGTCTGTACCTGGCCTTGTACTCCTGCAGCTCTTCCCTCTGCTTGGAACGCCTATGCTTCTGCTGAGCCTCCTTCTTGGTTACAACCAATTTGAACTAACCTGTTTTGCCAACTCTTTCTCATGGTGGCTGCTTAGCTCCAACAATTGCTTCCTGTGCGGCACTAAGGAGCCTGGGCGGGCAGGCAAGGAGGAGCTGGGAGGGGAGGAGTGAGTAGAGGCCTGCGAGGCGCCCATCAACGTGAGTGACATCGAGTTGACCATGCCCACCCAGTCACATGACTACCTAGCCAAACCCACCCAGGCGGTCATTAGGCAGATCATATTAGTGGTCCGCGGGAATAAAAAATATGAATGTAGTGGTCCCTGAGGTCTGAAAGGTTGGTGACCCCTGGATTGGGAGACCTGCCTGATCCCTCCCAAGTCTCAGATATTGGGAACCTCTACCTTTCTCAAAAGGAAATATTATTCTGCATTTCTTTTTTTTTTCCTAACAAACAGGGTAAAAGATTTTGACCAAAGATTTACCTGCAAGACAACTCTCAACAGAAAATAGAAATTCAGCCCAAGGCAGCAGCCGCCACAAAACATGGAGCCTGGGAAACTCTTGGATGCCTCATCAGACACAAGCAGCACTTCAAAAAATTACAAAAAACCACATGAATGCTCAGAGTGTGGGAAATCCTTTGCTGGCCGGTCCCTCCTTTTGACCCACAGGAAGATCCATGTGGGATGTGGATCCAGTCAAGGTTTGGAGGGTCAGAAATCCTCCCCTGGAGAAAACTCCAAAGATCTCAGGAGCCCCCCCAGACTAAAACCTTATAAATGTGATGAATGCGACTTATGCTTTGGTCGATCGTCATACCTTCTTACCCATCAGAAAATCCACACTGGAGAGAAACCTTATCAGTGTCTGGAATGTGGGACGTTTTTCCGTGAAAAAGCCACTCTCATAAAGCACGAGAGGACTCACACAGGGGAAAAACCTTACAGCTGTGGACACTGTGGAAAGAGCTTTTCCCAGAAGATAAATCTTTGTGTCCATGAGCAGATTCATGCAGGAATCAAACCTCACAAATGCTTGGAGTGCGGAAAATGTTTCACACAGATTTCATCTCTTCGGAGTCATGAGAAAACACACAGAGGGGAGAAAAACGAAAAGTGCCTCGAATGTGGGAAATGTTTTATCTTGAAATCAAACCTGCTGCAACATCAGAGACTCCACACCGGAATGAGACCCTATGAATGCTCAGAATGTGAGAAACGATTTCTAACTTCTTCTGATCTTCGGAAACACCAAATAGGGCACAAAGACGAGAAACCGTTTAAATGTGGGGAGTGTGGGAAAGGTTTCCTTGAACGAAGGAAGCTTGAGAGTCATGAGAGAATCCATACAGGGGAGAAGCCTTTCAAATGTGTGGAGTGTGGGATGTGCTTTTCTGATAAATACAACCTTGCAAGGCATCAGAGGGTCCACACAGGAGAGAAGCCATACAGATGCGGAGAATGTGGAAAATGTTTTGCTCAAAAGGGATACCTTTCAGTACATTATAAAACCCACACAGGGGAGAAGCCCTTTCAGTGCAATGAGTGTGGACAATTTTATCGTACCCTAACAACCCTTAAAAAACATGCAAAACTGCACACGGGGAACAAAATTACAAATGTTTAAGAGTGTGGGAGAACATTTGCTCATTCATGTTCCCTTAGAAGTGACAGCCAAATCCATACAGGAGAGAAGCCCTAGTCCTATAACCTTAAACTTAAGCATAATTTTCAAGAACCCCCCCTCCCCCAGTATGACTGAAGATAAAAGTTTTCGATCAGTATGTTCTATCTAGTCAAATCAAATCTTTCTCGTTAACCTTTTATTTTTGTTTTCAAGTTATTGAAGATAACTTTATGTTCAATATAACAAGAATAACTTGTTTTCAAGATATAAAGTTATTTCAGGAATTGTATAATGGCTTCCAATTTTATTACTATTGTTTTGTAATTATTTTGTTTAGTTAGGGGGATTTAAGATAAATGGAAAGGGGGATTATATACTTATGTCGTTAGCTATTTTTGTCCATTGGATCTGGATCTTTGTTGATCAATAGGACAGCTGAAGATTTTAAAATAAGTTTGTAAAAAATAGGATCAGATATACAATGAATATGCCCCTGTTTCCAATTGGAGAGACAGTGATAAATCACTCAGGATTAATTGGAGCGCAGGTAACTTAACACATACATCGCAGGTTGTAAGAATATGTTAACTTTGAATTACGTAATTAGATTAGTGTGAATTGTAAATGGATACCAGGTTCCTTATTATGTGATCCAAAATTCACTTAATGTCAGGTTACAATATGTGCAATTAAGGTTACCATATGTGCAGTTTTTTTATCTATAAATTTAAATTTTTAAAGCATATTCTTGTTCTTCTTTACTGTGATATTTCATTATTCATATACCATACTGCATTAAATATTTTTCTTGCCTATTTCCGTCAATTAGAATAGAATACAATAGAAACAATTACCTTATTTTCCATCGAGATATCACTTGATGGTACAGGTAGTCCTTGAGTTACAACTACAATTGTGTCCAAAATTTATGTTGCTAAGTGAAACATTTTTTAAGTGAATTTTCCCCCATTTTACGAATTTTCTTCACATTCTTGTTAAATGAACCATTGCAATTGTTAAGTTACTAACACAGTTATTAATTGAATCTGGCTTCCCCATTGAAGAGATTTCATGAGCCAGAACCACTGCAACTGATAAAACATGAATTATAAATGTTTTATTTTTGGCTGTTCACCGCCCTGAGTCCGAAAGGAGAAGGGCGGTATAGAAATTTAAATAATAAATAATAAATAAATAAATTAGTTGCCAAGCATCTGAATTTTGATCCTGCGACTATGGAGATGCTGCAGTGGTTGTAAGTGAGAAAACGGTCATAAGTCACATTTTTTGGTGCCATTGTAACTTGTAATGGTCACTAAACAAACTGTTGTAAGTTGAGGAGTACCTGTAGAAATTGAATGGGATATTTTTGTGGGATTCATGAAACTCACTAAACGAGACCTAACTTAACTCCTCGCTTGCCCTGGAATGTGTTTAATTCTCTTCTCTTGTGTCCTCCATGAACTGGCATCTCATCCCCAGCCCATGACAATTATTGCTTCAATTGCCAACTGTCATGCCTATTCTTTTTGGACATTAAACAGGCAAATATAACAAACTCTGCAAATCAGTGGGTCTAGAATTAAATATAAAAAAGACTAACGACTACAGGTAGAATAAACCCCTTTAGAACTGACAATGAAGATATCAAAGTTGTGAGCACCCTCTGCCTTTTAGGGTCAACCATCAGGAGAAAAGGAAGTAACAATCGAATAATAAGTCCCAGTCCAGCACTTGGTAGAGCAGCATTAAGGGCCTTTAAAAACATTTAAATGCCATGTGGGGTCTCTTACTACAATAATTAGAATTATGTAAACCATGATCATCTTCCCTAGGATGTATGAAGAGAACAGAATGGATTGTAAAAAAATGAAATATAAGGTATAGAAAATAGAATAGGCAAAGCGAAGACTAGAAAGAAAAGAAAAAAATGGAATATAAAGTATGTAAAGAATAGAATAGAATGGAACAGAATAGAAGCCAAAGTTGGACTTAAGCAAGCAGGATAGGATGAGGACTGATGCCTCTGAACTTTCCCCATTCCTGTTCTCTGGATGGCCCTAATACTACAACTCCCATCACACCCTGCCTGCACATATTTGGGGCACCCTTTTGAGCCAGTTTCTTTGGGGTAGTGGTGAAGTCCTTGGAACCCTGAGGGATAATGTCTCTATAGGGATGTTAATTGTGGCATTCTTGTAACTGGCCTTGTGAATTGCCCTGTTTCCTGGGTTGGCATAGAGACCATTCTCCACCTTAAGATACCTGAACTTTAACTCCCAGAATGCCCCTGCCTTCAAATGTTCGGGGCACGCTTTAGAGCCAGTTTCTTTGGGGTAGTGGTGAAGTGCTTAGAAGCCTGAGGCATAATATCCCTGTAGGGATGTTAATGGTGGTATTCCTGTAACTGGCCTTGTGAATTGCCCTGTTTCCTGGGTTGGCATAGAGACCATTCTCAACCTTAAGACACCTGAACTGCAACTCCCAGAATGCCCCATGCTGACTGGGGAATTCTGGGAGTTGAAGTTCACATATCTCTTAAGAGATGCCAAGTTTCAGACACTGCCCTAGATTAGCTTGATGCATTCAACCCCCAAATCTGATTAGAGCTTCCCACAAACCAGGTGCCTCTGTCCGGTCTTAGGTCACCTCTGTGTGTGGGTGTTTACAGACCTAGTGGGAATCCTGCTTGTCCCTCCCTCCCTCCCCTTTTTCATCAACCTCCTCCTTGCTCCTGTCTTCGAAGGAGTTAAGTAGAGGCGATGGATTCCTAGAGTGAAAGAAAATTTGGGGATGGAGTTTGGCGGAGGAAGAAAGAAGAGAGTTCCAAAGCCTCCTCGCATTCTCGGTGTCCTCTGAATGTTGCATGTTTGGACGCTGGCAGAGGCTTTTGCAGAAGGGGCTGAGATCGACCCTGCTCTCCCTCCCTCCCGGCCTTTCTGGTGCATGGTGGGCTGTATGTGGGGGGGAGGAAAGGTGCCTGGTGGGGTGATCAGGCCAGGGCTGGATTTTCCTATAGGCTAACTAGGCTTCAGCCTAGGGCCTCAAAATCAAGAGGGGCCTACATTCAAATTGTTAGCAAAATTAAAATTACACTTTCACTATAGGTGAAAGGGCCTCATAAGTGGAATAGCCTAGGGCCTCTTTTCATCTAAATCCGGCCCTGGATCAGGCCCTTGGGGTCCCCACTTCACTGGGGGGGGGGAAGAAACACCTGCTGGTGGGTTCCTTCCACCTGTCTTGTACATTTGGGCAAAGCGAAGCTGCAGAGGATCAGGGAGGGAGGAAGAGCGCTGGGAAGCCCCCTCCCCAAAAAAGATCCGAGCCGTTCCTGCAGATAAAACATTGGGTGGGGGGGGGCGCCTTTGCAGAACAAGCAGGAGGGTCCCCGTGGTCTCCCCTTTTCCATGCCGGGGGGGGGAGCAATTTAGTCCCCCTCCCTCTCCATCGTTCTGCCTTTCAGTTTCATTACTGCCTTTCCTTTCCCCTCCCATGCAGCCCCCCCCCCGCCCTTTGCAAGGTTAAAACAGGTATAACCAAATCCATGTGGTTCAGTTCTAAGGTGGGAGAAAGACCCTGCAAACAACTTGGAGGCTGATTGGAAAGAAAGTTTATTGAAGAGAAACAGACACAAAGACAGCCTGCAATTCTGGGTCAGCTGCACAACTAGGTAGATGAGTGCCAGGATTTTTTATACAGGTCCTGAATAACACAGGTCCTGAAAACACATTGCTGTGTTTGTGTGCAATGAAGGGGGTTGTGTTCTGAAAGGGCGTTTGGGCAGTTCCTATTGTGGCTAAGGGCTTTCTTCCAGTGCTGGATCTTGGGGTGAGGGGCTGCTGTGCTAATCCTACCATTCTGCTTTTGTCGGCTGCAAGCAGAAAATACCCTGCCTTGAATTCATTTCTGCCTGCAGTATATGCTTTGCATATGAATAGAGCCATTCTGGATAGCTGGCTGCTGCTTCTTTCAATAAGCTCTTTATCTTCTTAAAGGTTGGCAGCTGCTGTGAGCTTGGAAGAAAAAAATGGGGGCTGCTTTCTGTCTTTGAAGAGCATGTTTCCCCATTTCTTCTTTAGGAAAATATAATATTCTGCCTTTTTTAATGTTTCCTAATATGTTTCATTCTTCTGAGATGGGTGGGTTTGATACTTTGTGGTCCGCAGAAAAATTATTGCACTAAATCAGGGGTCCTCAAACTATGGCCCTTCGGTGGTTGAATAAACTAATTGAGACGAAGTGAGGGCCTATGTTAATACGAAGAGAGATACACTTATTTAGATTGAGAGATAATTGTATGAAAATCACATTTGGGGATTACTTACCTTATTCTGTGTTGTGGGCATAATTATCTACTAATGAGGGCAGGAATATTATCTGCCAGGATAGACGTGTTGAATGGGGGAGGGAGGGGAATGTATGGTTTTTGTTTGTATGTATAAACAATGTTTTTGTCTTGTGTTGATTTTAACTTGAAAAAAAAATAATAAAATTTATTAATTTATATAAAAAAAAGGTTGGCAGCTGCTGTGAGCTCGGAAGAAAAAATGGGGGCTGCTTTCTGTCTTTGAAGAGCATGTTTCCCCATTTCTTCTTTAGGGAAATATAATATTCTGTCTTTTTTAATACTTCCTAATATATTTCATTCTTCTGGGACGGGTGGGTTTTCCACACAAAGTTAAAACTTCCAGGGTCTATTCAGTGTCTTACTAGGTGTGGATCGGCTTTATTGGGTGCTTTTCTTTCAAAAAGTGGCAAAGCTGCCTTTAGTTTTCTTATCGCCTGTGTATTTTAGCTGTTGGAGCATTATTTCTTTTTTTTTAACCCATCTTGCTCCTCATGAGTTCTAGGTGAGGGGGGAAGGGAAATTCATAAAAGTCCATTAAGCCAAAACAATCCTTTCTCATATCTTTTTTTCCTTATACTTAATTTATTACCCTCCCCAAGTGTAAACCTGCAAGGTAGGCAGGCTGGATCCTGCCCCAGTAACACTGTTTCTATAACTGAAGGTGTATTTGAACTTCTTTGAACTTCCACCCATCCATCCATCCATAGAAATATCTATCTGGTTCAGTTCCAAGCTGGGAGAAAAGCACTGGAGACAAAATGGAGGCTGGAGGCTGATTGACAAGAGCGTCCATTTATTGATGAAGCAGAAGCATATGAGTGATTCTAGGCAGCTGACCACATGGAGTTCAGAATGAGGGGTTTTTATACTTTCTCTTGGGCTTTGTCCTTGAGCTTCCTGTTCCTGTGCAAGAACATGTATTCTACTGGCTGTTGTAGGGGTCACAGCTGGCTCTGTAGGTTGTCTGTGGTCCCAGGTTTGGTTGAAGTTTGGAGGGTGTGGTGCAACTGGGGTGATGCAATGAAGGACCGTATATTCGGAAAGGGTGTTGGGCAATTCCTATTATGGTTGAGGGCTAACCCTACATTTGTTCAGATCTTGCTGCAGGGAATTTACCTCTTAAGGGCTGACATCTGCTGAGGGCTATTAAGAAAGGTGGGGGTTGCTTTCCAAGAGCATGCGCGTTGTCTGAAGGTAGTCCTCGATTTACGACTACAATTGGGATGGCAGTCTTGCTAGTTTAGCAAAGTGGTCATTACGTAAGATACCATGAGATCGCTTTGTTCAAGAATTGTAATTCTCCACTCACTGTTGCGATTATTAACTGATTTCATCGGTCATTATGTTCACAGAGTCCCAGGTAACAAGCACAGGTTTCTGAGGGCGGGGGGCAGGGGAGGCCATTGGAGTTCCAGCGTTGGCCACGTTTGACTTGAGGGCATCCTGGAGAAGCTTAGAGATGTTTTGGTCCACATTGCGTAGAAACTGTATGGAACATGCAGATGGGAGAATGGCGCAAGGCTGCAAAGGACTCCAGTCTCAGAAATTAAGGCTGCATTTCTCGGTGGCAGCGGTGAAACTGGGCCTGGCGTCATTGGCACTGGCAGAAACGGCTGAAGTCCCCAGTCCTCCACTTAAGGCACTGTCCTGGCATTTCTGCCCCATTGTAGGACTAACAACTAGTATAAAAACTGAGTTTCCCTCAGGGTGCTATTCAGCAGGTTCTGACAGGTTCTGGAGAACTGGTAGCGGAAAATTTGAGTAGTTCAGAGAACAAGCAAATACCACCTCTGGCTGGCTCCAGAGTGGGGTGGGAATGGAGATTTTTCAGTATCCTTCCCCTGCCACGCCCACCAAGCCATGCCCACAGAACCGGTAGTAAAAAAATTGAATTCCACCACTAGTTTCCATTCTAGTGATGTGGGGGCTCTCTGACTGGAGAATTTGTCTAGAGTGTCCTGAGGTGCTGGACAAGGGGGTTGGATTGGGAGACCTGCCTGATCCCTCCCAAGTCTCAGATTTTGTGAATCACTACCTTTCTCAATAGGAAATATTATTCTGCAATTCTTTTTTTTCTAACAGGGTAAAAGATTTACAACTCTCAACAGAAAATAGAAATTCAGCCAAAGGCAGCAGCCGCCAGAAAGGATGGAGCCTGGGAAACTCTTGGATGCCCCATCAGACGCAAGCAGCATTCCAAAAAACCACCAAAAAACACACGAATGCTCAGAGTATGGTAAATCCTTTGCTGGCCGGTCCCTCCTTTTGACCCACAGGAAGATCCATTTCGGAAGTGGGTCCAGTCAAGGTTTGGAGTGTGAGAAAGCCTTCCTTGGAAAAAACTCCAAAGATCTCGGTAGCCCCTCCAGACTAAAACCCTATAAATGTGATGAATGCGAGTTATGCTTTGGTCGATCGTCATACCTTCTTACCCATCAGAAAATCCACACTGGAGAGAAACCTTATCAATGTCTGGAATGTGGGACGTTTTTCCGTGAAAAAGCCACTCTCATAAAGCATGAGAGGACTCACACAGGGGAGAAACCTTACAAGTGTTCGGAATGTGGAAAGAGCTTTTCTCATAAGGCAAATCTTGGTGTCCATGAGCTGATTCATGCAGGAATCAAACCTCACAAATGCTTGGAGTGTGGAAAATGTTTCACACAGATTTCATCTCTTCGGAGTCATGAGAAAACACACAAAGGAGAGAAAAACGAAAAGTGCCTCGAATGCGGGAAATGTTTTATCTTGAAATCAAACCTGCTGAAACATCAGAGACTCCACACCGGAATGAGACCCTATGAATGCTCAGAATGTGAGAAACGATTCCTAACTTCTTCTGATCTTCGGAAACACCAAATAGGGCACAAAGACGAGAAACCGTTTAAATGTGGGGAGTGTGGGAAAGGTTTCCTTGAACGAAGGAAGCTTGAGAGTCATGAGAGAATCCATACAGGGGAGAAGCCTTTCAAATGTGTGGAGTGTGGGATGTGCTTTTCCGATAAATACAACCTTGCCAGGCATCAGAGGGTCCACACAGGAGAGAAACCATACAGATGTGGAGAATGTGGAAAATGTTTTGCTCAAAAGGGATACCTTTGGGTACATTATAAAACCCACACAGGGGAGAAGCCCTTTCAGTGCAATGATTGTGGCCAATTTTATCGTACCCTAACAACCCTTAAAAAACATGCAAAAATTCATAGAGGGGAACAAAATTTCAAATGTTTATAGAGCGTGGGAGAACATTTGCTGATTCATCTTCCCTTAGAAGTGACAGCCAAATCCATACAGGACAGAAGCCCTAGTCCCATAACCTTAAACTTAAGCATAATTTTCAAGCAGATTCTCCCACTATGACTGAAAAGTTTTTGATCAGTGTGTGCTAGTCAAAACAAATCTTTCTTGTTAACCTTTTATTTTTGTTTTCATTTTTGGATGTAAAGTTGTTATTTCAGGAAATGTATAATAGCTTCCAATTTTATTACTATTGTTTTGTAATTATTTTGTTTAGTTATAAGGGGGATTTAAGATAAATGGAAAGGGGGATTGTCGTATTTTTTGGAGCATAAGGCACACTTCCCCCCCCCCCCAAAAAGAGGGTGAAAATTTGGGTGTGTCTTATACACCGAATGTAGCCCAGCCCACGAGGCCAAAAATGCGAGGCACGGAGGTGGTGATTGTCTGTGGCAATCCCTGCAGCCTGGAACAGCTGATTGGGGTTATTCTGGGAGGCTGATCCACCCCCCCAATCAGCTGCTTGTTCTGAATCAGGCTGCAATAATGTGCTGAAGCTGACCTGGCTGTTTGCTATTTGCTGCAAGGAGGTGTCGGAGTTTGCAGCAGGAATCACATCCAGAAAATACACACAAGTAACTGATTCAGCAGGATTCAATAACTTCTCTTTATACTGTATATAATATAACACATGAAGTAAATATACAATACCAATTTTTTTTTAAATCTGCATTTAATTTTACCTTATTTCGATAACAATTATTGCTTCAATTGCCAACTGTCAGGCCTATTCCTTCCAGACATCAAACCAGTGGTGAAATCCGAACCGATTTGCTACTGCATGCGCACTGCATGCCAAAAGGAGGCTTGAGAAGGTAAGTAGAACAGTGGAGGGGGGGGGAATCAGCTGTGCTGCACAGTTTAGCATTGCTAGAAAGCAGGATTTTTTGATTTCTAGCAAAGCTAAACCCCGCTGCACAGCTGATCTTCGGAAATACGAGTTGGGAGGATAGTGTAGCTTTTTTAAACTACCGGTTTGCCCGAACTGGTAGCTGACTACCGGTTCACCCGAGACACTAGCTTTTTTCCCCCTACCAGTTCACCCAAATCGGAGTGAACCGGTAGCATTTCACCCCTGCATCAAACAGTCAAATAAAATAAATGTACAAGTTAGAGACGTCCAGAATTAAATATAAGGAAGACCAACTAATGACAATAGGTGGGACAAACTCCTTTAGAACTGACAATGTAGATATCAGAGAAATGAACAGCTTCTGCCTTTTAGGATCAACCATCAACAGTAAAGGAAGAAATAAGCCCCAGTTCAGCACCATAAAGACCTTTGAAAAAACATGTTTAAAAGCCATGAGGAGTCTCTTACTACAATAATTAGAATTATGTAAACCATGATCATCTTACCTATGATCTATGAAGAGGACAGAATGTAAAAAATAAAATATAAAGTATAGAAAATAGAATAGGCAAAGAGAAGATTAGAGAGAAAAGAGAAATAATGGAATATAAAGTATGTAAACAATGGAATGGAATGGAACAGAATAGAAGCCAAAGTTGGACTTAAACAAGCAGGATAGGAGGAGGAATTATGCCTCTGAACTTTCCTCATTCCTGTTCTCTGGATGGCCCTAGTACTACAACTCCCATCACACCCTGCCTTCAAATGTTTCGAGCAACCTTTTGAGCCAGTTTCTTTGGGGTACTGGTGAAGTGCTTAGAAGCCTGAGGCATAATATCCCTGTAGGGATGTTAACGATGGTATTCCTGTGTAAATGGCCTTATGAATTGACCTGTTTCCTGGGTTGGCATAGAGATCATTCTCCACCTTAAGACACCTGAACTTCAACTCCCAGAATGCCCCATGCTGACTGGGGAATTCTGGGAGTTGAAGTTCACATATATCTTAAGAGATGCCAAGTTTCAGACACAGTGCCCTAGATTAGCCTGGTGCATTCAACCCCCAAATCTGGTTCCAGCTTCGCACAAACCAGGGTGCTTCTGTCCGGCCTTAGGTCACCTGCGGGGGTGGTTTTTTTTTTTTTTTTTTTTTTACAGACCGAGTGCGAATCCTGCTTGCCCCTCTCTCCCCTTTTTCCTCCCTATTTCATCAACCTTCTTCTACTTAAATCAGGGGTGGGCAAATGTGTCCCTTTTACAACCGGTGGACTTCAACTCCCAGAATTCCTGAGACAGCCAAGCTGTTACTCAGGAATTCTGGGAGTTGAAGTCCATCGGTTGTAAAAGGGCCACAGTTGCCAACCCCTGACTTAAGGAGTTAAGTAGAGGCGATGGATTCCTAGAGCGGAAGAAAAATTTGGGGATGGAGTTTGGGGGCGGGGCAAAGAAGAGAGCGCCAAAGGCTCCTCCCATTCCCGGTCTTAGTCTGAATGCTGCCTGTTCGGGACGCTGGCAGCGGCTTTTGCAGGAGGGGCTGAGATCGACCCTGTTCTCCCTCCCTCCGGGCCTTTGTGGTGCGTGTGTGTGTGGGGGGGAGGGCAGAAGGGGAGGTGCGGGGTGGGAATCGGGGGCCTTGGGGTCCCCACTTCACGGGGGGAGGGAGTGGAAACACCCGCTGGTGGGTTCCTTCCACCCACCTTGTGCATTTGGGCAAAGCGACGCTGCAGAGAAGCAGGGAGGGAGGGAGGAAGAGCGCTGGGAAGCCCCCCCCCATCCTACCCAAAAGATGCTGCAAATACAAGATTTAGGTGAGGGGGGGTCGCTTTTGTATAATAACAAGGGGTCCGTGGTCTCCTCTATTTTCCTTGCATTTGGACAAGGCGAAGCTGCAGCGGAGCAGGGAGGGAGGGAGGGAGAGAGCTGGGAATCCCCACCCCGAAAAGATCCTGCAAATAAAAGATGGGGTGAGGAGGGGCCGCCTAAGCAGAAGAAGCAAAGGGGTCCGTGGTCTTCCCCCTTTTTCCATGCTGTGGTGGTGGGAGCAGTTTAGTCCCTCCCTCCCTCCCTGTCGTTCTGGCTTTCAGTTTGATTTGTTTATCTATCTATCTATCTATCTATCTATCTATCTATCTATCTATCTATCTATCTATCTATCTATGTCTGTCTGTCTGTCTGTCTGTCTGTCTGTCTATCATCCATCCATCCATCCATCCATCCATCCATCCATCCATCCATCCATCCATCCATCCATCTATCCATCTATCTATCTATCTATCTATCTATCTATCTATCTATCTATCTATCTATCTATCTATCTATCTATCTATCTATCTATCTATCTATCTATCTATCTATCAAATTTCTATACCGCCCTACTCCCGAAGGACTCAGGGCGGTGAACAGCCAAGATAAAATACAGATAATACAAATATTAAAAATCCCTTAAAATTATTAAATATTTTGGCCGAAACACAGATTAAAACACCCCATTTATAAAATCACAAATTAAAAATTTAAAAGAGGAGAGTTAGGCCAGGCCAGCCTGCTGAAATAAAAAAGTTTTGAGAGCACGACGAAACGTGCGCAGGTCCGGGATCTTCCGTATCTCTGGGGGGAGCTCGTTCCAGATGGGAGATTGCAGTCTCTACCTCCTCTGCCCCCCCCACTCCCTGCCGCATTTGCAGGTGTTGGAAGGCAAAATCCATCTGGTTCAGTTCCAAGCCAGGAGAAAGAGGCTGGAAATAAAATGGACCCTGGAGGTTGATTTTATTTTTATTTTATATCAAATTTATATACCGCCCTTCTCCCTGAGGACTCAGGGCGGTGTACAGCCAAAGTAAAAACATAAACTACAAACATTAAAATACAATTAAAAAGATATATATATATATAAGTCATATATATAATTATGGGGCCAAATATATATATATATATATATATATATATATATATATATATATATATATATATATATATATATATATATATATATATATATATATATATATATATATGTGTGTTATGTTATATGTTATATATGTTATATATGTTATATATATATATGTTTTTCTTCTAGCCAGGTTTTCTCTACGTAGCCAAGGTTTTTTTTGTAGCTCCAGCTCAGTAGAACCACATCTACTCGGTTCTGGGCTTTTTTCTTTTCTAACACCTAGCAAGCTCTAACTGCTAGGTGGGAGACCTAAATAGATCCATTTCTAGCTCGTTAGCTGTCATCAGTAGGCCACACCCATATCTTATGTATCCTCCCTGTAAAGGTACAGTATCAATTTTCTTACTTCTTCGTAGGGTTTATGTGTGTTTTTATATATCCCCATAATTAAAAGCAATGGCAAAACAATTAAAAACATTTAAAAGAAGTGTTAGGCCAGCCGGGCTTGCTGAAAAAAAGAAAGTTTTAAGGGCACTTAAAAGGTTGATTGAAAAGAAGATCCATTTATTGGGAAACAGAAAACCACACAAGGTTTTTCTGGTTCTGGTACAGCTGACAAAATGGAGTTGAGGACGGGTGGGTTTTTTATACCTTCTGGATTCCTATGGGGGTCATGGCTGGCTCTGTAGGCAAAAGAGGAAATGCAAATCCTAGATGTTTGTCTGAACTAACTTGGTCAACCATTTTTTAAAAAAATGTTGCTTATCCCAGTTTCTGCCTTGACCCAGTCTCTCCGAATGGGTTACCAAATCTGCATTTCTAAAAAAGCTGGCCGCCTCAGTTTCTGCTTGGGAGACGGGGGCTAGTGTCTGCCTCCCTTACGACTTTTTCATTTCTTCTTTAGGGAGGAATATTTAACCCTGCTGTAGAAAGTTAGCACCCACCCCTCTCCTAGAAGAATGAAATATTTTGAGAAATATTAGAAAGGCCGAAAATATTATATTTCCCTGGATGAGAAATGGAGAAACATGCTCTTGGAAAGCAGCCCCCCACCTTTCTTAATAGCCAACAGCAGATGTCACTACTTAAGAGATAAAGAGCGAGCTAGCTCTATTCATAAGCAAATACCCTCACCCAAGATCTAACAAAGGTAGGATTAGCCCTCAGCCAAAATATGAATTGCCTAATGCCCCTTTGTTGCACTACCCCTGGCAAACTTCAACCAAAGCTCAGATAAACTCCTAGGACAGGGGTCTGCAACCTTACACACTCAAAGAGCCATTTGGACCCGTTTCCCACAGAAAAGAAAACACCGGGAGCCACAAAACCCTTCCTGTGGCTGACTTATTTCTTGAGCGGCCACAAAACTAGCATATGTAGTTGAATTAAACATTCTGTTTTCTTCTGAAACTTCTTTTCTTGGATTTATCCATGGTTGGTCTGCCTGGGGTTGAAAAGCTCAATAAATCACATGCCGGTGGGTGTCGCACATTGGCAGTTGCGACACATATTTTGAGTGACAGGGAGCCGCAGTAGAAGGGTGAAAGAGCCACATGTGGCTCCAGAGCCGCAGGTTGCTGACCCCTGTCCTAGGACTTGTACCTAGTCCCATGGGAGTCTGACAGCAGCCAATAGAATACATGCTCTTGCACAGGAACAGGAAGTTCAAATGCAAAGCCCAAGAGAAGGTATAAAAATCCCTCACTCTCAACTCCATGTTGTCAGCCGCCCAGAACCGCCCATGTACTTCTGCTTCATCATTAAACCAATCTTTCCAATCAGTCTCCAGTCTACATTTTGTCTCCACTGCCTTTCTCCAGACTTGGAGCTGAACCAGATGGGTATTTCTTCCAATATTGCCTTATTTTAATATTTCCCAAAATATTTCAATCTTTGGGGGAGAGGAGCAGGCTTCCCACACAGGGTTAAAACTTCCAGGGTGTATTCAATGTGTTACTAGTTGGAAATTGGATTTATTCGGTGCTTTTCTTTCAAAAGGGGGCCTTTAGTTTTCTTATTGCTTGTGTATTTTAGCTGTTGGAGCCTTCTTCTTCTTCTTCTTCTTCTTCTTCTTCTTCTTCTTCTTCTTCTTCTTCTTCTTCTTCTTCTTCTTCTTCTTCTTCTTCTTCTTCTTCTTCTTCTTCTTCTTATTATTATTATTATTATTCTTATTATTATTATTATTATTATTATTATTATTATTATTATTATTATTAATTTTGATTTATATGCCGCCCTTCTCTGGAGACTCAGGGCGGCTTACAATGCGCTAAGCAATAGCCTTCATTCTTTTGTATATTTATACAAAGTCAGCTTATTGCCCCCACAACTGGGTCCTCATTTTACCTACCTTAGAAAGGATGGAAGGCTGAGTCAACCTTGAGCCTTGGCGAGATTCGAACCTGCAGTAATTGCAGGCAGCTGGTCTTAATAACCAGCTTAATAACAGGGTGCCTTAGACCACTGTACTACCAAGGCTCTTAATTATCTAACAATAATTATTGTTATTATTATTATTTTAACTCATCCTGTTCCTTATGAGTTCTAGGGGTGTGGGGGGGGGGGATGCCTAAAAACAGCAGTCGATTAAGCCAAAACAATCCTTTCTCATGTTTTTTTTCTTCTTATACTTAATTTATTAACCTCCCCAGTGGTGAAATCCAAATTTTTTTACTACTGGTTCTGTGGGCGTGGCTTGGTGGGTGTGGTGTGGCTTGGTGGGCATGGCATGATGGGTGTGGCAGGAGTAGGATATTGCAAAATCTCCATTCCCACCCCACTCCAAGGGAAGGATACTGCAAAATCTCCATTCCCACCCCACTCTGGGGCCAGCCAGAGGTGGTATTTGCTAGTTCTCTGAACTACTCAAAATTTCCGCTACCGGTTCTCCGAACTGCTCAATTTTTCCGCTACTGGTTCTCCAGAACCTGTCAGAACCTGCTAGATTTCACCCCTGACCCTCCCCCAAAGTGTAAACCTGCAAGATAGACCCCAGCAGCACAGTTTCTATAGCTGAAGGTGTATTTGAACTTCTTTGAATTTGAATTCCTTCCTTCCTTCCTTCCTTCCTTCCTTCCTTCCTTCCTTCCTTCCTTCCTTCCTTCCTTCCTTCCTTCCTTCCTTCCTTCCTTCCTTCGTGCAGGAACAGGAAATGTGTCACAAGGAACCCAGGATTAATTAGTAATGATGGGTTGGAGTTCATAACTGCATAACTCAGAAAAAGCCAGAAAAGGGGAGAAGAAATAGGTTGCTTACACTAACCTCAACTTTCTTTCCTCCTCTTTTGCTTATCTGATGCCTTGCTTAATCTTTTGCGTGGCTGAAGGTAGACCTTGACTTACTGGGATTGGAATCTCACTTGTTTAGCAAAGTGGTAAAGAGCCTGGTGGTGCAGCAGACTAATAGCCTGTTATTAACATTCAGCTGCCTGCAATTATTGCAAGTTCGAATCTCGCCAGGCTCAAGGTTGACTCAGCCTTCCATCCTTTCTAAGGTAGGTAAATTGAGGACCCAGTTTGTGGGGGCAATAAGCTGACTTTGTATAAATATACAAAAGTATGAAGGCTATTGCTTAACGCATTGTAAGCCGCCCTGAGTCTCCGGAGAAGGGCGGCATATAAATCAAATTAAAAAAAAAAATTATGTGTGATATCACCTGATGGTTTTGCTCAAGAATTGTAATTCTGCATTCACTGTTGTGGTTGTTAACTGATTTCATTGGTCATTAAGTGCAGATAGTCCCAGGTAAGAAGCATGGGTTTGTGTGGACGGGGGGCAGGGGAGGCCATTGGAGTCCCAGCATTGGCCACGGGGTTCCTGGAGCAGCTTAGAGATGTTTTGGTCCATGTTGCGTAGAAACTGTATGGAACATGCAGATGGGAGAATGGCACAAGGCTGCAAAAGACTCCCATCTCAGAAATTAAGGCTACATTTCTCGGTGGCAGCAGTGATACTGGGCTGAAGTCCAGGCCTGGCACGGCGGGCCCAGAATGGGTCTCCCTCCCCCGCTGTGGGCCTTACCTTCCAGCCCGTTGGGCTTACACCGCTTTGCTCAGCTGCAAAGGTAAGGCCCACAGTGGGAGAGGGAAACCTGCTCTGCATTTGTCACACTTGGCTGAAAGGCATGGGCGCCTCGGGGGACACGGCAAGGCTTGGCCGCCTCTTAGGTTTCACAGGGCCTCCGGGTGGCTGGCTGGGGGATTCTGGGAGTTGAAGTCCACCCATCTTCAAGCTACCAAGATTGAGAAACACTGATCTATAGTATGTAGATGCAGATAATAAAGGTGAAAAAAGGTGAAAAACATTTTTACACAACTATAGATTCATTGAAGCTACTGAGGTGAGCGGCTGGGAGGCGAGGCGAGGCCGGGCATGACAAGGAATGGCTGGAAGGGGAGTGGCGAGGTGGGGGCCGGGCGTGGCGAGGAGAGGCCAGGCAAGGCAAAGCACCCCTTGATGTGAGTGACATCGAGTTGGCCATGCCCACCCAGCCACGCCTAGCCAGCCGGTCATTAGGGCAGAGAACCAATTGTTAAATTATTTGAATCCACCACTTCCTCAATCCTCCAGTTAAGGCACTGCTGTGGCATTTTGGCCCCATTGTAGGGCCCAGATGTGGCAGCTGAATGTTTTGGGTGCAGCTGCATCTTTGTACTTCACTGCAGCACTCCTAATTCATGCATGGCCTGCGCAGGATCTCCGGGGTCTCGCCCATCCCCTTCAGGCACCCCTCCACTTTCCCAGGCCACTCTTAACAACCCACAACATCACTTAACAACTACTATAAAAACTGGGTTTCCCTCCTAATGATGTGGGGGCTCGCTCACCGGAGAATTTGGCTAGAGTGTTTTGAGGTCCTGGAAAGAGGGTTGGATTGGGAGACCTTCCTGATCCCTCCCAAGTCTCAGATATTGTGAATCTCTACCTTTCTCAAAAGGAAATATTCTGCATTTCTTTTTTTTTTCAAACAGAGGGTAAAAGATTGTGACCAAAAATTTACCTGCAAGACAACACTCAGGAGAAAATAGAAATTCAGCCCAAGGCAGCAGTTGCCCGAAAGGATGGAGCCTGGGAAAGTCTTGGATGCCTCATCAGACACAAGCAGCACTTCGAAAAACCACCAAAAAACTAATGATTGCTCAGAGTGTGGGAAATCCTTTGCTGGCCAGTCCCTCCTTTTGACCCACAGGAAGGTCCATGTGGGAAGTGGATCCAGTCAAGGTTTGGAGGGTGAGAAAGCCTTTTCTGGGAAAAACTCCAAAGATCTCGGAAGCCCCTCCAGACTAAAACCCTATACATGTGATGAGTATGACTTGTGCTTTGATCAAACATCACACCTTTATACACATCAGAAAATCCACACTGGAGAGAAACCTTATCAGTGTCTGGAATGTGGGACATTTTTCCGTGAAAAAGCCACTCTCAGAAAGCACGAGAGAATCCACACAGGGGAGAAACCTTACAGGTGTTCAGAATGTGGGAAGAGCTTTTCTCAGAATTCAGGTCTTTGGCAGCATGAGCAGATCCATGTAGGAATCAAACCTTACAAATGCTTTGAGTGTGGAAAATGTTTCACCATGAGTTCAGGTCTTCAGAGACATGAGAAAACACACAGAGGGGAGAAAAACGAAAAGTGCCTTGAATGCGGGAAATGTTTTACCTTGAAATCAAACCTGCTGAAACATCAGAGACTCCACACCGGAATGAGACCCTATGAATGCTCAGAATGTGAGAAACGATTTCTAACTTCTTCTGATCTTCGGACACACCAGATAGGGCACCAAGACGAGAAACCATATAAATGTGGGGAGTGTGGGAAAGGTTTTCTTGAACTAAGGAAGCTTCAGAGGCATGAGAGTATCCATACAGGGGAGAAGCCATTCAAATGTGGGGAGTGTGGGAAGTGCTTTTCCCAAAAATACAACCTTGCCAGGCATCAGATGGTCCACACAGGAGAGAAGCCATATAGATGTGCAAAATGTGGAAAATGTTTTGCTCAAAAGGGATACCTTTGGATTCATTATAAAACCCACACAGTGGAGAAGCCCTTTCAATGCAATGAGTGTGGACAATTTTATCGTACTGCATCAACCCTTAGAAAACATGCAAAACTTCACACAGGCAACAAAATTTCGAATGTTTAGAGTGTGGGAGCACATTTGCTGATTCATCTTCCCTTAGATGTCACAGCCTAATCCATACCTGAGAGAAGTCCTAGTCCCATAACCTTAAATTTAAGCATACTTTTCAAGAAGAACCTAATTGTTATGAGGGGAATTTAAGCTAAATGGAAAGGTGGATTATATATTTATGTTGCTATCTATTTTTGCCCATTGGATCTGGGTCTTTAGGGGATCTGGGTCAGTAGGGGAGCTGAAGATTTAAAGACAGGTTTCTAAAAAATGGGATCAGGTATGCAATGAAGATGCACCTGTTTGTAATTGGAGAGACGGTGATAAATCAGACACTCAGGATTAATTGGAGCGCAAATTACTTAGCACATACATCACAGGTTGTGAGATGTATTAACTTTGAATTATGTAATATTCAGTTTCTTCTTTATTGTGATATTTCATTATTCATATACCATATTGCATTAAATTGCCCCATATTATGACTTTTCTTCCCACTCTTGCTAAGTGAACCATTGCAATTGTTAACTTAGTAACACGGTTATTGAGTGAATCTGGTTTCCCCATTGACTTTGCTTGTCAGAAGGTCACAAAAAGGGATCTCATGACCCAGAGACGCTACAACTGTGATAAAATTAGTTGTCAAGCATCTGAATTTTGATCCTGAGACCATGGAGACGCTGCAGTGGTTGCAAGTGAGAAAACGGTCATAAGTCACATTTTTCAGGGCCCTTGTAACTTGTAATGGTCACTAAACGGACTTTTGTTGAGTACCTGTAGAAATTGAATGGGATATTTTTGTGGATTCATGAACCTCACTAAATGAGACCTAACTTAACTCCTCGCTTGCCCTGAACTGTGGTTAATTCTCTTCTCCTGTGTCCTCCATGAACTGATGTCTCATCCCCAGCCCATGACAAAGTTGCAGGAATTGGGATCTCCAGAGGTTCTCATAAAAACCGAGAGAAAATCCAATGTTTTGTGTGTGAGAAAACCTTCAGCTATAAATCGAATCTTAAACCTCAGTGAAAACAGTGGAGAGAAACCCTTTCAGTGCTAATGTTAACCTTCCCAACTCGGTCATCCAGCAAAGAAAAAGACTCCTGGCCCATTGTTCAGCCAAAATTAAACGTTACTAAAGCAGAAGTAGCGAAGCTGGATCTGGTATCTTCGCGCACAATTAACACTCTCTTTTCCCCTGTTGTCCCACTGTTATCAGTTCATATTCAATTGGGTGCTTGTATATTGTTTGGGTATACATGCAGTTCAGAGTCGTGGTGGCGCAGTGGTTACAAGGCAGTATTTCAGGCTAACACTGCCAACAGCCAGGAGTTTGAATACCTGACCGGCTCAAGATTGTCTCAGCCTTCCATCCTTCCGAGGTTGGTATAATAGGACCCAGATTGTGGGGGTAATATGCCAACTCTGTAAACTGCTCAGAGAAGGCTGTAAAACACTCTGAAGGGATATATAAGTGCTATTGCTATCAGGGAATCCACACCAGAGAGTGACCTGTACCAGTGTTTAGACTGGCCAACAATTCATTTATTTTTTTTTAAATCTGCATTTAATTTTACCTTATTTCAATGACAATTATTGCTTCAGTTGCCAACTGTCAGGCCTATTCTTCCCAGACATCAAACAGTCATATAAAATAAATGTACAAGTCAGAGATGTTCAGAATTAAGTATAAGGAAGACTGACTAATGATAATTGATGGGACAAACCCCTTTAGAACTGATAATGTAGATATCAAAGTAATGAACAGCTCCTGTCTTTTAGGATCAACCATCAACAGTAAAGGAAGAAATAAGCCCCAGTCCAGGACTTGGTAGAGCAGCCATAAAGGCCTTTGAAAACATATTTAAATGCCATGTGGGGTCTCTTACTACAGTAATTAGAATTATGTAAATCATGATCATCTTCCCTAGGATGTATGAAGAGAACAGAACGGATTGTAAAAAAATGAAATATAAAGTATAGAAACTAGAATAGAATAGGCGAAGAGAAGATTAGAGAGAAAAGAGAAATAATGGAATATAAAGTATGTCAACAATGGAATGGAATGGAACAGAGTAGAAGCCAAAGTTGGACTTAAACAAGCAGGAAAGGATGAGGAATGATGCCTCTGAACTTTCCCCATTCCTGTTCTCTGGATGGCCCTAGTACAACAACTCCCATCACACCCTGCCTTCAAATGTTTCGAGCACCCTTTAGAGCCAGTTTCTTTGGGGTAGTGGTGAAGTCCATAGAAGCCTGAGGGATAATGTCTCTATAGGGATGTTAATGGTGGTATTCCTGTAACTGGCCTTGTGAATTGCCCTGTTTCCTGGGTTGGCATAGAGACCATTCACCACCTTAAAGATACCTGAACTTCAATTCCCAGAATGCCCTATGCTGACTGGGGAATTCTGGGAGTTGAAGTTCACATATATCTTAAAAGATGCCAAGTTTCAGACACAGTGCCCTAGATTAGCCTGGTGCATTCAACCCCCAAATCTGGTTCCAGCTTCCCACAAACCAGGGTGCTTCTGTCCGGCCTTAGGTCACCTGCGGGGGTGGTTTTTGTTGTTGTTGTTGTTGGTTTTTTTGTTTTTTGTTTTACAGACCTAGTGCGAATCCTGCTTGCCCCTCTCTCCCCTTTTCCCTCCCTATTTCATCAACCTTCTACTTAAGTCTCGGGTGGGCAAATGTGTCCCTTTTACAACCTGTGGACTTCAACTCCCAGAATTCCTGAGACAGCCAAGCTGTTACTCAGGAATTCTGGGAGTCGAAGTCCACAGGTTGTAAAAGGGCCACAGTTGCCCACCCCTGACTTAAGGAGTTAAGTAGAGGCGATGGATTCCTAGAGCGGAAGAAAAATTTGGGGATGGAGTTTGGGGGCGGGGCAAAGAAGAGAGCGCCAAAGGCTCCTCCCATTCCTGGTCTAGTCTGAATGCTGCCTGTTCGGGACGCTGGCAGCGGCTTTTGCAGGAGGGGCTGAGATCGACCCTGCTCTCCCTCCCTCCGAGCCTTTGTGGTGCGTGTGTGGGTGGGTGGGGGGGAGGGCAGAAGGGGAGGTGCGGGGTGGGAATCGGGGGCCTTGGGGTCCCCACTTCACGGGGGGAGGGAGTGGAAACACCCGCTAGTGGGTTCCTTCCACCCGCCTTGTGCATTTGGGCAAAGCGACGCTGCAGAGAAGCAGGGAGGGAGGGAGGAAGAGCGCTGGGAAGCCCCCCCCCCATCCTACCCAAAAGATGCTGCAAATACAAGATGTAGGTGAGGAGGGGTCGCGTTTGTACAACAACAAGGGGGTCCGTGGTCTCCTCTTTTCCTTGCATTTGGACAAGGGGAAGCTGCAGTGGAGCAAGGAAGAAGGGAGGAAGAGAGCTGGGAATCCCCACCCCCAAAACATCCTGCACATAAAAGATTGGGTGAGGAGGGGCCGCCTAACCAGAAGAAGCAAGGGGGTCCGTGGTCTTCCCCCTTTCCCATGCCCCTTCTGTCGTTTTGGTTTTCAGTTTGATTGCTACCTCCCCCCCCCTCTCCCCCCTTCTGCAGATTTTGGAAGGAAAATCCATCTGGTTCAGTTCCACGGCAGGAGAAAGAGGGTGGAAATAAAATGGACCCTGGAGGCTGATTGAAAAGAAGATCCATTTATTGGTGAACATTTATTGGGGTCATGCCTGGCTCTGTAGGCAAAAAAAAAAAAGAGGAACAGCATTTTTACAGAACTATAGATACGTCGAGGCAGGGGTGCAATTCAGCAGGTTGTGACAGGTTCTGGATAACCGGTAGAGGAAATTTTGAGTAGTCCGGAGAATCGGCAAATGCCACCTCTGGCTGGCCCCTGTAGTGGGGCGGGAATGGAGATTTTCCCCTGCCATGCCCACCAAACCACACCATGCCCACCAAGCCACATCCACAGAACCAGTAGTAAAAAAATTTGAATTTCACCACAGCGGGTCGAGGCCTTTAAGGTGAGTGGCTGGCAGGCTGGGAGGGAAGGGGCAAGGTGTGGCTGGGCGTCGCAAGGAGAGGCCGGGTGAGGTGTCCCTCAACATGAGTGACATTGAGTTGGCTTTGCCCACCCAGTCACATGGCCACCCAGCCACGCCTACCCAGCCAATCATTAGGGCAGAGAATCGATTGTTAAATTATTTGAATCCCACTACTGCCCAGTCCTCCACTTAAGGCACTGCCCTGGCATTTCTGCCCCATTGCAGGGCCCAGCTCGGGTCCCTGAGGCTTCTGGGGGCAGCTGCATCTTTGTACTTCACTGCAGCACTCCTAATCCATGCATGGCCTGCGCAGGATCTCCAGGGTCTCGCCCATCCCCTTCAGGCACCCCTCCACTTCTTCCCCAGGCCACCCTTAACAACCCACAACATCACTTAACAACTGGTATAAAAACTGGATTTCCCTCCTAGTGATGTGGAGGCTTGCTCACTGGAGAATTTGTCTAGAGTGTTTTGAGGTCCTGGAAAGGGGGTTGGATTGGGAGACCTTCCTGATCCCTCCCAAGTCTCAGATATTGTGAATCTCTACCTTTTTCAGTAGGAAATATTATTCTGCATTTCTTTTTCTGACAGAGGATAAAAGATAGTGATCAAAGATTTACCTGCAAGACAACTATCAACAGGCAGTAGAAACGTAGGACAAGGCAGCAGCTGCCAGAAAGGATGGAGCCTGGGAAAATCTTCGATCCCCCGTCAGACACAAGCAGCACTTCGAAAAACCACAAAAAAGCACATGATTGCTCAGAGTGTGGGAAATCCTTTGTTGGCCGGTCCCTCCTTTTGACCCACAGGAAGATCCATTTGGGAAGTGGATCCAGTCCAGGTTTGGAGGGTGAGAAAGCCTTTTCTGGGAAAAACTCTAAAGATCTCGATAGTCCTTCCAGACTAAAACCCTATAAATGTGATGAATGCGACTTATACTTTGGTCAAAAGTCACACCTTCTTACACATCAGAAAATTCACACTGGAGAGAAACCTTATCAATGTCTGGAATGTGGGACATTTTTCCGTGAAAAAGCCACTCTCATAAAGCACGAGAGGACTCACACAGGAGAGAAACCCTACAAGTGTTCGGAATGTGGAAAGAGCTTTTCTCATAAGGCAAATCTTGGTGTCCATGAGTTGATTCATGCAGGAATCAAACCTCACAAATGCTTGGAGTGTGGAAAATGTTTCACACAGATTTCATCTCTTCGGAGTCATGAGAAAACACACAAAGGAGAGAAAAACGAAAAGTGCCTCGAATGTGGAAAGTGTTTTATCTTGAAATCAAACCTGCTGAAACATCAGAGACTCCACACCGGAATGAGACCCTATGAATGCTCAGAATGTGAGAAACGATTTCTAACTTCGTCTGATCTTCGGACACACCAAATAGGGCACAAAGACGAGAAACCATATAAATGTGGGGAGTGTGGGAAAGGTTTTCTTGAACGAAGGAAGCTTGAGAGTCATGAGAGAATCCATACAGGGGAGAAGCCATTCAAATGTGTGAAGTGTGGGATGTGCTTTCCCGATAAATACAACCTTGCCAGGCATCAGAGTGTCCATACAGGAGAGAAGCCATACAGATGCGGAGAATGTGGAAAATGTTTTGCTCAAAAGGGATACCTTTGGGTACATTATAAAACCCACACAGGGGAAAAGCCCTTTCAGTGCAATGAGTGTGGACAATTTTATCGTTCCCTAACAACCCTTAAAAAACATGCAAAACTTCACATGGGGAACAAAATTTCGAATGTTTAGAATGTGGGAGAACATTTGCTCATTCATGTTCCCTTAGAAGTCACAGCCAAATCCATATAGGAGAGAAGCCCTAGTCACATAACCTTAAATTTAAGCATAATTTTCAAGAAGAACATCCTCCTATTACTGAAGAGAAAAGTTTTTGATCAGTATGTGCTAATCAAATCAAATATTTCTTGGTAACTTATTTTTGTTTTCATTTTAAATATAAAATCTATAATTTCAGAAAATGTTTAAGAATTTCCAATGTTATTACTATTGTTTTGTAATTATTTTGTTGTTAGGAGGATTTAAGCTAAATGGAAAGGGGGTTTATATACTTAAGGCGTTAGGTATTTTTGTCCATTGGATCTTTGTTGATCAATAGGAGAGCTGAAGATTTAAAGATAAGTTTGTAAAAAATGGGATCAGATATACAATGAAAATGCACCTGTTTGTAATTGGAGAGACCGTGATAAATCAGACACTCAGGATTAATTGGAGCACAGGTAACTTAGCACATGCATCGCAGGTTATGAGATGTGTTAACTTTGAATTACGTAATATTCAGTTTCTTCTTTATTGTGATATTTCATTATTCATATACCATATTGCATTAAATTGCCCCATTTTACGACTTTTCTTGTCGTAACTCTTGTTAAGTGGACCATTGCAATTGTTAAGTTAGTAACACGGTTACTAAGTGAATCTGGCTTCCCCATTGACTTTGCTTGTCAGAAGGTCACAAAAGGGATCTCATGATCCAGAGACACTGCAACTGTGATAAAACTAGTTGTCAAGCATCTGAATTTTGATCATGCGACCATGGAGACGCTGCAGTGGTTGCAAGTGAGAAAACGGTCATAAGTCACATTTTTCAGGGCCCTTGTAACTTGTAATGGTCACTAAATGAACTTTTGTTGAGTACCTGTAGAAATTGAATGGGATATTTTTGTGGGATTCATGAACCTCACTAAATGGGACCTAACTTAACTTCTCGCTTGCCCTGAACTGTGGTTAATTCTCTTCTCCTGTGTCCTCCATGAACTCACATCTCATCCCCAGCCCATGACAAAGTTGCAGGAATTGGCATCTCCAGAGGTTCTCATAAATAAAAGAGAAAAAAAATCCATTTTTTTGTGTGTGAGAAAACTTAACAGCTAAAAATCTAATCTTAAACGTCAGTGGAAACTCCACAGTGGAGAGAAACCCTTTCAGTGCTAATGTCAACCTTCCCAACTCGGTCATCCAGCAAAGAAAAACACTCCTGGCCCATTGTTCAGCCAAAATTAAACTTCACTAAAGCCGAAGTCGTTACAGAAGTAGCAAAGCTGGATCTGATATTTTCACGCACAATTTTTCTTCTCTTCTCCCTGGACATCTCCCTGTTATCAGTTTATGTCCAATTGGATGCTTGTATATTGTTTGGGTAACAGACCTTCAGTTCAGAGTTGTATTGGTGCAATGGTTACAAGACTGTATTGCAGGGTAACTCTGCCTGCAGCCAGGAGTTTGACCCTGACCGGCTCAAGGTTGACTCAGCCTTCCATCCTTCCCAGGTGGGTAAAATGAGGACTGAGATTGTGGGGGGAAATATGCTGACTCTGTAAACTGCTCAGAGAGAGCTGTAAAGCACTGTGAAGCGGTATATAAATCTAACTTCTATTGCTATCAGAGGATACACACCAGAGAGAGCGACCGTACCAGTGTTTGGCCTGTCAAACAAGTCACACCAGGGAGAAACAGTTCAACGGTTTATATATTATTTTCCAAATCTGCATTTAATTTTTCCTTATTTCGATGACGGTTATTGCTTCAATTGCCAACTGTCAGGCCTATTCTTTCCAAACACCAAACAGGCATATAAAATAAGGTGTACAAATCGGTGGGGCCCAGAATTAAATGTAAAGCCCGACTAACGGCAATAGGTATAACAAACCCCTTTAGAACTGACAATGAGCAGTTTCTGCCTTTTAGGATCAACCATCAAGAGTAAAGGAAGTAGCAATCAAGAAATAAGCCATAGTCCAGCCAGAAAGACCTTTGAAATCGTATTTAAATGCCACGATGGGTCTCTTACTACGATAATTAGAATTATGTAAGCCATGATCATCTTCCCTATGATGTTCTATGAGCAGAATAGAGTAGAACAGAAGAGAAAATGGAATATAAAGTATATGAAGAATATAGAATAGAAAGAATGGAATATAATTAAATTATGACTTTATTGTACTTGTTTCTTAAATTGTGTTCGCCGCCCTGAGTCCTTCGGGAGAATGGTGGCATATAAATACATGTAATAAATAAATAAATAAATAAATAATAAATATAATGCAAGCAAAAGTTGGACTTAAACAAGCAGGATAGGAGGAGGACTGATGCCTCTGAACTTTCCCCATTCCTGTTCTCTGGATGACTTCAACTCCCATCACACCCTGCCTTCACATGCTTGGGGTACACTTTCAAGCCAGTTCTTTTGGAATGGTGTTGATTCCTTAGAAGCCTGAGGGATAATGTCCGTGTAGGGATGTTAAGGATGGCATTCCTGCGTAACTGGTCTTGTGAATTGCCCTGTTTCCTGGGTTGTCATAGAGACCATTGTCCACCTTAAGACAGCTGAACTTCATCTCCCAGAATGCCCCAGGCTGACTGGGGAATTCTGGGAGTTGAAGTTCACATATCTCTTAAAAGATGGCAAGTTTCAGACACAGTGCCCTAGAGTAGCCTGGTGCATTCAACCCCCAAATCTGATTAGAGCAGTGGTTCTCAACCTTCCTAATGCCGCGACCCTTTAATACAGTTCCTCATGTTGTGGTGACCCCCAACCATAAAATTATTCCTAAAACCATTGAAAATATGTGTTTTCCAATGGTCTTAGGCGACCCCTGTGAAAGGGTCGTTCGACCCCCAAAGGGGTCCCGACCCACAGGTTGAGAACCACTGGATTAGAGCTTCCCACAAACCAGGTGCCTCTGTCCGGTCTTAGGTCCTGCTTGCCCCCCCCCCTCCCCTTTTTCATCAACCTTCTTCTTGCTCCTGTCTTCGAAGGAGTTAAGTTAGAGGCGATGGATTCCTAGAGCGGAAGAAAAATTTGGGGTTGGAGTTTGGGGACTGGGTGGGGGTGGGAGGGAAAGAAAGGAAAGCCAAAAATGCTCCTCCCATTCCAAGTGTCGTCTGAATGGTCCCGGGCCGGGACGTTTGCAACGGCGTTGGCAGAAAGGGGCTGAGATGGACCCTGCTCTCCCTCCGGGCCTTTTTGGTGTGCATGTGTTGTGTGTAGTGGGGTGGGTGGGGGGGATCGAGCCGTTTAACGGGGGGGGGGGGAAACACCCGCTGGTGGGGTTCCTTCCACCCGCCTTGTGCATTTGGGCAAAGCGACGCTGCAGAGGATCAGGGAGGGAGGAAGGGCGCTGGGAAGCCCCCCCCACCCAAAAAAGATCCGAGCCGTTCCTGCAGATAAAAAAATGGGGTGAGGGGGGCCCCGCCTTTACAGAACAAGCAAGAGGGTCCCTGTGGTCTCCCCTTTTTCCATGCCGTGGGGGGTGGGTGGGTGGGGTGGGAGCAGCTTAGCCTCCCCGTCCTCCCCACCGTTCTCGTTTTCAATTTGATTGCTGCCTCCCCCCTTCCCCGCATTCCGCCCACCCCCCTCTTGCAGGATTAAAACTTCCCTGGGGTGTTCAGTGTCTACTAAGTGTGGATCGGCTTTACAATATTGGGTTTTGTTTTTTTTTCCTTTCAGGAAGGGGGCAAGGCCGCCTTTAGTTTTCTTATGGCCATTTTATTTTAGCTGTTGAAGCCTTATTTTATTTTTCTTTCAACCAGTCCTGCCCCTCCTCATGAGTTTGAGGTGAAGAGGGGGGGGGGAGGAAATGCATAAAAGCAGCAGTCCATTCAGCCAAAACAATCCTTTCTCATATCTTTTTCTTATGCTTAAAATATATTATCCTCCCCAAGTGTAAACTGAGCCACCTAGTAAAGCTCTCTATAGCTGAAGGTGGATTTGAACTTTCTCTTTCTTTCTTTCTTTCTTTCTTTCTTTCTTTCTTTCTTTCTTTCTTTCTTTCTTTCTTTCTTTCTTTCTTTCTTTCTTTCTTTCTTTCTTTCTTTCTCTTTCTTTCTTTCTTTCTTTCTTTCTTTCCTTCCTTCCTTCCTTCCTTCCTTCCTTCCTTCCTTCCTTCCTTCCTTCCTTCCTTCCTTCCTTCCTTCCTTCCTTCCTTCTTTCTTTCTTTCTTTCTTTCTTTCTTTCTTTCTTTCTTTCTTTCTTCTTTCTTTCTTCCTTCTTTCCTTCCTTTCTTCCTTTCTCTTTCTTTCTTTCTTTCTCTCTCTCCCTTCCTTCCTTCCTGTTTCTCTTTTTTTTCTGTCTCTCTCTCTTTTTCTTCTTCCTCCCTCCCTCCCTCCTTCCTTCCTTCTCAGAAAAAGCAAGAAAAGGGGAGAAGAAAAGGGATGCTTAACACTAACCTCAACTCTCTCTCCTCCACTTTTGCTTGTGCGATGCCTTAAACTTTTACGTTGCCTGAAGGTAGTCCTCGATTTACGACTACAATTGGGATTAGAATCTCGCTTGTTTAGCCAAGTGGTCATTATGTGAGATATCACTTGACTGCTTTGGTCAAGAATTATAATTCTGCATTCACTATTGCAGTTATTAAATGATTTCACTGGTCATTAAGTGGATGGAGCCCCAGATAAGAAGGTTTGCTTCGGGGGTGGGTGGGCAGGGGAAGCCATTGGAGCCCAAGTGTTGGCCACGTTTGACTTGAGGGAGTCCTGGAGAAGCTTAGGGATGCTTTGGTCCATGTTGCTTAGAAATGGTATGGAACATGTGGCTTGGAAAATGGCATAAGGCTGCAAAGGCCACTGGTCTGCAGATTAAGGGCACATTTCTGGGTGGCAGCAGTAACTCTAGGCTGAAGTCCAGGCCTGGGGTCAGTGGCAGATGGCTGAAATGGCTATACTCCCCGGTCTCCACGTAAGGCACCGCCATGGCATTCCTGCCCCATTGCAGGGCCGAGATGGGGCGGCTGAGGCTTCTGGGAGTGGCTGCAGCTTTGCACCATGCTGCAGCTTTTTAATTCATGTGTGGCCTGCGCTGAACCTCCAGGTTCTCCCCCACCCCCTTCAGGGCACCCACGCAGTTCTTGCCTAGATCTCCCTCCACTTAACAACCCACAAAGTCACTTAACAACTATTGTAACAAAAGAGTTTGCCTCCTAGAGATGTGGGTGCTCGCCCACTGGAGATTTTTTCTAGAGTGTTGTGAGGTGCTGGACGGGGTTGGACTGAAAGACTTTCATGGTCCCTCCCAAATCTCAGATTTTGTGATTCTGCACTTTTCTCAGAAGAAAATATTATTCTGCATTTCTTTTCTTTTTTTCAAACAGAGGGTAAAAGATTGTGACCAAAGATTTACCTGCAAGACAACTATCAACAGATAATAGAAATCCAGCCCAAGGCAGCAGCCACTAGAAAGCATGGAGCCTGGGAAAGTCTTGGATGCCCCATCAGACACAAGCAGCACTTCGAAAAACCACAAATGTCTGGAATGTGGGACCTTTTTCTGTGAGGAAGCCACTCTCGCAAACCACAAGAGAATTCACACAGGGGAGAAAAACAAAAAGGGCCTTGAATGTGGGACATGTTTTTCCATAAAATCAAACTTGCTGCAACATCAGAGACTTCACACTGGAGAGAGACCCTATGAATGCCCAGAATGTGAAAAACAATTTGTAAATTCTTCTGAACTTCAGAAACACCAGACTGGGCACAATGAGGAGAAACCCTATAAATGTGGAGAGTGGGGGAAAAGTTTTCTTACTCCAAGAGAGGTTCAGAATCATGAGAGAATCCACACAGGGGAGAAACCCTACAAATGTGGGGAGTGTGGGAAATGCTTTTCCGAAAAACACAACCTTGGAAGACATCAGAGGCTCCACACACGAGAGAAGCCATACAGATGCGTAGAATGTGGAAAATCTTTTACTCGAAATGGAGACCTTTGGAGTCATCATAAAACCCACACAGGGGAGAAGCCATATCAATGCAACGAATGTGGACAATTTTATTGCACCGCATCAGCCCTTAAAAGTCATGTTAAACTTCACGCAGGGGAAAAAAAGTTCAAATGTTTAGAGTGTGGGAGAACATTTGCTAATTCATCTAATCTTAGAAGTCACAGCCGAATCCATACAGGAGAGAAGCCCCATAAATGCTTGGAGTGCAATAAATGTTTTTCTCAAAAAAGTAATCTTGTGATTCATCAGAAAATCCACACTGGAGAGAAACCTTTTCAATGTCTGGAATGTGGGAAATCTTTTCTTCAAATAGGAAGTCTTAAAATCCACAAGAGAATTCACACAGGGGAGAAACCTTACAAGTGTTGGGAATGTGGGAAGAACTTTTCTCAGAAGGCAAATCTTTGGGCCCATGAGAAGATCCATGCAGGAATCAAACCTTACAAATGCTTTGAGTGTGGAAAATGTTTCACTGAGAGCTCATCACTTCAGAATCATTGGAAAACACACACAGGGGAGAAAAACGAAAAGTGCCTCGAATGTGGGAAATGTTTTACCTTGAAATCAAATCTGCTGCAACATCAGAGGCTTCACACCGGAGAGAGACCCTATGAATGCCCAGAATGTGAGAAACGATTTGTAAATTCTTCTGAACTTCATAGACATCAGGAATGGCACAAAGAGGAGAAACCCTATAAATGTGGGGAGTGTGGAAAAGGTTTTATTTCGCAGAACCGTGTTCAGATTCATCAGAGAATCCACACAGGGGAGAAGCCGTACAAATGTGTAGAGTGTGGGAAATGTTTTATCCAAAAATGCGACCTTGGAAGGCATCAGAGAGTCCACACGGGAGAGAAGCCGTACAGATGTGTAGAATGTGGAAAATCTTTTGGTTATAAGGAGCTACTTTGGAGCCATCAGAAAATTCACACAGGGGAGAAGCCATATCAATGCGTCGAGTGTGGAAGATTTTATCGTACCTCATCAGCCCTTAGAAGTCATGTGAAAATTCACACGGGGGAAAAAAACTACAAATGTTTAGATTGTGGGAGATCGTTTGCTCGGTCATCTCTCCTCAGAAGTCACAGCCAAATCCATACAGGAGAGAAACCTCACAAATGCTCAGAGTGTGATAAATGTTTTTCCCGGAAAGTTACTCTTTTGAAGCATCAGAGTATCCACACTGGGGAAAAACCATATAAATGTCTGGAGTGTGGGAAATGTTTTGCGCAACCTTCAGCAGTTTGCGTGCACACTGTAAATCATGCAGGAGAGTGACCTTACAAATGTGCAGAGGGCGAGAAATCTTTTCATTGAAAATCACAGCTAAAAAGGCACCAGAAAGTCCACAGCAGATATAAATCTTTTCCATTGTGAACAACTTTGGGAATACTTCTTTTCAATAGTCACACCTCGCAATTCAGCAAAAACTTCACACAGTGACAAAAGCAAAATCTTACAATTGTTTGGTGTGGGGAAAAAGTTTTTCCTAGTCAAGTAACCTTAAATAACAATAGAGAGTAGATAATCTAACAAAAGTGCATCTATGTTAGGAATTTAAGAAGGTTTGGCTCACAAGCAGCAGTAGTAGTAACTTAACACACTGAGTTACAAGTGTGGGGGAATGTAGCAGTGGTGGGTTGCCCCTGGTTCGGACCGGTTCTATAGAACCGGTAGCAAAACTGGTGTGAGGCTCCACCCACTGACCCTGATGTCATCAGAAGTGATCTGTGCATGCACAGAAGCTTCTGCGTATGCGCAGAAGCAAGGCGTGCGCACGAGTAAAACGATCCCATCGCGAAGCGATCGCGTTGCGAACCGGTAGTAAGGGTAAGTAGAACCCACCCCTGGAGTGTAGGTTATATTTTGCAGAGCACAGCTAGTCCTTGACTTATTTATTTATTTATTTATTTTTAAATTTGTATACCGCCCTTCTCCCTGAGGACTCAGGGCGGTGAACAGCCAAGTAAAAGCATGAACTACAAACATTATAATACAATTTAAAAGATATATATAAATTTGGCCCCATGATTAAAAACAATAACAAACAATTAAAAACATTTTAAAAAAAGTGTTAGGCCAGCCCGGCTTGCTGGAAAAAGAAGGTTTGAAGGGCACGGCAGAAGGCACCGAGGTCTTGGATTCTCCTTATCTCTGGGGGCAGCTGATTCCAGAGGGTAGGTGCCCCCACAGAGAAGGCCCTCCCTCTGGGGGTCACCAGCCTACATTGTTTAGCTGATGGCACCCCGAGGAGGCTCTCTCTGTGGGAGCGCACAGGTCGATGGGAGGCTGTCGGTAGCAGCAGGCAGTCTTGAAGATAACTAGGTCCTATGCCATGGAGCGCTTTAAAGGTGGTAACCAACACCTTGAAGCGCACCCGGAAGACCACTGGGAGCCAGTGCAGCTCACGCAGGAGAGGTGTTGATGATTGCAATTAGGAACAGATTCCTAGTCATAGATTTATACAGTCATACTTTTTGGCACCTATATGACCAGATCTGATTTTGTGACATTTTTTTGTGGTCAATAAGTAATAAGCAGTCCTAAGTGTAAAGCCACTCTTCCAAATTTGCATTTTATGTCAAAAATGCCAAAAAACCTGCAAATTGTGATCTGATGGCTGCAGGATTATGGAACTGGTTGCAAAAGCCGTCTGGTTGCCATAATGTGGTCACATAACTTGCGGGGGACATTGGAGGACTACCTGTAAGGAAACCTTGATAAACCCTGAAGCATTCACAAAAGGGCGAAATTGTATAAATGTTTGGAATATTCTAAAGTACTGACTCCACTGAGACCTCTGGAGGCCCCAAAGGAACCCCAAGAAAAAGGAATTGTGGGTTTGGTGTGTAGGAAATATTTTTCTGGAATGTCTACCTGGGAAAAATGCCCTCCAAAAACACTCTCCAGGTGCTTGCACGACTGGACACTCTTTCCGGGTGACAAACTGCATCACAGCTTGGTGTGTGGAAAATCTGTTCCTTGAAATGAGACAAGTGTTGTCAAACATTTGTGAGCCCCCACAGAGAAGAGCCTTAGAAATCCTTGTAGCATAGAAAACGTTTTATCCTGAAATTTAATTTAATTTAATTTAATTTCCAATTTATATACCGCCCTTCTCCCTGAGGACTCAGGGCGGTGTACAGCCAAGATAAAAAACATAGAATACAAATATCAAAACATTTAAAAATATATATAAATTTTGGCCCGAAAGTTAAAAAATCACAGACTGATTAAAAGAATTTAAAAATTTCTTCTTAAGCCAACGCGGCTTGTTGAAAAAGATAGGTTTTCAGGGAACGACGGAAGGCATTGAGGTCATGGATTCTCCTTGTCTCCGGGGGCAACTGATTCCAGAGGGTGGGAGCCCCCACAGAGAAGGCCCTCCCCCTGGGGGCCACCAGCCTACATTGTTTGGCTGATGGCACCCTGAGAAGGCCCTCTCTGTGGGAGCGCATGGGTCGATGGGAGGTCGTCGGTAGCAGCAGGCGGGCTCGCAGATAGCTAGGCCCTATGCCATGGAGTGCTTTAAAGGTGATAACCAACACCTTGAAGCGCACCCAGAAGACCACCGGGAGCTAGTGCAGCTCGCACAGGAGCGGTGTTACATGGGAGCGCCATGTTGCTCCCATCACTACCCGCGCTGCTGCATTCTGGACCAGCTGGAGCCTCCGGGTGCTCTTCAAGGGGAGCCCCATGTAGAGAGCATTGCAGTAGTCAAGGCGAGAAATCTTTTCAAAGAACACAAAGCAGTTCATAATTGCAGTGAAGTGAGAAAAAGGTTCCCTGGCTTGGTATTATTTAAAAAAAGGTTGTGAGGTAGAGGGGGAAAATATCCTTCAGATATCACTTAAGCCTCCGGGTCTCTTTTGCTCCCTTATCCACCCTCAGTCCTCTCGAATTCACAGGGGAAGAGACCTGAAGAGACTTGGGTCCCTAGCTCTGAACTGGGACAGGAAATTCTCTTTTTAAGATTGTAAAGTAAAACTTTTAAAGGTTTCACGGAAGTTTTGTTTCCATGGGAACTGCATGAAAGTCCATAATCTACTGGAGTGGGACTTTTTTACATTTCCAGCTGTTGTGCAATTTTCAGAAAAATATTTGCATTGTCCTACAGCGTGTTCTTAATTTCTCTGGAGTGCACTTTTCTCACATTGTTCAGGACAGATTTTCTCCCCACCAAACACCCGTGTGGTTTGTCACCCTGAAAGAGGGTCCTGCAGTCCCTGCATCACTCGGATTTCTTCTGAAGGAACTTTATTACCTAGGTAATAAAGAGAACTTTATAAAGGTAAAGGTTTCCCTGCACATGCGTGCTAGTCATTCCCGACTCTAGGGGGCGGTGCTCATCTTTGTTTCAAAGCCAAAGAGCCGGTGCTGTCGAAGACGTCTCTGTGGTCATGTGGCCAGCATGACTCAATGCCAAAGGCGCACAGAATGCTGTTACCTTCCCACCAAAGTGGTCCCTATTTTACTACTTGCATTTTTTATGTGCTTTTGAACTGCTAGGTTGGCAGAAGCTGGGACAAGTAACAGGAGCTCACTCTGTTACGTGGCACTAGGGATTCGAACCGCTGAACCACTGACCTTCTGATCAAAAAGTTCGGCGTCTTAGCCATTTAGCCACCATATCCCTTTAAAATAAAAGTTCTTTTAAAAGAAAGAACTTTATTACCTAAACCTACGTAATAAAGAGAAAAGAAAGGGTGAGGAGGAGGAGGAAGAAGAAGTCAAATTTAAGTTTTTCTTGTTGATTTATCATTTTTGTTTTGGGATATATGGGGTTATTATTTCAGGTAATGTTTAATATCTTCCAATTTTATTATTTTATAATGTTTATTATCAGGGGGATTTAAAGTAAATGGAAAAGGGGATTACATACTTAAATAGTTGTTAGCTATTTATTTCCCCATTGGATCTGGATCTTTGTTGATCAATAGGGAGAGTGGAAGATTTAGAGAGAAGTTTGTAAAAAATAGGATCAGGTATAGAATGAAGATGCACCTGTTTGAATTGGAGATAAATCGCACACTTGGGATAAATTGGAGTACAGATTGGTTACTTAGCACATACATCACAGGTTATGAGAAATGTAACTTTGAATTATGTAATATTCAGTTTGTGTGAATTATAAATGGATACCAGGTTGCCAATCATGTGACCCAAAATTCAGTTAATGTCAGGTTGCATTGTGTGCAATTAGGGTCACTATATGTACAGTTGTTTTATCTATAAATATAATATTCTTGTTCTTTACTGTGATATTTCATTATTACTCATATACCATATTAGATTAGATTTTTTTTTGCCTATTTCCCTCAATCTAGAAACAATTAGCTTATTTTCCATAGAAATATCATGTCAAATAATTTAAATTTAAATAATTAAAGGCCACACTTGGAATACTGCATTCAGTTTTGGTCGCCACGATGTAAAAAAGATTGAGACTCTAAAAAAAAATGTTGAGACTCTAGAAAGAGTGCAGAGAAGAGCAACAAAGATGATTAGGGGACTGGAGGCTAAAACATATGAAGAATGGTTGCAGGAACTGGGTATGTCTAATTTAATGAAGAGTAGGACTAGGGGAGACATGATAACAGTGTTCCAATATCTCAGGGGTTGCCACAAAGAGGGAGTCAAACTATTCTCCAAAGCATCTGAGGGTAGGACAAGAAGCAATGGGTGGAAACTAATTAAGGAGAGAAGCAACCCAGAACTGAGAAATTTCCTGACAGAACAATTAATCAGTGGAACAACTTGCCTCCATAAATTGTGAATGCTCCAACACTGGAAATTTTTAAGATGATGTTGGATAACCATTTGTCTGAAGTGGTGTAGGGTTTCCTACCTAAGCAGGGGGTTGGACTACAAGACCTCCAAGGTCCCTTCCATTATTCTCTTCTATAAATTTATGCATTTTTTTTGATGGGATTCACTAACTGCAGCAATCAAGACTACCTTATCTCCTCACTTGCTGTGATCCATGGTTAATTCTCTTGTCTTTGGTCCACCATGGACTGGCATCTCATCCCCAGCACATGACAAGGTTGTAAGAATTTCTCTTAAAAGAATAAATAATTTTATGAGAGAGGTTCTCATTAAAAAAAAAAAAAGAATCCAATGTTTTTTATGTGAGAAAACTTTCAGCTATAAATCGAGTCTTAAAACTCCTTGGAAACTCCACACCAGAGAGAAAGTTTTCAGGGCTCCGTGTGTTGAATGAGCTTCAAAAAAAGCAAATCTCTCATTTACCATCCAAGGATCCACACCAAAGAGAGCCCAAACCTGTGTTTGGACTGTGGGAAGAGCTTCAGTGTGAGCAGATACCTCGCTTATCAAACAATTCAACTCTTTCTTTTTTTCAAATCTGCATTTATGACAATTGATGGCAATTAGTGCTTCAATTGCCAATTGTCAGGCCTATTCTTTCCACACAACAAACAGACATATAAAACAAGCTGTGCAAATCAGTGAAATATGAAGAAGACTGACTAAAGACAGCAGGTAGAACAAACCTCTTTAGAACTGACAATGAAGGTATCAAAGTTGTGAGCAGCTTCTGCCTTTTAGGATCAACCATCAAGAGTAAAGGAAGTAGCAAGCAAGAAATAAGGCCCAGTCCAGCACTTGATAGAGCAGCCAGAAAGGCCTTTGAAAACATATTTAAATGCCATGATGGGTCTCTACCTACAATAATCAGGATTAAGCCATTATCATCTTCCCTATGATGTTCTAAATATAATGGAATGGAATATAAGGAATATAAACAAATAGAAAGAATGGCATATAAAGAATATAAATAAATAGGAAGAATGGAAAATAAAGAAGTAGAATAGAATAGAGTAGAATAAGAACAGAACAGAACAGAACAGACTAGAAGCGAAAGTCAGACTTAAACAACAGGATAGGAAGAGGACTGATGCCTCTGAATTTTTCCCATTCCTACTCTCCGAATGGCCTTAATACTACAACTCCTATCACACCCTGCCTTCACACCTTTGGGGCATCCTTTTGAGCCAGTTTCTTTGGAATAGTGCTGAAGTCCTTAGAAGCAGGGCCGGATTTAGATGAAAAGAGGCCCTAGGCTATTCCACTTATGAGGCCCTTTCACCTATAGTGAAAGTGTAATTTTAATTTTGCTAACAATTTGAATGTAGGCCCCTCTTGATCTTGAGGCCCTAGGCTGAAGCCTAGTTAGCCTATAGGAAAATCCGGCCCTGCTTAGAAGCCTGAGGGATAATGTTCCTGTGTAGATGTTAATGGTGGCATTTATGTAACTCACCTCGTGATTTCCCCTCTTTCCTGGCTTGGCATAAATCAATGTTTAGCCTTGCTGGTACAGTGGTCTAAGCACCGTTATTAACACAGCTGCCTGCAATTTACTGCAGGTTCGAATCTCGCCAAGGCTCAAGGTTGACTCAGCCTTCCATCCTTTCTAAGGTAGGTGAAATGAGGACCCAGTTTGTGGGGGCAATAAGCTGACTTTGTATAAAAAAGAACACCGCTTGGGGGGGTGGGCAAAAGCCCTACTAAGCAGGTCCCCGAATAACCAAAGACCTACATATACCTCACAACCATTACTGACCCTGGACCGGCTGATGAATTGGCTAAAAGCTCCAACCTTCAGATTCCGTCTGATGTGTTGCTTTGAACTGGAACTCTTCTAAGCCAAACTTATTGAACTCTCTTGAGTGTGTGTGGGGGAGATTTGTTCCTCTCCTGCAATTGTGGAGTTTGCAAGCTTTGTTTATGTAAAGAGTACGAAATTACCCCTTCGTGTATTTGTGGGCGCCTGGCCTGGGACAGGACATCAAGTGATTATAGCTTGTGGGAACTCTTAATCCAGGGTGATTCTCTTCTCTCACCATCCCACTTTAGAATAACAGAGTTGGAAGGGACCTTGGAGGTCTTCTAGTCCAACCCCCTGCTTAGGCAGGAAACCCTACACCACTTCAGACAAATGATTATCCAACATCTTCTTAAAAATTTCCAGTGTTGGAGCATTCACAGCTTCTGGAGGCAAGTTGTTGCACTGATTAATTGTTCTGTCAGGAAATTTCTCCTTAGTCCTTCTCTCCTTGATTAGTTTCCACTCATTGCTTCTTGTCCTACCTTCAGGTGCTTTGGAGAATAGTTTGACTCCCTCTTCTTTGTGACAATGTCTGAGATATTGGAACACTATCATGTCTCCCCTAGTCCTTCTTTTCATTAAACTAGACATACCTAGTTTCTGCAACGTTCTTTAGCCTCCAGTCCCCTAATCATCTTTGTTGCTCTTCTCTGCACTCTTTCTAGAGTCTCCACATCTTTTTTTACATCGTGGCGACCAAAATTGCAGTATTCCAAGTGTGGCCTTACCAAGGCTTTATAAAGTGGTATTAACACTTTACGTGATCTTGATTCTATCCCTGTTTATGCAGCCTAGAACTGTGTTGGCTTTTTTGGCAGCTGCTGCACACTGCTGGCTCATATTTAAATGGTTGTTCACTAGGACTCCAAGATCCCTCTCACAGTTACGACTATTGAGCAAGGTACCACATATACGGTACCTGTGCATTTTGTTTTTCTTGTCTAAATGTAGAACCTTATTTTTTTCACCACTGAATTTCATTTTGTTCGATAGCACCCAATGTTCAAGTCTGTCAAGATCTTTCTGTATCTTGAGCCTATCTTCTGGAGTGTTGGCTATTCCTGCCAGTTTGGTGTCATCTGCAAACTGGCAGGAATAGCCAACACTCCAGAAGATAGGCTCAAGATATAGCTTCTTTCAGAGCTGAAGAAGCTTCTTGGATGAGAAGTGAAACATCTTCAAAGAAAAACAAGGAAATCCAGTTGCCTCTTGATAAAAGCGGCACAACCACGACCTGGATGACTGAGAATCCCGATAGATAAATTTGTTAGGCGAGTTTTGCCCCATATTATGACTTTTCTTGCCAGTTGTTAAGGTGGTTACTGTTAAATACAAGCATTCTTTCTTTCTTTCCTTACTTGTGTAATCCCTTCTTAGCCATGATGATGTCTGGTATCAAGGCAGGCCTTATGATGTCATAATGCAAGCTTGGTCCTTTTGTTCTTGCGTGGCACTGCATTTAAGAAGTTGAGTTGGCATTGTGATGCCATTTTACTTATCGCTTTCTCTGCCAACGGCTTTATATCTCCTGAATTTTATGCCCAGTAATTAATTTTAGTCCTCAGACTTAATGGCCTCCTAGGGATGGAGTTATCCTACTGGAAAAAAAGGTGCAAAGAAGAACTTTGGACAGCTACAGTAGTGGCCAAAATTGTGGAAACCTTTTGGGAAAAGTGTATTTTCTAAAACTGGCTAATAACACGACTTTTTTGGGGAGTAGTACCATAAAATTATATATCAATGGAAAGATAATTTAATCAAGAATGTAATGCAATAACTTTTATGAAGAATTTGCTATTAGAACAGCAATTATAGTATAAAGAAAAGTCAAATACGTAGAAAAAATGATATATACAAAAATGATCACCATAGAAAAAAACGATTCACAAAAATTATCATGTCAGTTAATACTTAGTTGGGTAACCTTTAGCATGAATTACAGCCTTACAACGTCTTCCCATGGAGTGAACCAAGTCTTTTAGTTCTGCAGCTGTTATAATGTGAAACCAAGATTGAATGATTGCTTCAATTTGTTGTTGTTAGTTGCGAAGTCGTGTCCGACCCATTGCGACCTCAACTGGGTTTTATTGCTGGGTCGCTTCTGACTAACAAGTTTCTTTAGTCAGCTCCATAGATTTTCAATTGGGTTAAGGTCTGGGCTATTCCCAGGCCTTTCCAGCAGTGGAATAGGATTATCTTGAAACTCCAAAAAACAAAGTGGTGTTATTAGCCATCAAACCTCAAAAATACACTTTCCCCAAAAGATTTCCACAATTTTGGCCACTACTGTATGTTGTGTCAGCCCTGTTAGGTAGACCAAACCAGGAAATCAACTCTACAGGAAGTCAAAGATTCCCCCCCCCTTGAGTTTGGAGTATTGGCAGAATCATGCAGGTTTGAATATATTAATATTCCTTTTCTTCTCTGGTGAATCAGGGAGGCATCTCCTCAAGTCTCTTCCAAATGTTATCTCATGTATAGTGACTTAAAAAAATTTCTCCCTTTTGCCCGGATAATGATCTTGCATATTACCTCATCAAGGACATCTTCCTTGCTCATTATAGGTAACCCTTGACTTAAGACGTTTACTTAGTGACAACAGTACTTAACAAGTGACTTACGATCGTTTTTCACTTACAATCATTGTGACATCCTCATGGACACATGATCAAAATTTGGATGCTCGGCAACTGGCTCATATTTATGATGGTGGAATTGTCTCGGGGTGACAATTCCCGGGGTGACAAAAAGAGCCTTGGTGGCACAGCAGACTAAAGTGCTGTTAAAGTAGCACCAACTGCCTGCAATTACTGCGAGTTCGAATCTCACCAGGCTCAAGGTTGACTCAGCCTTCCATCCTTCCGAGGTAGGTAAAATGAGGACCCGGATTGTGGGGGCAATAAGCTGACTTTGTATAAAAAAAAACACCACTTGGGGGCGGTCGAAAGCCCTACTAAGCAGGTATATACAAAAGTATGAAGGCTATTGCTTAATGCATTGTAAGCTGCCCTGAGTCTTCGGAGAAGGACGGCATATAAATTGAACCAATAAATAAATAAATAAATGTGATTACTTTTTGTGACTTTCTGACAAGCAAAGTCAACGGGGAAGCCAGATTCTCTTAACAACCCCATTACTAATTTAACAACTGCAGCGATCCACTTAAGAAGAAAAATCATAATATGGGGCAAAACTTGCCTAACAATTTTATCTATGGCGATTCTCAGTCACCCAGGTCATGGTTGTCCTAAAGGTGCTTTTATCAAAAGGCAACTGGACTTTCTTTTTTTTTTTCTTTGCAGACGTTTTGCTTCTCATCCAAGAAGCTTCCTCAGTTCTGAAAGGAGCTTAAGAGCCTCGGTGGTGCAGCGGACTAAGTGCTGTTAAGTGCTAGCACTTCACTGCTAGCTGCCTGCAATTAGTGCGAGTTCAAATCTCACCAGGCTCAAGGTTGACTCAGCCTTCCATCTTTTTGAGGTAGGTAAATTGAGGACCTGGATTGTGGGGGCAATAAGCCAGCTTTGTATAGAACAACGCCGCTTAGGGGGCCCCGAAAGCCCTAATAAGCAGGTATATACATAAAAAGTATGCAGGCTATTGCTATAATGCATTGTAAGCCGCCCTGAGTCTACGGAGAAGGGCAGCATATAAATTGGACTAATAAATAAATAAGAAGCTTCTTGATTGAGAAGCGAAACATCTTCAAAGAAAAAATAGAAAAGTCCAGTTGCCTCTTGAAAAAAAGCACCTTTAGCGTCGCCTAACAATTGTCTGTCTTAGCAACGGAAATTTTGGGCTCAATTGTGGTCGTACGTTGAGGACTACCTGTACACATTATTTGCGAATAAACATCATTGTGTTCTAGACCAGCAGTCCTCAACCTTTACGGCTTGGCCTGACGGAGGAAGGGGGAGAGGAGCAGCCTGATGCACACTCGAACCCATCGCTCGTGCCAAGTTGAAGTGCTCCCTTCATGCGGTCTGGTTCCGAACAGGCCAGAGTCTGGTAATGGGCCACGGCCTGGAGGGTTGGGGACCCGGTCTAGAATGCAAAATCTGGCTCCAGAGGGGTCCAAATCAGGGGTGGGTTTCACTTACCTTTGCTACCGGTTCGTCCGAACTGGGGCGAACCGGTAGCAACCAACCACTCGTCCAAATAGGTGGGTGGGAACAAATGATGATGACAATATTGTATCGTTGTGATCAAGCTCTGCCTATCGCAGGTACATATACAAGATACGGTGCTTGCATTGTAAAGGCACAATGCTATTTTCATTACGTTGATGGCAGGCAGTCCTTGCTTACTGACTGCAGTTGGGACTGGAAATCACGGGGATTCATTTAATGGCCATCATAGAAAGGATCATTTGATTTCCCCTGGTCTTAAATGACAAGAGAGGAATTAAGTTTAATTGGGGAGGGAAAATGCTCTTCTGACACATGCAATTCTTGTTACTTACATGTGCAATTCTTGTGAATTGCTAAAAAAAGTTATATTGTATATAACTTTTAAAAGTTATATTGTATATAACTTATTATAAGGCTTGGAAAACCAGTCTTGATGCACAGAAAGCCCTATTAGCGCACTATCTTCTTCATCCGCCAAACCAGGGGTCTGTAACCTTAAATACTCAAGAGCCATTTGGACCCGTTTCCCACTAGAAAACATTGGGAGCCATCAAACCAGGGTGGGCGTGGCCTACTCGATGTCACTCACTTCCACCAGTCACAAGACCCCCCCCTTAGCCACGCCCACCCAGCTGGTCATCAGGGCAGAGAACCAGTAGTTAAAAAACACGGGGAACCACAAAATCCTTTTGACGTGTCTCTCTCTCTTCTCCCTCCCTTTCTCCCTATTTCAGTCTGTATCTATGTCTCTCTCTCTCTCTTTTCCCCTCTCTCTGTATCTCTGTCTCTGCTCTGGCTGCTTCTCCCATCCCCTGCCGTCACCCTTACCTTCTCAGGCCAGGCAAGGAGTGACTGGGAGGGGAGAGTGAGGGGCAGGGCCAGCCAGTGGTGGGATCACCTGACAGGGAGCCACAGCAGAAGGCCCAAAGTGCCGCATGCAGCTCTGGAGCCGTAGGTTGCTGACCCCTGCGCCAAACCATGGCCTGTTTTAACTCCTTATTTGTTAAACCCAAAAGCAGCTAGGCAGGCAAGGTTGACATGAGTTGCTCCTGGTTTTGGGCCAGCTTCTGCTTCTTTTTCTTTCCCTTTTAGCACCACGGAGCTGGTGGCTCAGCAGACTGATAGCATTGTGATTAACATCAGCTGTCTGCAATTACTGTAAGTTCAAATCTCACCAGGCTCAAGGTTGACTCGGCCTTCCATCCTTTCTAAGGTAGGTAAATTGAGGACCCAGTTTGTGGGGGAAATAAGCTGACTTTGTATAAATATACAAAAGTATGAAGGCTATTGCTTAACGCATTGTAAGCCGCCCTGAGTCTCCGGAGAAGGTCGGCATATAAATCAAATTAAAAATAAATAAATAAATGAAAAAAATTCACAGGGACTCCTCAACTTACGACCATATTTGAACCCAAAAATTTCTGTGGCTAAGCAAGAGAGTTGTTAAGTGAGTGTTGCCCCATTTTCCTTCTCTTGCCACCGTTGTTAAGTGAATCACTGCAGTTAAATTAGTAATGCGGTTGTTAAGTGAACTTGGCTTCTCTGTTGACTTTGCTTGTCAGAAGGCTGCAAAAAAAATGGGCTTCCGGTTTGGTTTCTGCCGCCGGAGGACGGTCTTTTGGGACCGCCAGCCTCGCCGCCTGTAAAGAGCCGTCTCTACAGCTGAGAGACGGCTCGAAAAACTCCGTCTCCTTAGGAGACGTGAGATAGAGCCGGCGAGGACAGGTAGAGCCCTCTGCGAACTCCCCAGAGTTTTTTTTTACTCTTGGGGAGGAAGCAGAATGTGGCTCCCTATACAGCTCGCCGTTGCTCCGGGCGTCGGGGGAACTCTGCTTCTTGCAGAGCCAGGCGATGGGACCAAGCCAATTAATGAAATCTAACAGATTGTTTGAACAAATAGGATGAAATCCGGACTTGGGACCCTATATCGCAAGTATTTCTAACAATTCTATAAGTGATTTTAAAAGCGAAGAAAGTTTTTAAAATGGCGACTGGCTGAGGCTTGAGAAGAAGAAAGCCGAAAGCGAAAGTCCTTCCGTTTGAATAGCTTAATATGCTACAAAGTATCTGAAGCAATAGCGCTGGCTAGAATTGAAGAGAAAAATTTCTATTTTAAGTTTTTCCTTCTTAGAGACTTGATATTGATATTGTTTGGAGGAAAGTCCTTTTTTTTTTTTAAAAGAGTTTGTCTGTGTGGCAGGATGGCGTTAAAACAGATAAATTTGAATTGGGAGATATATGTATGGGGGAGGAAATAGGTAGATTATGAGTTGAGTAAATGTCAAATTAGGATTTATTATATAGTTTTATAGTTGAAGGTTGCTTTGAAATGTATAGTATAGGGGGGATATAATAACAATGTTAGAAAGAAAGGGTTAGCATGTGGGGGGTGGTGTAAAAGGATGGAAAAGTATTATATAATTTGATATCAATTTGGATTTTATTTTTGGAGAAGCCATGGGGGGGTGGGGAGGGTGAGGGGGGGTTAGGGAGGAGGAGGGGAAAAAAGGGGGAAAAATCTGTATTTGAAAAACTTTTTCAATAAAAAAAAAAAGAAGGCTGCAAAAAATGATCCATGTGACCCAGGGACACTGCGACCGTCATAAATATGAGCCAGTTGCAACAGACATAAGCGTGAAAAATGGTCGTGTCATTTTTTTCAGTGCCGTTGTAACTTTGAACGGTCGGTAAATCATCATCATCATTTCACAACCCCATAATCCCATGTAGGGTGGAGTCTGGGCAAGTGAATGGAGCTAGCAGAGTGTTTTAATGGCCGGATGCCTTTCCTGTCGCCAATGTGGAGTTTTGTTCAGCAGATATATTCTCAGTGTGCCCCGAGACAGAAATATCTGTGCCTCTACTTAGGATTGAGTTCACAGCCTCCTGATTGCGAGGCGAGAGTTCCACCTCTAGGCCACTGCACCACTCCTTTTGAACGGTCACGAAATGAACCGTTGTAAGTCAAGGACTACCTGTGTCAGCTGCTATAATGTCAGTCATACCATGCGTGGCCTCATTGCGGTATCACGATGTGTGATTTGTCCCCTCCCACTGTAGACTAGGCTTGTGCACGACACTGCCTTTTGTACACCTCCCACGAAAACTGTCACTCAAAATACCTATCTGTAATTCCATGCTTTTAGTACAGGAGATTAATCAGATTAACTATCCGAGAAGGCATACAAAAATGAAATTACAGAGAAAAAAAGGGGGGAAAAAAAAACAACCAAAACACAGAGAGCAAAAGCTGAATGTAACTCACTGGATTTCTCTTAAAACATGCATAAACTGGCACCGTTTAAACAAGAAACGCCATGGAAAAAAACAGACTGTGGCTCTAGACACTAAAGCTGAATTCTCGGCAATGAAGAAGAGCCTCTTTTTCCAAAGGCACCTGAAAGCTTGGGCCCAATTCAGGCTGCCAGTCTACCGGAGTCTCGGTTGGTCTTCTAAGACAATGGTCCCCAGCTTTTCCGGCTTGGGGACTGGCGGGAGGGGAGAGGGGATGATTTAATGTGAGCGGCAGGCGCACGCACAACTCCATTTGCGCAAATGGAATTGCACGTACGTGCTTGTTCGCCCGCTGCTTGCGCAGCCCGGTTTCAAACCCTGGCCCCGGGGTTGGGGACTCCTAATCGATTCACACCTCTCTTCTCCAATTCAGTGCCTCACCTGAGCGGATTCCTACAATGGGGGAGGAGTTGCTTAAACATAGGATTACTACTCTACTTTTCGCATTAAACCCACTTTTCTACACATCTAACCAAAGTTCATCAACAACATAGGGCTGGGCCCCGAGAAAAGAATCAACAGTTTGTTTCGAACGCAGAACCGGCCACCGTGTTTCAGAAGTTCTGCCAAACTCAGCCACAGTCCAGCAATAACAAGCTCTTAAGTGCTTCGGCTGTTTGGTTTGGGGCGAAGCAAAATCCGGACAGGACAAGGTTGAGTACGTCCGATGCACGTCGGTCCTTCTCGGCATGACATCTCCCACCAGCTCCAGCCTGCAACTTCTTTCCTTGCCACCGATGTCCTTAGGTGATGCCTCCCACTGTCCGCCCTGCTTTCTTCCCCACCTTCCCAGGCCATCATCATCCTCCCCATTAGACCACTTTCATCTGGACCAAGTCTATTCAGGAGGGACAAAATGGCCCCATTTTGTTTCTGCTGTGCCGTGGTGGAATATAGTTCAGAGTCACAGGATGAAGAGGTTTTTTTTCATAAAGACCAAAGAGACAACATGAGAGGTCCTTGGTGCTCTCTGAGCTTGTTTTCTTGCAGGCATTTCAGTATCCAAACTAGGTAACATCATCAGTGCTAGTAAGGAGTGGGGTTTGCTGACAGTTGATATTCCGGTGGCTTGCCCTGTCAATGTTGGTGGCAGTAGTATTAGAGATTCTTTGGTTGGGCTGTTTACTGTTAGCTTCTTCGGCTGTTTCTTGATTGGGGTATCATTTACTTCTTGATTGTTGGCCTGATAGCAATTGCAATAGCACTTAGACTTACATACTACTTCATCGTGCTTTTACAGCCCTCTCTAAGCGGTTTACAGTGTCAGCATATTGCTCCCCCAACAATCTGGATCCTCATTTTACCAACTCGGAAGGATGGAAGGCTGAGTCAACCTTGAACCGGTGAGAATCAAACGTCTTAACAGTCCGCAGAATTAGCCTGCAATACTGCATTCTCACCATTGCGGCCGCATGAGCTGTCGTGGGTGCACCTAGGTACACCCACATTTCACCAATTCTCCGCGAGCTGCACTGGCTCCCTATTAGTCTCCGGTCACAATTCAAGGTGTTGGTTATTACCTTTAAAGCCTTACATGGCTCAGGACCAGGGTATCTTCGAGACTGCCTTCTACCACATAGCTCCCAGCAACTGGTAAAATCCCACAGAGTTGGTCTCCTCAGGGTCCCGTCAGCTAAACAATGCCGACTGGTGGGCCCACGGGGGAGGGCCATCTCTGTGGCTGCCCCGGCTCTCTGGAACCAGTTATGTCCTGAGGTCCAGACCATCCCCACCCTGTTGGCCTTCCGAAAAGTGGTGAAGACCTGGCTCTTCCGGCAGGCCTGGGGCCGTTGATCTCGCTGTTGCGATTGGCGAGATCCGGCCATGAATGGTGTGAATGGGCTTTAATTGTTTTTAATGTTTTAATGTTTAATGTTTTTATATATGGTTTTTAAATGCATTGTAAGCCGCCTTGAGTCTTCGGAGAAAGGCGGCATACAAGTTGGAACAAACAAATAAATAAATAAATAAATTGCGCCACCACGTTATTAACCTTGGAGTTAATACCGACTTTTGGAGTTAATAAGGTCCTTGGACCATTAACTACAAGGTTAACATCAGACCAACAATCAAGTAAACAATACCCCAATCAAGAAACTGCCAAAGAAGCCAACAGCAAACAGCCCAGAATCTCTAAGAGCACCCCCACCAACACTGACAAGCCACCAGAATATAAACTGATAGCAAACCTCACTCCTTACTAACCACTGATGCTGTTACCAAGTTTGGGTAATGAAACGTCTGCATGAAAACAAGCAAGCTCAGAGAGCACCAAGGACCCTTCATTTCAACCCTAAACTCCAAATATTCTCCTTCATTAGAGACAACATAGCTTAGAAGATCTCTGTCTCTAGATGAGTAATAATGAGAAACTAATTAGAAGCAACTCCTCCTGTGGTGTCATTGTTGGCTCCTTGGCTGGATATCAACCTTGCCTGAATCAGAACACTTATCTACGTAAGTGTTCAATATACTCTGCCAGGGGTGGGGCACGATGGCCCTTATATGATTTTGTGGACTTCAACTCCCAGAATTCCTGAGCTACCCATGCTGGCTCAGGAATCTTGGGAGTTGAAGTCCACAAGTCATAAGAGCCGTGGTGGCGCAGTGGTTAGAACGCAGTATTGCAGGCTACTTCTGCTGCCTGCCGGCTGCCTGCAGTTCGAATCTCACAGGCTCAGGGTTGACTCAGCTTTCCATCCTTCCGAGGTCGGTAAAAATAAGGAGCCAGATTGTTAGGGGTGATACGCCGACTCTGTAAAGAACTGTGAAGCGGTATATAAATCTACCGTATTTTTCGGACTATAAGACACTTTTTTGTCTCCCAAAAGGGAGTGAAAATGTGTGTGTGTCTTATAGATTGAATATTGCCAAAGCCCCACCCACCTGCTGGGTGTTTTTTGGCCTCTGCACACCCCATTTTCTGGCCTTTTTCAGACCCATTTTTGAGACTTTTTCTGGCCTGTTTTTGAGGGGTTTTGGGGCCCGTTTTTTCCGAAAAAAATGGGCCGAAGAAAGGCTGAAAAAAAGGCGGCCAAAAACATTTTTTGGTTGTTTTCCTCTTCTAAATTTAGCTGTGTCTTATAGTCCGAAAAATACGGGTGTTATTTTTATTGCTAAAGGTCCCCACCTCTCTGGTAGAGGACGCTCTGCCTTCAATCTCTTCCTGCATATCAAAGGTCCCCAAGCAACATTATCTCTTTGCTCTCTGTGAAGGAGCCTCTCCTCCTCCTGCAGCCCTGGACTATATGCCATCACACGTGCACAGATCAACACACCTCACAGAGTTGTTACTTTGATGGAGGCACGGCCCGCTCAAAAAGAGCTCTTCCCATGTAGATCCGTGCTCTGCACATCCCTATGATTTTATCGAGAGTTAAATCCAGAGAAGCAGCATTGTAGCATGGCCGAAACGGATCTGCAAGGAAAATTGCCGTGAGATGGAAGCGACCCGCAGGGAAAAAAAAGTTCTCTTTTTTGCAGTTTGTCAAACGATGCAACGCCCGTCTTTCAGGCAGATGGTTTGTCTCGCTGCCACCACTAAAAAGGCCCTGCTGCTTGGATCCACCCATGACCCCACCCCAAGTCTCAAAGGGGCGCGAGTGCTCCTAAATGGTCTGTGAGGATAAGATTGACGTCCACACAAAGAAGGGAGCCTAGAATGATGAGTGGGAAACACAAGTGGGAGAAACCCCAGAAAGGATGATCCATTCAGCCTGCTCGAGTCATTGGGTTTGGGGACGATTGTCCCCCCAAAATGTTTCCAAAGTCAGCCTGGAGGAAGAGGAGATGAACGAGAAGAACTAGATTCAGAGAGGCTAAAGCAGGGACGGCCAATCTTTCAGGGTTTAGCAGTCACATTTTGGAATGGTTGCAATGCATTGTGGGCCCGTTGCAAAACATCAGTCCGAGGATGCGCCATCACACTTCCAAAGAAGGACTTCCTGGCAATTCTGGGATTAGACTATGCAGGAGAGACCCGAGTTCAAATCTACCTTCCAGCACAGAAACCCGCAGCTGATGTTGACTTACGACATCATACCAAAAGCCTGTTTCTTGGGTACCTGCATACTGATGCCAGAAACAAGTATGTCAGGGTTGAGGTTTACACTAGGACACGGCTACAGGTGTTCCCCCCCCCACTTCCGCCTCCATTTTGTGGGCTCCTTTGAGAAAAGAGCAATGTTTAGGATTAGACCAGAAGGGAAAGATCCGAGTTCAAATCCACCTTCCATCGTGGAAACCTTCTGGTTGATTTGGAGCTGGTTACCTTGCCGAATTTTGCTGAAGCAGGGAGATATAACCCTAATTTTTTTAAAAAATACAATAAACGAATTGGGAACACCCACAAAATTATCCCCCTCCACTCCAGCAATCTTGAATGTTGTTGCATTTGCTACAGAAAGAGAGTAAACAGGAATTTTGCACACCGATTCTGCTTGCTGGAAGCCATGTTTTCTTCTTGAAATTCTGTGTCTGGAAGACTTGGTGGTACTGAGCCATAATGGTACAGTGGTTAGAATGCAGTACTGCAGGTTACTTCTGCTGACTGCCGGCTGCCAGCAGTTCGATTCTCACCAGCTGAAGGTTGACTCAGCCTTCCATCCTTCCGAGGTCGGTACAATGAGGATCTAGATTATTGGGGGCAATATGCTGAGTCTGTAAACTGCTTAGAGAGAGCTGTAAAGCACTGAGAAGCGGTACGTTACTAAGGACTCTCAAAACTGGAGAGTCAAGCATTTCGGCTAGTAGACTGAGGGAGACTTGGTGGCCAAGGATCAGAAGATACCTGCGATCCCTGTCTTACAGAAATAGGTCAGACAACTTTGATTATGATGAGATATCCTTAAATCATATAGAAGTTCAATTTTGTAGGAACCCACAAGGGATATACTATGGATGAGCAGTCCTAAATTCCTAGCATCATCACCTTTTAATGACCCCATAATCCCTTGCAAGGTGGAGTGTGGGAAACTGAATGGAGCTAGCAGAGTGTTTAATGGCCGGATGCCCTTCCCGGTCGCCAATGCGGAGTTTTGTTCAGCAGATATATTCTCAGTGGGCCCAGAGAGAGAAATATCTGCCTCTACCTAGGATCGAACTCACAGCCTCCTGATTGTGAGGCAGGAGCTCCACCTCTAGGCCACCGCACCACTCCTCCTAAATTCCTAGCATATTCCTAGCAAACCTACGATAGGGGATCCTTGAGTCGTCATCTCCAACTGAAAGACCTCTGCAAAACTCCAGGCATTTCTACAGATCCTCTTGCGTCTCTGGTCCTCATTGAGAAGCGAGATCACTGCACAGAATTAACACTCTTTCCTTCTCGCTCCAAGAACTCAAATTAGGGTCCAATGATCACTTAGATGTGGCGCGAGCTGAAGATTCAAATCCAGTTCCCAGTCCTCGAAAGCGGGGCTGGCAAAAGAAGGCATCAGAAACACTGGACAACCACAATGGGCCAACGCACCCAAAAAAAAAAAAAAAAAGCACACACAGAAACATATATTCATATCTAATGCAAAGAAATGGCGTCCGTGTTCTACACAAATCTCTTTCCACAATGATTTCTATAGTTTTTCTCTGAAATCCTTCCACGATAAGGGCTCCTTCATCCTTCCGTCCCCACATAAAAAAAAAAAAAAAATCCAAAACCAGAGTAATTTTCATACTCCTAGCATTTATATCCATCTTCACCTGCGTGGATTCTTTGATGCAAAGTCAGGGAATATGCCCAACAGAAGCTCTTTCCACATTCCAGGCATTTAAATGGCTTCTCTCCGGTGTGAATTCTTTGATGGCAGCTGAGGTATTTGCTGGTGCTAAAGCTCTTTCCGCACACCAGGCATTTATACGCTTTATCCACAATATGGATCCGCTGATGGCAAGTCAGGTACCTGTTAGTGCTGAAGTTCTTTCCGCACACTAAACATTTGTATGGTTTCTCGCCGGTGTGGATCCGCTGATGCGAGGTAAGGCTGGTGCCTCGGCTGAAACTCTTCCCGCACTCCGTGCATTTAAAGGGTTTCTCTCCCGTGTGCGTTATCTGGTGCAAGGTGAGGGAGTTAGCCCAACAGAAGGTCTGTCCGCACTCCAAACATTTGTAAGGTTTCTCTCCGGTGTGGATCCTCTGATGGGAAAGGATGTACTTGCTCGTCGTGAAGCTCTTTCCGCACTCCAGGCATTTGTACGGCTTCTCTCCCATGTGGATAGCCTGGTGGGAAATAAGGCTCGTGCGTCTCCGGAAGGTCTTCCCGCACTCCAGACATTTGAAGGGTTCTTCCCCGGTATGGATTCGGCGATGTGAATTCAGGCACTGGCGTGTAATGAAACTTTTCCCACAGTCCAAACACTGAAAGGGCTCCTCCCCGCGGTGAAGGCGCTGGTGGTAGCTGAGGCTGGTGCTGTGGACGAAGCGCTTCCCGCACTCGGCGCATTTGTACGGTTTCTCTCCTGTGTGGATTCTCTGGTGGGACATGAGGTACTGTCGGGTACTGAAATTCTTCCCGCACTCCAAGCAGGCGTGCGGTTTCACGCCGGTGTGACTGCGCTGGTGGTAGGTCAGGCTTGTCCTGTGACTGAATCTTTTGCCGCACTCGGGACACTTGTAGGGCTTCACGCCGGTGTGGTGCTGCCGGTGGTAAGTGAGGCTGGTGTTGTGGATGAACCTCTTGCCGCACTCTAAGCATTTATATGGCTTCTCCCCCGTGTGGATCCTCTGATGGGAGGAAAGGCTGGTGCTCCTGCTGAAAGTTTTCCCGCACACCAGGCACTTGAATGGCTTCTCTCCCGTGTGGACGATCTGGTGTAAGGTCAGGGAATTGGCCCAGCAGAAGGTCTCCCCGCACTCCAAACACTTAAAGGGCTTCTCCCCGGTGTGGATTCTCTGGTGACAGGAGAGGTATTGCCTGGTGCTGAAGCTCTTCCCGCATTTGGCGCACTTGAAGGGCTTCTCCCCAGTGTGAACTCGCTGGTGGCAGCCCAAGTACTGCCTGGTGCTGAAGCTCTTCCCGCACTCCAGGCATTTGTAGGGCTTCTTGGTGGTGTGGCTCTCCCAGTGAGCGATCAGGCTCGACTGGCAGTCGAAGGCTTTGCCGCACAGGAGGCATTGGCTCCATTCGATCCCGTCTTCTATTTTTTCGCGGACCGGAAGCTCGTAGAATTCGGTGTTGTAAGAACCTGGAGATTCATCCTTCACTCTGCCGGCTTCGGTGTTTGGTCTCTGCTTGTCATCCTTCTCGCTTTCAATTTTTCCGAACAATATCTCATAGATTTCTCCGTTTTCACTGTCTGGCCAGTCACTTCCTGGCAGGAGGGAAAAACAAAAAGATTTTTGGTAAATTATAAAATGAAGTCTGACATTCTACATTCCATTCATCCATCCATCCATCCATCCATCCATCCATCCATCCATCCATCCATCCATCCATCCATCCATCCCTAATCTAATCTAATCTAATCTAATCTAATCTAATCTAATCTAATCTAATCTAATCTAATCTAATCTAATCTAATCTAATCTAATCTGGCAGCCATGGTGCTCATAGTGTTGGGCTGGACTATATGCAGCCAGAGGCTGCTTGAAGTGTGTGTGATCACTTTGCTCTGGGACTTGCCAGAAACGTGGGAGCGTTTGGGGAAATTTGGAGCACAAAAGGGGCGGTTTGAACTGGCAGCTGCCTATGTTACCTCTGTGCCGTGCTCCGGGTCATCACACTTACCCAAAGAGGAGGCAATGCCACTGTTCTCCGCCATCACATCTCTGTGTAGGGCTCTTTGGTCTGGATCCAGCAGCGCCCACTCCTCCTCGCTGAAAGTCACAGAGACTTCCTCAAGCATCACCTAAAAAAGCAGCAAATGTCGGCTTCGTACAATTAAAGCATTAAAACATTCCTTAGCAAAGTCCAACGGGGGTCTTCAAGATCCAGTGGGACAGAACACGAGCCCCCTTGGTCCTTGGAAAGGGTTCTTTAGGGATATCCAGGTAGTCCTCGACTTACGACCACAACCGAGCTCAAAATTTCTGTGGCTAAGCAAGAGAGTGGTTTAGTGAATTTTGCCCCACCTTGCTTGTCACAGTTGTTAAATGAATCGCTGTAGTTGTTAAGTCGGTAACATAATTGTTAAGTGAATCTTGCATCCCCATGGACTTTGCTTGTCACAAGGTCGTAAAAGGGGACCCCGTGACCCAAAGGTGAAATGTAAAATCTGTTACTACCGGTTCTGTGGGCGTGGCTTGGTGGTGGGGGTAATGTGACTGGGTGGGCATGGCCAACTTTTTTTTTTTTTTCCAAAGCATTTTTTCTAATGCTTTGAAAAGCCTCTCTGCCGATCAGGAACTCAGCTGGGAACGTCAGAGACTTTTCAAAGCATTTTTTTTAACCACCTCTTCAGCCAAGAGGTTGCAGAACAAAATGCTTTGAAAAGCCTCTGATGATCCCAGCTGAGCCGCCCGATCATCCGAGGCTTTTTTTTTACTTTTAAAAGCATTTTTTCATCGGAAGAGGTTGTAGAAAAAATGCTTTTAAAAGTTTTTTAAAAAAAGCCTCTGATGATCATGCAGCTCAGCTGGGCATTGGGGGGGGGGCACAGGGATTTTTGCTACCGGTTCTCCGAACCACCCGCCGCCATCACTACCGGATCGGGCAATCCGGTCCGAACCGGGAGCATTTCACTCCTGCCGTGACCCCATAACACTGTAACTGTCATAAATATGAACCAATTGCCAAGTGTCTGAATTTTGATCACATGAGCATAGAGATGCTGCAATGGTCGTAAGTGTGAAAAATGGTTATAAGTCATTTTTTTCAGGGCTGTCGTAACTTCAAATGATTGTAAGTTGAGGACTACCTGTATCTGACAGCAGAAAAATTCTTTCTAATCCAAGGAGATGAGTCCCAAGTTATCTTTCTGACTGTTTATTCCCTTACCTGATCCAGCTGTGAGGAAGGTAGGTTACATCCAGTGGCCAGCTGTGGTTTGTTCCCTAGGAGAGAGAGAGAGAAAAAAAAATGCAAAATGATTTGATTTCTGGGATCTGGAAGGCGAACTCAGTGTAAAGGTTCCAACTGATGAACCCAACCAAGCAAGCACTGTTGAGACGATCCAATCTCTTAATGCAAAACTTTATTGAGAACATCATTTCGGCACAGAATGAAAGCAAAACCAGCTCTGGCTGATTCCCGGGCAATTCAGTATAATTAAAGTATAGAATCCTCTTCCCCCCATTAGTACAGGTCACATTGTCCCATTAGGTGTCCAGGTGTTGCTATGGGAAAACCTCCACGACTCTGGCAGACATCTGATGGAACGTCCTTGGTTCCCATGAGATAGTTTATTGTTTTGGTCTGGAATGCACATTCCAATTTCTCCCTCCCTTTTCCCCTGGTCTGTTGGTAAACTGAAGCAGTAAAAGTGAAAGCAGCTGAATACAATTCAAAGCTCAACACTCAGGTTCTACAATGAAGGTAGAGAAATGTCGATGAAAGTCCACCTTCAATAACCCTCATGTCCTTCTGAGAAAGTTCATTGGCATCCTTCAGTCTCAAGAGACTGTGGTATCGTGCTCTGGAAAGAGGTCCTAAAACAGCATCTGGTGTGACTAAAAAGGCCAATTCGAGAGTGGCAATCCCTTCCACACTGAGGGCAGATACATTCTGTCCCCTGCCCAGCCCCCAGATTTCGTTGATTCCAGGACTGCCTCTTTGGTTCGGTCTGTCGAACAAGTGTCTCTTCAAATTGGAGGAGGCCATGCTGCGTCTTTAGCCTTCAAGCTGAACGATCGGAGGTCATTCTGAGAAAGATGGGGCCAAAAATGCTCCATCCTTTCCCACAATAATTTTGGGAATGGGGCTGGGTGAAGCAAGACTGGTTTTTTTTAACTGGTTTTTTAAATTTTTGTATTTATGTATTTTATTGCTTGGCTGTTCACCGCCCTGAGTCCTTCGGGAGTAGGGCGGTATACAAATCAAATAAAACTAAAAACTAAACTAAACTAAACTAAAACTAAAAGAGGGACCATCCCAGTTCCTGCCAGAGGGCTTCTGTGCCCGAGAGGTGTCTAGAATCTGGTTTCTTCACTCCTGGTCCAGTACCTCCACCCATATCCCACCCTGAGGTTCTCAAACAGGGACCAATTCAGGTTCTCCAGGGAGCTTCTGCAGTTTAGAGGAACCAGAACTTGGTTCTTCCCACTTCTAGTCCAGCCCCTTTCTCTCCCACACTGTTTCTCCCTACAATAAAGAAAATCCAGGGTTCTGCAATGGTTCTCTAATTGGGCAAACATGTTTTAAAAACCCTGATATCTTTTGTTTTGAGGGGTTTAAAGGGCAAAAACCGTTTGCTTTTGCTTGCTTTTTTCAAGAGGCAACTGAACTTTCTGGTTTTTCTTTTCTTTCTTTTTTTTAAAGATGTTTTCGCTTCTCATCCAAGAAGCTTCTTCAGAACTGTGGCTCATGACCATTTTTCACACATTCTTCAGAACTGAAAAAGCTTCCTGGATGAGAAGCGAAATGTCTTCAGAGCAAAACCAGAAAGTCCAGTTGCCTCTTGAAAAAAAAGCACCTTTGGGATGACTATGTCTATATAGTGTTTTTCAACCTTGGGCACTTTTAAGGGGTGGGCTTCAACTCTCGAAGTTCCCTCAGCCAGCATTCTGGATTCATCGTTCATCATTCCATGCTGGCTGGGGGAATTCTGGGAGTTGAAGTCCACTTGTCTTAAAGTGCCCATGCTTGAAATACATGAATCTAAACCAACCCAATAAAATACATTTATTTCTTTGTCATCCCATGTTTTCTGTCTGGGAAAAACAGCATTCCGCTTTTGCCATGAGAGCTTTTTATGATCCTGACTGTCTTACCATGACAGTCCCAAAGATGTTTTATCCATTCCCCACTATCCTGTCAGAGCTGAGGAAGCTTCTTGGATGAGAAGCGAAACGTCTTCAAAGAAAAAACAAGGAAGTCTAGTTGCCTCCTGAAAAAGCACCTTTTTGGGACAACCATGATCTGGATGACTGAGAATTTCTACAGGCTCACCATGACAGCCTTTTCGGGAGAACCCTCGCAAAATATGCCCCCAATTTCAAATAGCTGTCTAACCCAGCTTTACGTTTATTATTGTTTATTGGTTCGATTTATATGCCGCTCTTCTCCGGAGACTCAGGGCGGCTTACAATACATTAAGCAATAGCCTTCATACTTTTGTATATACCTGCTTAGTAGGGCTTTTGGTCCCCCCTAAGCGGTGTTCTTTTTTATACAAAGTCAGCTTATTGCCCCCACAAACCGGGTCCTCATTTTACCTACCTCGGAAGGATGGAAGGCTGAGTCAACCTTGAGCCTGGTGAGATTTGAACTTGCAGTAATTGCAGGCAGCTGGCAGCTAAGTGCTACTTAACAGCACTTTAGTCCGTTGCACCACCAAGGCTCTTTTTGCATTGCATTGATTCAGAACAATCAATGTTTGCATTGATTCAGAACAGAAAAGCGGTTGGTATAATTTTAGTTACGCTTACCAATAAAAAGGCAAAGCTGGAAAATGGCCTCCAAGCACTTACCTAATGGAATGGCAATCTTGTCCACTTCTTGCTTGATCCGCCTTACAGGTGGTTTGGGATGAGGCCCCTGTGCTTTTTTTCCTACCCTGGGAAAGTTGGTGGGTTCTGCCACAACTCGGTCCTTCAAAGGAAAAAGAAAATGATAAACCCTCAAAGACCAAAGAGAAAGACGAGAAAAGAAATACAGGTAGTAGGAATAATGGATGGAAACTGATCAAGGAGAGATTCAATCTAGAAATAAGGAGAAAATTTTCTGACACTGAGAACGATCAACCAATGGAACAGAAGTTGCCTTTGGACGTTGTGGGAGCTTCATCACTGGAGGCTTTCAAGAAGTGATTGGACTGCCATTTGTCAGAAATGGTGTAGGGCCTCCTGCTTGGGCGAGGGGTTGGACTAGATGACCTACAAGGTCCCTTCCAATTCTATTATTCTGTTATAGTCCTCGACTTGGAACAGCTCATTTAGTGATTGATCAAAATTGCAACGGCTCTGAAAAAAGTGACTTATGACCATTTTTCACACATATGACTATTGTAGCATCCTGTTGTGCCCGTCAGCGGCCTGTGCGGATTGTAGCTGATTCTGACAGCGAGGAGGCTGGTGTGGTGTTGCGCCAGCAGCCTGTGCAGCTGGCACCCGAGTCAGACAATGAGGAGGCTGGAGAAGATGTGATGCCAGAGGCGGGGGATTCAGCCAGGGCCTACAGAACCTCCAGAAGCTCCTTTAAGTGAAGAGGACGAAGAGGAGGAGCCTCTTCTCGATGCACGGATGCGCAGAGCTGCCAAAAGGCAGAAGTGGCTCCTCAGGAGGAGGTCTCCTCGAGAGTAAGGCTTGGGGCTAATTGTTCACTCCCTTAGCCTATTTAAGGAGGAACGCCGACTGAAGCAAGTTGTAGGGAACAACTTTAGTTCACTCTACTTCGCGTCTGGATTCTCTGCAAAATTGCTTCTGGGCTTTCTGCCAACCTTCGTAAGATTGTGATTACTTTATCTTTGGTTTCTTGTAGGCTGTTAAGAAAGTTTATTAACAGCCTTTGTTTTGAAAAAGACTTGAGTTATTTTTAGTAAATTAAGTTTTGTACAAACTTTGTGTGTGCTGTATTCTTTGGGATCCGTAGCTGGGGCAGAACACATCCCTTAATCAAAATCCACCTTCTGACAAGCAAAGTCAATGGGGGAATCCAATAACCCAAATCCAATTCACTTAACAACCGTGTGACTAACTTAACAAATGCAATGATTCACTTAACAACAGTGGCAAGAAAAGTCGTAAAATGGGGCAAACTCACTTAACAAATGTTTCACTTAGCAACAGAAATTTTGGGCTCAATTTTGAGGATTGAGGATTACCTGTAGCAGAAAAGAGGGGGAGGGGGAAGTCTGGTTGAATATTCACCATTAATATTGTAACTTGTTTACATGTCCTTGACCTACAACCAAAAATGGAGCCCAGAATTTCTGTTGCGAAGCAAGACAGTTGTTAAGTCAGTTTGGCTTCATTTTATGACCTTTCTCACCACAATTGTTAAGTGAATCACTGCATATGTTAAGTTAGCTTCCCCGTGGAACAACTTGCTTCCAGACGTTGTAAATGCTCCAACACTGGAGGTTTTGAAGAAGAGATTGGACAACCATTTGTCTGAAATAGTATAGGGTCTCCTGCCTGAGTAGGGGGTTGGACTAGAAGACCTCCAAGGTCCCTTCCAACTCTACTCTACTCTACTCTACTCTACTCTACTCTACTCTAAAATGCAGTGAGCAGAAAGCAGCTGAGGGATGATCAAGCAAACCATCTCAAGGCTCTGTTCTCACCTGCTGCCTTTTCTCCTCTGCTTGGCTCAGGAGGAAGCCTTCGGCCAAGGCCACCGCCTGGGAGCTGGTCTCCGCCTTACATTCCCGCACCCAGTTCTTCATTTCCGGGGGCAGGACGGCCAGGAACTGCTCGAGGATCACCAGGTCCAGCATCTCAGCTTTGGAGTGCATCTCCGGCTTCAGCCACTGGTGGCAAAGATCGTGCAGTTGGCTGCAAACCTCTCGGGGACCCTTCGCATCCTGATAGGCGAACTGCCGGAAGTGTTCTCGCCGGACATCGGAACTGGGCAGGTCCTTGATCGGGATCTTCTGCACCTCAGGTTCTCTGCTGCTCGAACCCCGGAGACGATAAGGAGTCTTTTTGGCCTCTGGGCAGGCTTTCTTCTTCCCCGATTTCTTCTCCGATCTGTGATCCAGCTCGGCTTGTGATGCGGCCATGTTTGGCCTGTCCTGCAAGGTCATTTCCGACGGCATAGTTCAATGCTTTCTCTTCCTGACAAAGACTGGCCCAAACAGGAGGGGTGCCAAGCCCCAAAAGGGCTTGGATGGACCCTTGTAACAGAAGACGCTGTTATGCAGCCCAATTGCAGCTCCTCTGCCTGCAGACAAAGCGAAAAACCATGACCTGATTCACATGTTGCGGGTAAAAACCTTAACCTCAAGTTAGCAAAAGACGCTGCGTTCACATGATCTGCCTGAGCAAAGAAATCACTAAAATGGCTTACGGGGGAGGGGGAGGGGTAAGCCTTTTGAAATAACAAACTGGGGAACTTGGGATTGCCCCCTCTCCTTACTCTAACATCTTTAGATCCATGATGACCACAGAGCAGGGTGGATAAAAATCAATGATTTTTAAAAAAAAAATAAAAAAAATCAGATTTTTTTGATTTAAATTGGATTTTTTTGATTTAAATCAAATTTATTTTAATAAAAAACTTTTGGGGTAAAAATCTATCGTAAGATAGTTTTCTATTTAAAATACATAAATAATTTAGTTTATTCAGCATGAAATGGAGCTTAGTTATGTAGCATGAGGCTGTATATTCTGCAACACAGGGACTATCGGTGAGTCAACAGCGGGTCAAAGGAGTAGCAGAGATGACCGGTGCTCTTTAAAAATTATGATTTAAATCGAGTTGATTTAAATAAAGCCTTTTTACTAGTGATTGATTTAACTTGATTAAATTGATTTAAATCAAATCCACCCTGCCACAGAGTGAGAAAGGGATGAGATCAAATGAGAACCTCAAATTTACGTCTACAACAGGGATCCTCAAACTACGCCGAAGTCATTAATCTGGCCCGCGCGGGACCACAAGGCTGCTCCGCTCACATTGCCCCACCTACCCACGGTCCCCACCTGCCTTCTGGAGGCAGAGGAGGCCAAAAACGGGATGCGTGGAGGCTAAAAAGACACACAAACAGAAGTCCCTTACACGCCCCCCCCAAGGCAGCCACATCTCTTCACTAACCTTCTTTCCACCCCCACGAGCAAAACAAATTAAAGTTTAATTTATGTGTATTGTTTAATGGACGGCTAAATTGGCCATGCCCGCCCAGTCACATGTCCACCTAGCCACACCCATCCAGTCGGTCCGGCCCCCCCAACAGTCCGAGGGACTGTGAATTGGCCCTCTGTTTAAAAAGTTTGAGGACCCCTGGTCTCAAACAACCCTGAGAGGTAGGCTCAACTGAGAGAAGACTGCTTCAGACCCCTAGAGCAGAGTTCCCCAACCTTTCTGGGTTTGTGGCCGGAGGGGAGAGGGCAGGCGCCTTTACAAGCAAATGGATGAGTGAACGAAGCTGCACGATGCTCTCCGTGACGCTAGTGCCTTGCAACGCTCGCTGTGACACTCAAAACACTAGCATGAGTGTGTGTGTGTGTGTGCACATGGATGCACTGGTCAGCCACTCACGTAGCCCAGTGGCTAAGAAGCCACAGCCTGGCAGTGGACCGTGGCCTACAGGTTGGGGACCCCTGCCCAAAACAACTTTCATGACTGAAAGGGGGCCAAACCTACATTTCACCATTCCTAGTCTGCCCATTTCCCCCTTGTCTCTCACCCTGGCTCTGGGGATGAAGGGAGGGACTATCCAAGAATAGGTCCCCTAGAGAGCTATGCTGACCCACTTCAAATGCATCTCTTGGCACATTTTTCTGCCCCACTTTTAAGGAACAAACGTCTGTAAGGTAAAGGTAAAGATTCTCCTTGCACATACATGCTAGTCGTTCCTGACTCTAGGGGGCGGTGCTCATCTCCGTTTCAAAGCTGAAGAGCCAGCGCTGTCCGAAGACGTCTCCGAGGTCATGTGGCCGGCATGACTAAACGCCAAAGGCGCATGGAACGCTGTTACCTTCCCACCAAAGGTGGTCTCTATTTTTCTACTTGCATTTTTTACGTGCTTTCGAACTGCTAGGTTGGCAGAAGCTGGGACAAGTAATGGGAGCTCACCCCTTTACGCAGAACTAGGGATTCGAACCTCTGAACTGCCGACCTTTCGATCGACAAACTCAGTGTCTTAGCCACTGAACCACCACGTCTATATGTACTTACTTTAAGGCAGGGATCCCCAACCTCTGAGGCATGGCCCATTTGGAATTGGGCCGTGCAAGCAGTGGGCGAGCAAGCATGTACGTGTGCAGCTCCACTTGCATGAGACACAGGCGAGCGTGTGCACATGCGAAGCTCCACTTGTGCAAGTGGCATGCGTGCGAGCCCACCACTCATGCAAATAGAGCTGTGTACGACTGCCATTCGCACAGAACCATCTCCTCTCCCTATCATTACTGCTGCCAGTTTGCAAAGCTGGAAAGGTGGAGACTATAATTTTAAGGTACAAATGTATGTACAAAATAGGCGGTAAGGAAGAAGGGAAATTCAGACACAAAACAAATTACTGTATGTAGAAAAGAAAGACAGGGTCAATCAAAAAGAACTCAGATGCCTACACACCAATGCACAGAGTATGAGGAATAAACAGGGTGAATTGTAAATCCAAGCATATGAGGGTAGATATGATATTGTTGCCATCAGGTAAACTTAGTGGGATGAAAGCCATGAATTGAATACATAGCTAGAAAGATTTAAACTGTTTAAAAGAAACAGACCTAATGAAAGAAGAGGTGGAGTTGCACTATATATAAGAAATAACTACATCTCTACAGAAATAGAGTAGAGCAATGCTGCAAATCACCTTGAATGCATTCGGGTCAGGTGTATATTACTGGCCACCCAAACAAACAGAGGAAATAGATGGATTTTTTTTGCTAGTCAGTTAATTAAGGTATGTAGGAAGCAGGGTGGATTTGATTTAAATCGAGTTGATTTAAATCACAATTTAAATCACGATTTAAATCACAATTTAAATCATGATTTAAATCACTAGTAAAAAGGCTTGATTTAAATCAACTCGATTTAAATCATAATTTTTAAAGAGCAACTGTCATCTCTGCTACTCCTTTGACCCACTGTTGACTCACCGATAGTCCCAGGGTTGCAGAATACACAGCCTCATGCTACATAACTAAGCTCCATTTCATGCTGAATTTATTTATTTATTTATTTATTTATTTATTTATTTATTTATTTGTTTGTTTGTTTGTTTGTTTGTTTATTTATTTTTCATATTTGTATACTGCCCTACTCCCGAAGGACTCAGGGCGGTGAACAGTCATAAATAAAATACAAAGATATACAACAGTTAAAAACTATTAAAAAACAGATTAAATAATTTAGGCTCAAAGATTAAAACATCCAAATTTATCTAAAAGAGATTTAAAACCCAATTTAAAACCCAATTTAAAAGCCAATTTAAAAGGGAGAGTTCGGCCAGACCAGCCTGTTGGAATAAAAACGTTTTTAGGGCGCAGCGGAAGATAAACTAAATTATTTATGTATCTTAAATAGAAAACTATCTTACGATAAGATTTTTACCCCAAAAGTTTTTTATTAAAATAAATTCGATAAAAATCAAAAAAATCCAATTTAAATAAAAAAAAAATCCAATTTAAATAAAAAAAATCCGATTTTTTTGATTTTTTTAAAAAAATCATTGATTTTTATCCATCCTGGTAGGAAGCACACCAGAATAGTAATGGGGGACTTTAACTACCCTGACATCAAGTGGGAGACAAACTCTGCACCTAATGGAAGATCAAACAAATTCCTGACAAACTTAACAGACATCTTTGTCTCCCCAAAGATAGAGAAAGGAGCTAGAGGGTCAGCCATACTGGACTTAATTCTGACTAACGGAGATGAAATGATAGAAGGTGATGAAGTTATAGGAATCTTGGCAAGTGGGGGGAGTGATCATGCAACACTGGAATTCAACATTATGCAAGCACAAGCAATAGAACAAAGTCAAACTAGAGAGTTGGACTTTAATAGAGATGATTTCACTAAACTTAAGAGAGAGCATGGGAAGGATCCCATGGATATAAACCAGTGGTGGGATTCAAATAATTTAACAACCGGTTCTCTGCTGGGTGAGCGTGGCCAGGGGGTATGACAGGCAGCAGTCGGCTTCCTGCAACCCCCTGGGAGCAAAAATGGGCCGCGCTGCACCCTCTCCGTGCCCCATTTTGGGCCTAGAATGCCTCCCTGAAGCCTCCTGGGAAGTGGAAACGGGCCTAGAATGCCTCCCTGAAGCCTCTTGGGAAGCAAAAACAGGCCTAGGAAGCCTCCCTGAAGCCTCCTGGGAAGCAAAAACGGGCCTAGGAAGCTTCCCAGAAGCCACTTGGGAAGCAAAAACGGGCCTAGGAAGCCTCCCTGAAGCCTCCTGGGAAGCAAAAACGGGCCTAGGAAGCCTCCCTGAAGCCTCCTGGGAAGCAAAAACGGGCCTAGGAAGCCTCCCTGAAGCCTCCTGGGAAGCAAAAACGGGCCTAGGAAGCCTCCCTGAAGCCTCTTGGGAAGCAAAAACGGGCCTAGGAAGCCTCTCTGAAGCCTCCTGGGAAGTGAAAATGACCCTAGGAAGCCTCCCTGAAGCAAAAATGGGCCTATGAAGCCTCCTTGAAGTCTCCTGGGAAGCGAAAATGAACCTAGGAAGCCTCCTTGAAGTCTCCTGGGAGCGAAAACGGGCCTAGGAAGCCTCCTGGGAAGTGAAAATGGGCCTAACAAGCCTCCCTGAAGCCTCCTGGGAAGTGAAAATGGGCCTAACAAGCCTCCCTGAAGCCTCCTGGGAAGTGAAAATGGGCCTAGGAAGCCTTCCTGAAACCTCTTGGGAAGCAAAAATGGGCCTAGGAAGCCTCCCTGAAGCCTCTTGGGAAGCAAAAACGGGCCTAGGAAGCCTCTCTGAAGCCTCCTGGGAAGTGAAAATGAGCCTAGGAAGCCTCCCTGAAGCAAAAATGAGCCTATGAAGCCTCCCTGAAGTCTCCTGGGAGCAAAAACGGGCCTAGGAAGCCTCCTGGGAAGTGAAAATGGGCCTAACAAGCCTCCCTGAAGCCTCCTGGGAAGTGGAAACGGGCCTAGGAAGCCTCCCTGAAGCCTCCTGGGAAGCGAAAATGAACCTAGGAAGCCTCCTTGAAGTCTCCTGGGAGCGAAAACGGGCCTAGGAAGCCTCCCTGAAGCAAAAATGAGCCTATGAAGCCTCCCTGAAGTCTCCTGGGAGCAAAAACGGGCCTAGGAAGCCTCCTGGGAAGTGAAAATGGGCCTAACAAGCCTCCCTGAAGCCTCCTGGGAAGTGAAAATGGGCCTAGGAAGCCTCCCTGAAACCTCCTGGCAAGCGAAAACGGGCCTAGGAAGCCTCCCTGAAGCCTCCTGGGAGCGAAAACGGTCCACGGAGGGGATTGTCCCCCCTGCACCCTGTTTTTGGGCCTAGGAGGCCTCTCTGCATTTACCTGGGAGCCAAAATGGGGTGCGGAGGGACTCCTGGAAGGGGCAGGGCCAGCCAGCAATTTAACTACCGATTCACCCAAACTGGCTGAATCTGACCACTGATATAAACCCTTAAGGGAAAAACAACCTCAGAAGTGTTGAAACCAGCCTGCTGCATAAAGAACTCTGATAAATTGAGAGACAAAAAGGACAAGTATAAAAAGTGGAAAGGGGGGCACATAGCTAGGGCAGAATTATCAGCAAATAGCCTGAATTTGCAAAGATAAAGTCAGGAAAGCAAAGGCCCAAGATGAACTAACAAAGGTCTGGTAGCTCAGCAGACTAAAAGCATTGTAATTAACACCAGCTGTCTACAATTACTGTAAGTTCGAATCTCACCAGGCTCAAGGTTGACTCAGCCTTCCATCCTTTCTAAGGTAGGTTAAATGAGGACACAGTTTGTGGGGGCAATAAGCTGACTTTGTATAAATATACAAAAATATGAAGGCTATTGCTTAATGCATTGTCTCCGGAGAAGGGCGGCATATAAATCAAATTAAAAAAAAAAGTCAAAAATAACCCAAAAATAAAAGCTTCTTTCAACATGTAAAGAAACAAAACAAAACAAAAAAACAACCTCAAAACCAAAAACCCAAGGAAACAATTGGTCCATTAAGGGGAGAAAATGGCAAGAAGGTGATAAGCAGCAGGGAGAAAGCAGAAGCGTTTAACACATTTTTTTACATCTGTCTTTACACAGAAGCAAAAAAACAGTCCAACCTATAAAAAAAAATACTATAAAATGAAGAATAGGGATGCAGGTCAAAATAAGCAAGAAAATGGTAAAAGAATACCTATCCATTCTAGGTGAATTCAAATCACCAGGACCATGAATGAATATGCATAGAATAGAGATGGAAGGCACCTTGGAGGTCTTCTAGTCCAGGCCCCTGCTCAAGCAGGACAACCTATACTATTTCAGATAAGTAGCTGTCTAGTTTCTTCTTAAAAACCTCCGGTGATGGAGCGCCCATGATGTCTGAAGGCAAGCTGTTCCATTGATTAACTGTCCTCACTGTTAAGAAGTTTCTCATTAAAATGGATTACCAGATGGATTACACTCCAAGGTTCTGAAGGAATTGGCAGATGTGCTCTCAAAACAACTGAAACATATTTTTCAAATATCCTGGGGCACTGGGGAACTACCAAATGAATGGAAAAGCGCTGATGTAGTTCCCATCTTCAAAAAAGGAAAAGAAATGGATCCAGGAAACTACAGACCTATCAGCCTGACCTCAACACCTTGGGAAGATTCTGGAAAAGATAAGCAACGAATCTGCGAACACCTGCAGGCAAACAAAGTCATAACCAGAAGCCAACGTGGGTTTGCCAAAAACAGATCATGCCAGACAAATCTTGTTGCATTCTTTGACGACGTGACAAAATTAGCAAGCTGTCAGTTTCTTCAGAACTTTGGGATGTAAATCATCTGGTCCTTTTGATTTGAACTCGTCTAGAGTGGACAGGTGTCCATTATTCTTGCTTATTTTGACTTGCACTCCTAATCTGAATTTTACAGTATATTTTTTTTGGATAGGTTTAAAAATGACTTGCACCAAACCCTTCAACTTCAGGAAAATTATCATTTTATGCGCTGAAAAATGTAACTTAATGACAATTTTTTACAATTGCAATCTTTGCAGCATCCCCATGGCCACGTAGTCAAGATTCAGACGCCTGGCAAATGACCCTTATTTATGACGATTGCAGTGTTCCTGGGGTCACGTGATTACACTTTGTGACCTTCGGACAACAAAGTCAACAGGGAAACCAGATTCGCTTAACAACAGTTATTAATTTAAAAAGGGCAGTGATTCACTTAACGACTGCGGCAAGAAAGATCGTAAAATGGGGCAAAACGCACATCACAAGTGTCTTGCTTAACGACAAAAAATTGGGACTCAATTATGGTCGTACTTTGAGGACTACCTGTACTGGGAAATATTCCTTTTGAAAGAAAGGGATGTGCATATGTGTATGTGTGGAAATCTATACGCACCAAGCAACCACAAAGAATTTCAGCAGATATTCAGGCAAGCTGCAAACCCTCCACCCCATTAGACTCCACCTGATAGTAAGACATGTATTTACTGTATTTTCGGACTATAAGATGCACTCCCCGTGCCATCTGCGGGAGGAAAGAAAAAGTTTTGTAACATTCTATTCAAATAGACAAAACAGAAGAAATAACAGCTGGAAACTTTGACCTTGGCTGTATAGAAGAATTGGATATTGTGTGAAAAATTAAGGAGTGACTCTGTTTTACATCTGGGTGGTTGTTTTACTTTCCTTCTCTTCTGGAAGATAGTTTTATATTTGGATTTGACTGTTGCTGAATTGAGATAATAATTAATAATTGAGAAGAATATACTGACTAAATAATAAAAGAATAATTGGAGCAGAAAAGAAGAAAAGAAGAGGAGAAATAAGAAAATTAAATAGACTTAAAATTTGGACTAAGTGTATAGAGATATAATTGGGGGAGGTAATAGTAATTTTTCAAATTGTTATAAAATGGAGTTGCAGATGTAGGAAGAGTTATTTTTGATGCTCAAAAACGTGCATGAATCTCTAATAGGCAAAAAAAATATGGAAAATTCACCTAAATATATAGAAAAAGAAAATGAAGAGAAGCTGGAAGAGGGAAATTTGAATAAGAAACAAGAAATTAATAATGGTGAAGAGAAAATGTTAAAAAATAGAAATCAGACAGTGAGCATGATAGAAATGGTTGGGAATGCCCCCAAAACAAATTCAAAATTATAGACCAATTTCGCTCCTAAATACTGACTACAAATTATTCATGGGTATAATGGCAGAAAGAATGAAAAAGATTTTAAATAATTGGATATATAAAGATCAGAATGGATTTCTTCCAGGGAGACAAATTAGGGACAATTTGAGAATCGTGCTAGACACTCTAGAGTACTATGAAGAACACCCTGAGAAACAGATGGCCCTGATTTTTGTTGATGCTCAAAAGGCATTTGACAATTTAAAGTGGAAATTTATGACAAAACAAACTGAGATTATGAAATTCGGAATAAATTTTGAAATGATGATCAAATCTATTTATAATAACCAAAAGGCGAGTATTTTGGTGAATGGGGATAGGACCAAAACATTCCAAATTAGTAAGGGAGTAAGGCAAGGTTGTCCCCTATCCCCACTATTGTTTATTTTGGCCCTAGAAGTTCTTCTACGGAAAATCAGAACCAATGAGGAAATAAAAGGATTGAAGATTAGGAAGGAGACCTATAAGACACAAGCATTTGCGGACGACGTAGCTCTAATCCTCGAAGACCCCATAGAATCGGGACCAAAAGTATTAGAGGAACTAAGTAAATATGGAGAGGTGGCAGGTTTTATATTGAATAAAACTAAAACCAAAGTATTGACCAAGAACACAACAGAGAGCCAGAAAAACGAGATAGAAGAAGTATTAGGATTACAGGTTGCCAAAAAAATTAAATACCTAGGAATTTGGATTACATCAAGATGTTCGACCCTGAAAGATGATAATTATACCCCCCTAATCAGAAAAATGAAACAAGACCTAGATAGATGGAAAAAAAATAAGATTATCACTATTGGGCAAGATAGCCACAATTAAGATGAACATCCTCCCTAGAATATTATTCTTATTCCAAAATATACCGATACATTTAGATAAAAATTTCTTTCTAGAATTAGACAAAATTATCAGAGAATTTATATGGGAAGGGAAAAAACTGAGATTTTCCATTAAAATTTTAAGGGGCAAAAGAGATATAGGCGGATTTGGACTCCCGGACTGGCAAACATACTACAGGGCAGCTAAGCTAGTTTGGATAAGAGATTGGATCACCTTGGAAAATGAGAGGATACTTACCCTAGAAGGTCATGACTTGCAAAAAGGGTGGCACGCCCACATTTGGGACATGGAGAAGAAAAGGAAGACACATTTTCATAGACATAAAATCAGAGACTCCCTGATACAAACATGGACCCAGATCAGGCATAAATATTACAAAAAACCCCCAAATTGGCTCTCAACGATGGAGGCCCTGACCCACCCCAATAGATGGGAGAGGGAGAAAATGGGCAGATATAAAGATATTTTAGACGAAGGAGGGAGGCTTAAATCAAATGACACCTTACGAGAGCAAGGAATAATCCTAGACTGGTGGTCTTACTTACAAGTGAAATCCAGATACCAGAGAGATAAAGAACAATACGGTTTAGAATTTGGACCAAATGGATTAGATAAAGTCCTGTTGGGACCAAATAAAAAGATCCTGGCAAAACTATACAATTATTTACTAGGCGATGATAAGTTTGAAGATGTCACAAAGAACCAAATAATCGCATGGGAGAAAAACACAGGGCGTGATATAAATTTTGGAGAATGGGAGGAGGCATGGAACAGGAATCTTAAATTGACCAGAGTGGTGACATACAAGGAAAATCATTACAAAATGTTCCATAGATGGTATTTAGCCCCGGCCAGACTAGCAAAAATATATCCCAATATACACCCCAACTGTTGGAAATGTGGCCATGGTCAAGGCACCTTCTTTCACATGTGGTGGACATGCCAGGAAGCGAAAGGATACTGGAATAAAATTAGGAGGTGGTTAAATGAAATAATAGATGAAGATATTGAATTAACTCCAGAGATTTTCCTCCTGGGAATAATAAAGAAGCCATATAGAAAGGAAATGATACATTTAATGATCCATATAATTACAGCCGCCAGATTGGCATATGCACAGTACTGGAAAGAGAAAACTCAACCACCAGAAGAGCTTACAATTAAGAAAATACTCGAGTGCGCAGAGATGACTAAATTAACCTATGAATTAAATGATGAGAAGATAGTTTATTATTTGGTGTGGGAAAGGTGGTATAAGTGGTTGCATGATAAAATGAAAGGAAGACCTAAAGGTGTGCAAAATATTGATTAAAAGTGAGCTGAAATATCACCAAGTATTATTTATGTAAATAGCTAAAACACTGTACATCTGATAGTAACTGAAAATGTTATTATATTTATATGTTTTATGTCTTTGTCTGAACGTTTTGTTCCTCTTTTTTTCTATTTTTTTTTAATTTCTGTTTTGTTTGTAAAAAACCTCAATAAAGTTTCTATAAAAAAAAAAAAAGAAATGGTTGGGAATGTAAAAAGAGTAGAGAGGAAAGGGGGAAAACTCCTCCTAAAAAGAAATCAAAGAAAAAGGAAAGAAGGGGAAAATCTGGAAGAGACAAGGGAAAGCTTTGGGGAGGAAGGTCCAAACAACACAACAAAAAAAGATAAATAGAAGCCAGAAGATGAAATGTAGCATATTTAAAAAAATAAAAAAGAGAATTGAGAAATTAGAGCGAGATAAAGGGTTGTGCAAAAAAATATTAGAAAAGAGGATACAAAAAAGATTTAGAGATGATGGTTAAAGTAAAGAATGATGGGATAAAAATAGGCAAATATAAATGAGGTAGATTAATAAATGGGAAGGGGAAAGTAGACAATATAATAATGATAGTATTTTTGATAGTTTTTTAAATTAGAATGGAATTTTAATTGTTATAGTAGTGTGAGATACTGTGATATTAATTAGATGAAAGCATTGAAAATGAAATGATAAAGAAATATGCAAAAATAATATGGTAGAAGTGGAAAAAATAAGATATGGTGGAAAAGGATTGTAAGTGAATATATGAAGACGAATGAATAGTTTGTCTACATTAAATTTTAATAGATAGAAATGTTTGCCCTCCCCGGTCCCCAAAATCACTCTGCAGGCCAAAAATGGGGCGCGGGAAGGGTTCAGGAGGCCAAAAAGTGCTTCTGGGGGCAGGGGAGGGCGAAAACGGGACGCACGGAGCAGGAGTGGATTCTAAATTTTTTTACTACCGGTTCTGTGGGCATGGCATTTTGTGGGCGTGGCTTGATGGTCATGTGACAATTCTTTAGGATTTAGCAGAGGTACTGGTCTACCAGGCTTTTAACTGCTTGCAGAGCTGTACTGGTCCACTCATTTGTTTTTGGAGGCACTGGTCTACCCACTTATTTTTGCAGGCACCGGTCTACTCATTTGTTTTTGGAGGCACCGGTCTACCACCAAACTGCCTTTTACCACTGATCAGCTGTAGGGCGGCCCTTTGAAGCCCCCCAGCAAGAGTTTAAACAGTTTTTTTCCTTATAGCCCATCAGCTGGGACTCAGGAGGCAGCAATAGATTGGGGGTGGGGCCAAATAAAAGGTAAGAATAACGCGGGGGATGGGGTGGGGCGGGGGGGGCAGAACCAGTTTGGTGATGTCATATCGTGGAACCCAGCACTGGTGCGGAGCCCAAAAACTATTTTTTCCCCTTGTTTTCCTCCTCTAAATCTAGGTGTGCCTTATAATCTGAAAAATACGGTAAATCTCTCCATGTTCATCAAAACTTAGATTTCTTTACTCTTGGGGGGAGCTAGGGGGTTGCGGGGGGGGGAAGGGATTCCTTTATCCATCCTCTTTCTTCATCCCCAATCCAGATTATTCGCCCCCAAACCAAAGGCTCTCCACACTGGAGAATCTTATTCCCCAAAAGTCCTCCTATTACAGGTAGTCCTCGCCTCAGGACCACAACTGAGCCCAACATTCTGTTGCCAAGCGAGACATTGGCTAAGGGAGCTTTGCCCCATTTTGCGAGCTTTCTCGCCAGAGTCGTGAAGTGAATCACTGCCGTTCTAAAGATAGCCACACGGTTGTAAAATGAATCTGGCTTCCCCGTGGACTTTGCTTGTCAGAAGGTCGCAAAAGGGGACCCCAGGACCCCGCCACCGTCGTAAATGAGTCAGCTGCCAAGCGCCTGAATTTTGATCGTGTGAACCATGGCGCAACCGTCGTAAACGTGAAAAATGGTCGTAAGTTACTTTTTTCAATGCCGTTGAAACTTCGAACGGTCATAAATGAACCGTCATAAATCGAGGATTACCTGTACTAGGATGATAGGAGCTGCAGCCCAAAGGTGCGAAGGGTGAAAAAAAAAATTCCAGCAATACCCAATTTTGAGACTTTCACCAGAAATCTTCAAAGTAAAATAAAAAGGCCAAAAGCGTCAAGTTCAGCTTGACTTATGGAGACTTTGTGGGCACCACAATGCCATTCTTTCGGCAAATGTACAGAAATGATTCCCGACTAACTTCCTTTACAGTTTTTTTTTAGTCTTTTTTCTTCTCAGGATAAAAGTCATGGCCGGAGCTGGGATCTCTTGGTGGTCTCCCTGCCAGGTCTGAGAGCCAGAGTGGGGGAATGGGAAAGCGATCCAACTCTGAACACGGAAATCCAGTTTCTTGGTCTATAGAGACACCCATTTTTCAACCTGGGTAACTTTTAAGATTTGTGGACTTCAATTCCCAGAATTCCCCAGCCACTGCTACCACTCTTCACTCATGAATAATTCTGCATGCAGACATGAGGTCGTGACCTTCTTTTAGCATCTTTATATATATATATAAAAAAAGCCAGTATTCATAAAATTCATAAAAAAAGGTATATTCTAATGCGGTATTTCTCAACCTTGGCCACTTGAAGATGGGTGGACGGCAACTTCCATGGCTGGCTAGGGGAATGCTGGGAGTTGAAGTCCACCCAAGGCCTTCTTCAAGTGGCCAAGGTTGAGAAACAGGTTCTTAATGGAGTGGGGGGGGGGGTCTCAAAACCTGGCCATTTTGAGGTCTATGGACTTCAACTCCCAGAATTCCTCAACCAGCCATGTTGGCTGGGGGAATTCTGGGAGTTGAAGTCCACCCATCTTAAGAAGTAGCTGCAGTTGAGACATTTTTGAAATCTTTAATAAGGCCAGTTTTTCTGCCTCTCAGGATTGTTATTAGAATAGAATAGAATAGAATAGAATAGAATAGAATAGAATAATTTTATTTCTATACCGCCCTTCTCCTGAAGGACTCAGGGCGGTGTACAGCCTATTAAAAGCACAAGATAAACATCAATTAAAATAATTTAAAATTATTAAATAATTTGGCCCAATTTAAAACCTCAGAAATTTAAAACACCCAATTTAAAATTATTATGTTGATAGCTCGGCCTGGCGGAACAACAGAGTCTTGAGTGCACAGCGAAATACCCGGAGGTCGGAGATCTTACGCACTTCCGGGGGCAGTTCATTCCACAGGGCTGGTGCTCCCACAGAGAAGGCCCTCCCCCTGGGTGTCGCCAGCCGACATAACTTGGCCGATGGCACCCTGAGGAGACCCTCTCTGTGGGAGCGAACTGGCCGGTGGGAGGCTATTGGTGGCAGAAGTCGGTCTCGAAGGTAGCCGGGTCCTGTGTCATGGAGCGCTTTAAAGGTGGTGACCAACACCTTGAATTGCACCCGGAAGACCACCGGGAACCAGGGCAGCTCGCGCAGGAGGGGTGTCACATGGGCACAACGAGTTGCGCCCATAACCATCCGCGCGGCTGCATTCTGGACCAGTTGGAGCCTCCGAGTGCTCTTCAAGGGGAGCCCCATGTAGAGAGCATTACAATAGTCCAGCCGGGAGGTGACAAGGGCATGAGTGACCGTGCGCAAGGCGTCCCGGTCCAGAAAGGGCTGCAACTGGCGAATCAGGCAAACCTGATAAAAGGCCACCCCTGGCCACGGCCGTCATATACTCTTCAAAAGACAGCCGTGCGTCCAGGAGGACACCCAGATTGTGAGCCCTCTCTGTGGGGGGGGGGGCAAAGATTCACCCCCAATAGTCAGCGATGGCACCTGCTGACTATATCGGGACGCCGGAAGCCACAGCCACTCGGTCTTGGAAGGGTTGAGTCTGAGCCTGTTTATTGGTTCGATTTATATGCCGCCCTTCTCCGGAGACTCAGGGCGGCTTACAATGCTTTTAAGCAATAGCCTTCATACTTTTTGTATATACCTGTTTAGTAGGGCTTTCGCCCCTCCACCCCCAAAGCGGTGTTCTATTTTATACAAAGTCAGCTTATTGCCCCCACAATCCGGGTCCTCATTTTACCTACCTGGGAAGGATGGAAGGCTGAGTCAACTGCTATGGAGAAAATTAGAAGGGTGGGGGGGTGTCTTAGGTACCCGACCCCCTCCCCAAAACTCCCAATGAATAAAGCACCTGCCAAACCCGAAGCCGTGTAACTTTTCCCAGTTTAATCCGGTTTAGAAAATCCGGGGCTCCCTCCCTCCCTCCCTCCACCCAGCGCTCTTGCGAGATCCCGATCCGAAAGGGACCGGGCGGTAAAACGCTACGCCTCGCTTCGGGGATCCAATTCGCCCTTCCCCGTCCCCAAAGAGACGGGATCGGAGGCTGGGGAAAACAGCTGTAGGGGCGCCACAATAACCCCCGCGGAGGGAGAAATCGCATGCAAAGGAGGGAGGGGGGCAAGAGATTTGGGGAGGGGGATCCTGGAAGAGGGGAGGGGGAGCGGCTTGATCTTCTCACCTGCTGTTTTTTTCCCTTCTCTCCCCCCCACCCTCAAAAGGCCTCCTTGCATTGTCTTCGCCAAGCGCAGCCTGGTTTCCCTTCCCCGCCCTGCTTCGCAGCTCGATCCGTCCCTCCCCAATCCCCAATCCCCAAAAGGCAAGGCTGAAGATCCGGACTCACCGGCCCCCGCCCTTCGGATGGGGAAACAAAGGCCCGGGGGAGACGCTGAGCAGGAGCGGGCGGGTGGACCCCAGACCCAAACTCAGCCCCCAGCCGGCTCCCACCTCGCCCCACCCTTTTCGCATCTGATCCGTCCTTCCTCGCTTGCAAACCCAACACCCCCTCCCCTCCGTCCCCCGTCCGGCGCTGCTGCGAGGGATAGGCTCGCCAGTCCGGATGGGGAGGTGGCTTGGTCGTGGAGGGCCCCCTCCCCTCCCCAAACTTTCCTCCCTCCCTCCCTCCCTCCTTCCTTCCTTCCTTCCTTTCTCTCTAGGAATCTCCTTCCCACCATCCCTGTAACCCTTCAGAAGCCAAGAGGCAGATTTGGGGTGGGGGGGGGAGGAGAAAGGAGGGGGGCGAAAGGGGGGAAAGAGGAGGGGGAAAAGGAAGAGATGGAAACTTGGACACTTACACAGATGGGTGGTGGTGGTGGGAGATATGATGATGTAAGAGAGATGAGAGATGTAATGATGAGGTGTTAGTACGATGTTACACATCCTTAGTAAGAGCACACCTGGAATACTGCCTCCAGTTTTGGGCACCGTATTACGAAAAAGATGCTGAGACTTTGGAAAAAGGGTAAAGTAAAGGTAAAGGTAAAGGTTCCCCTTGCACATATGTGCTAGTTGTTCCTGACTCTAGGGGACGGTGCTCATCTCTGTTTCAAAGCCGAAGAGCCAGCGCTGTCCGAAGACGTCTCCGTGGTCCTGTGGCTGGCATGACTAAATGCCAAAGGCGCACGGAACGCTGTGACCTTCCCACCAAAGGTGGTCCCTATTTTTCTACTTGCATTTTTTACGTGCTTTTACTTATTTATTTATTTATTATATTTCTAAACCGCTTTTCTCCCGTAGGACTCAAGGAGGTGTACAGTCAAGAAAAATATAGATACACAAACATCATAAAATTGCTAATTAAAATTATTATTATAACATTTATTTTATTTTATTTATAATATTTTGAACTGCTAGGTTGGCAGAAGCTGGGACAAGTCACAGGAGCTCACCCTGTTACGTGGCACTAGGGATTCGAACCGCTGAACTGCCCACCTTTCAATCAACAAGCTCAGCATCTTAGCCACTGAGCCACCACATCCAGTTTCTTATTTAAAAGTTTTATGAAAAATACAAACATTTTCACCCCCCCCACCCTTCCCCCCTCAACCCCCCCTCCCCTTCCCACCCTCCCTTCCCCTCCCTCCCCCCACCCCCCTCCCTAGACTTCCCAGAACGAGCACAGGGTATAGCATTCACAAACCAAGAACTAAAATGTGCTAACAAATTATTACATTTCATATTCTCCCTAGGTCCTTAACTCCTTATAACTCAAAAAAAACAAACATAAACTACTTAATATTATTTCATTCATAAGCTATATGAATCTTCTTATTCGGATACTTCTTCTGTATGTAATCAATCCATTTTCTCCATTCCGATATATATCTCTCATTTGAATGGTCTTTAAGGTATGATGAAATTTTTGCCATTTCCGCCAAATGCACCAGTTTCGAGTCCAGAAAAAGAGTAGAGAACTAGGATGATTAAAGGCCTGGAGACAAAAAGATGTGAAGAACCATTGCCGGAATTGGGTATGGCTAGTCTAGATAAATCAGGATGCAGTGGCTCAGTAGCTAGGATGCTGAGCTTGTCGATCGACAGTTCAGCGGTTTGAATCCCTAGTGCCGCATAACAGGATGAGCTCCCGTTACTTGTCCCAGCTTCTGCCAACCTAGCAGTTCGAAAGCACGTAAAAAATGCAAGTAGAAAAATAGGGACCACCTTTGGTGGGAAGGTAACAGCGTTCTGTGTGCCTTTGGCATTTAGTCATGCCGGCCACATGACCACGGAGACGTCTTCGGACAGCGCTGGCTCTTCGGCTTTGAAACGGAGATGAGCACCGCCCCCTAGAGTTGGGAACGACTAGCACATATGTGCGAGGGGAACCTTTACCTTTACCTTAGTCTAGATAAAAGAAAGATGAGGTGGGGACGGAGGGGGGACGGACATTACATCAGTATTCCAATATTTGAGGGGTTGCCACAAAGAAGAGGGGGTCAACTTATTTTCCAAAACACCAGAAGGAAGACAAACAATGGATGGAAACTAATCAAGGGGAGAAGCAACCTGGAATTAAGGAGAAACTTCCTAACAGTGAGAACAATTAACCAGTGGAACAGCTTTGCCTTCAGACCTTCTGGGTACTTCATCACTGGAGGTTTTTAAGAAGAGACTGGACAGCCACCAATCTGAAATGGTGTGGTCTCCTTCTTGAGCAGGGGGTTGGACTAGAAGACCTCCAAGGTCTCTACCAACTCTGTTCTGATTGATTTATTGGTTGGTTGGTTGGTTGATTGATTGATTATGGCCCTCCGGCCTGCAACACAGGACCGCAAGTTTTTTTTCAGTCTTGATAACTAAGATGTGTGGACTGCAACCCTTTTGCAGCTGGCATCGTCTGTGGTTTCAGCGCCTGGGATTCCAAGATTGTTTTCCAATCCTCTCATCCTGCAGGTGTTTTGGACTACAAGTCCCATCAATCCAACCCTGCAGCTGAGGCTTGGGGGCTGATAGGACGTTCAAACCTGACATGACTGGAGACCACCTAGTTGGAGAAAGGTTGTTGAGAAGCTTGAAAGACAGGTGGGATCGTATTTTTCCACCATGCAGAAAACTCCTGGTTCTTGGGTTATTGTTTATTTATTTATTGGTTCGATTTATATGCCGCCCTTTTCCGGATACTTGCAGTAATTGCAGGCAGCTGGTGTTACTTAACAGTGCTTTAGTCTGCTGCGCCACCAAGGCTCGAGTATTGTTAACAACCAGCCAGATATTTGGACTGGATCTGTCCTTTTTATCCACTGAGGGAGTCCTTCCCAGGCACCCTTTTTGGCTAAGAAACATTGGAAAATAACTCTTCATCCCTGTTTTTTAGCCAAATTCGGGCATTCTGCTTGCAAGCTCCCAACGTCCCAAAAGTGCTTCCCCCCTCCAAGAGGGAAATGGAGTTTCTGGTTTTTTTCTTTGAAGACGTTTCGCTTCCCATTCAAAAAGCTTCTTCAGCTCTCACTGAACAGCTCCCAACAAGCCCAATCTGCGGCATTGTGCCCCCCTCACCTCCGTATGTGAATGGGAAGGTATGTCTTGTCTGATTTTGGCTGACCTCACCTTTCCACCACCGCCTCCTCCTCCTCCTCCTCTTCGTCCCTTGCTTGCCACTTCTATCCTTGCACCCTCGCCCTTCCTTTTGCCTGCTGTCCAAGGAGCAACTGGACTTTCTTTGAAGAGATTTCGCTTCTCATCCAAGAAGCTTCTTCAGCTCTGACTGGAAGGTGGGGAATGGAAGGATTTACGACCAGCTGTCTGCAAGGAATATAAATCCTTCCATTCCCCATCATCCAGTCAGAGGTCTGTAGAGATTCTCGGTCATCCAGGTCATGGTTGTCCCAAAGGTGCTTTTTTTTTTTTTGAAAAGTTTTAAAATATTTTACAAACAAATTTTCCCCCATCTTCCTCCCCCCCACCCATTCCCTCCCCCTCCTCCGACTTCCCAGAGCAAAATACAGGGTATAGCATTAAGCAAACATAATCAAACATAATCAAACTAACTATAAGCTCTTAACTCCCCTTCACATTTTAACTCCCCCATACATACCAAAAATAAAAATTCACTCAAATTCATTCATAAGCTATTTGCAACTTTTTAGTCCCATGTTTGTTTTGAATATAATCAATCCATCTTGTCCATTCCAATAGGTATCTTTCATTCGAGCGATCCTTCAAATATGCAGAGATTTTAGCCACCTCTGCCAAATTAGCTACTTTTAATGTCCATTCTTCAATGGTAGGTACATCTTCCTTCTTCCAGTACTGCGCCACCAAAAGTCTGGCTGCAGTTATTAAGTTCAAAATCAAATTAGTCTCTATAACTGTACAGTCTGTAATTATACCCAATTAAAAACAACTGTGGAGTAAATTTAATCTTCTTTTTAAAAATATTTTGTACAACCCACCATGTCTTAATCCAAAATGCCTAAATTTTTTTTACATAAAAATATGGAACACTTCACGAATTTGCGTGTCATCCTTGTGCAGGGCCCATGCTAATCTTCTCTGTATTGTTCCGATTTTAGTATATGTGCTGCCGAAGCGAGCAGCCAGGAGGCAACTGGACGTCCCCAGCTAGCATGAGACTTGAAGCCCACCTGTCTTAAAGTGGCCAAGTTAAAAAAACAAACAAACTGTGGTAGGAGACGGTGGAGAATTGGGGGGGGGGGAAGCCTCCTAAGGAATGGCTGGCTACTTCTGCATTGCTCCAAAGACAACATCTGGGAGCTGTCCATGACATCACTGGCTGAATTGACTTCAAAGAATTTTACTGCTCCGACCAATGATCAATGAGCTGACTTGGAAAGGCATTTCCCAGTTTGTTAGGGTTCTTATATTAAAAACTTGGGGGGTTTCTTACCTAAAAGAAAAATTTCTGATAATAAGGATGTTGACTGAATCAACCGGAGAAAAGGCTTTTTGTTTGCTTTATTTTTTTGTTTGTTTTATTAAATTTGTATACCGCCCTACTCCCGAAAGACCCAGGGCGGTGAACAGGCACAGAATAAAATACAGAAATACAAAAGTTAGAAACAATTTAAAACCAAATTAAATAATTTAGCCCAAGACAACTAAAAATCCCAATAATTTAAAACACATTAAAATTTTAATTTAAAAATTTAAAAGAAAGGGGAGAAAATTAGGCCAGGCTGGCTTGCTGGACTAGGAGGGTCTTAAGAGCACGGCGGAAAGTACGCAGATCCGGGATCCTCCGTATCTCCGGGGGGAGCTCGTTCCAGATAGTGGGTGCCCCCACAGAGAAGGCCCTCCCCCTGGGGGCCACCAGTCGACACTGCTTGACTGACGGCACCCGGAGGAGCCCCTCTCTATGAGAGCGTACTGGCCGGTGGGAGGCTGTTCGTGGTAATAGGCGGTCCCGTATATAACCAGATCCTAAGCCATGGAGCGCTCTTTTTGTCATTTATTTATTTTATTTTTTATTTAATTTATATGCCGCCCTTCTCCGGAGACTCAGGGCGGCTTACAATGCATTAAGCAATAGCCTTCATACTTTTGTATATATTTATACAAAGTCAGCTTATTGCCCCCACAAACTGGGTCCTCATTTCACCTACCTTAGAAAGGATGGAAGGCTGAGTCAACCTTGAGCCTTGGAGAGATTCGAACCAGCAGTAATTGCAGGCAGCTGTGTTAATAACAGGGTGCTTAGACCACTGTGTGTGTATTTACAAACACACCCGAAGTAATACATATGGATCATGTGAAATGTCCTTACAACCATTATCTTGATAGCTCTACCATCCAAAAGGGATTAAAATATGGTCACAATTAGTACTAACATTAATGACAGCAATTTCTATCTCACAGCTGCTTTAATAATTGGCTCAAGAGAATTCCTTGATGTCTGTGGAGATTCTCAGTCATCCAGGTCATAGTTGTCCCAAAGATTTTATTTATTTATTTATTTATTTATTTATTTATTTGTTTGTTTGTTTGTTTGTTTGTTTGTTCAACTTGTATGCCGCCTTTCTCCGAAGACTCAAGCGGCTTACAATTGCATTTAAAAACCATATATAAAACATTAAAAGTTAAACCATTAAAAACAATTAAAACCCATTCACACCATTCATGGCGTGATGCTTTTTTGCAAGAAGCAACTGGAGTTTCTGGTTTCTCTTTGAAGACGTTTCGCTTCTCATCCGAGAAGCTTCTTCGGCTCTTGTTTTCTTTGAAGACGTTTCATTTCTCATCCAAGTGCTGAAGAAGTATCACTGCTGTATGGAATTTATATGGAGTTTTTTCTAAAGGTAGCAAAAACTTCTATTAATTCATTAGGAAAAGCTCATAATATGTATCTATAATCAGAATAATTACGCTTTTCTTTGTCAACTGGTACTCCCAACATACTTACCTATCCTAATTCATTTTGCTGTTGATACAGGGGAAAAAAAAGCCTCTTTCTTATCTATTAGTATTATGTCGTATAGCATAAGGAGCCTTGGTGGCGCAGCAGACTAAAGTGCTGTTAAGTAACACCAGCTGCCTGCAATTACTGCGAGTTCAAATCTCACCAGGCTCAAGGTTGACTCAGCCTTCCATCCTTTCGAGGTAGGTAAAATGAGGACCCGGATTGTGGGGGCAATAAGCTTTGTATAAAAAAGAACACCGCTTAGGGGGGGCCGAAAGCCCTACTAAGCAGGTATACAGTATACAAAAGTATGAAGGCTATTGCTTAACGCATTGTAAGCCGCCCTGAGTCTCCGGAGAAGGGCGGCATATAAATCGAACCAATAAATAATAAATAAATGAAATCACAGCTGCCAGTTCTTTAGCTGCTGTTGGCCTTTATAATTGATAATGGCATAGTGTATCAGTGTAACATATGTGTGGATGCAAGCAATGTAGCCTTTTGCAATTGACAGATGCAAATTTTGTCAATGCCAAGTATTGTCTTAAGATGTTTTTGCTACCGCATCCAGTGTAATGTTAGCCGCTGAGACCATGATGGCCAGTTTATGCCTTAATCTTTCAACTTTGATGTTCAGATCTTGATACTTTGGGATCTTCTCCAATTCTTTGTCTTCTATTCTACTACCCACTGGGATTGCCACATCCATTATCCACACCTTCTTCTTTCAATCACAGTTAAAACTGGTGTGTTGTGTGTCCAGACTTTGAGCAGTTTCTATTTGAAAATCCCACAATATTTTAATAACAACATTATTATTTATAACACACCCTGATTTTCTAGTGTTTCCTTACAATTTAGGGTAACTAGCAACAATTTAAACCAGGGGTGTCAAACTAGCTGTGTCACGTTGTTGTCACGCAACTTATTGTGACTTTTCCCTCCTTTGCTAAACTGGGGGTAGGGGTGGCCAGCGTGTGACGCATCTGGCCCGCGGGCTGCGAGTTTAACATCCCTGATTTAAACTAATACAAGGGTCATTTCGAAAATGACCAAGGACTAGTGTTATATAGCAAGCACTTTTCTGTCCCCGTACCACACATGCACCCCCACAGATGGCCCGGAGTTAATAAGCCACACAACAAAACTCTTTGAAGATAAAGCTGGCAGCAACCCAGTGGCTAGCTGCCAATTCAGACTTTACTCACACAAAACAAAGATTAGACTGCAAGCATTCCGATAAAACAGGCAGAGTTTCAACAATACAAGGATTAATCCAAATGCAGTTCGATAAAGCAGGCAAAGTCCAGTAACGCAGAGATCATGGATTATTTCCAGTTTTTGCTCATCACAAACTGAACCGGCCACCACACCCACATTTATACCCTGTGGGGTGTGGCCCGGTGACTCAGCTTATCTCTGGCACGCCTTCCCCTCTGCTGCGCACGCTTCTCCCTGCGCCTTTGCCGAGGGTCCAGCCAGCACTTATCTTCTTTGTCGCTGTCCACCTGTGGCTGCGGGGACGTGCTTGGCTCTGAGCCTATCTTTTGGCCTTCGGTGTCCTCCGGAGACATTACCAGAGAGGAGGGTCCTGGAGAGGGAGGCCTTGCCAACTCCTCTCCCTCACTCTCAGAGTCTGCATCTGTCGATAGCCCAGGCTCAGGCAACGGAGCCACAACAAGCACAGACAGATAGAACACAAAGTAAAACATCATATAAAAACTATATCGACATGGAACGAATCACACCATAAATAAAGATATAGTCACTCAGCATGAACTCTGAGGAATTGGGCTGGGTCGTGGTCATAAGTCGAGGACTACCTATACCTCAAAGAGGTGACACATATCCGTTTTGCTTCTCCTCCCAAGGAGCATTCACCACTTTGGGGTTTCTCCCCAGTGAGTCCTTTGATGAGTGGCGAGTTGCAGCTTCCGGCGAAAACTCTTCCCGCAGTGCAAGCACGCATAGGGTTTCTCTCCGGTGTGAACCTTCTGGTGGGAAAGAAGGTATTTGCTGCTGGTGAAGCATTTCCCACATTCGAGACATTTATAGGGTTTCTCTCCCGTGTGGATCCTTTCGTGAGTGATGAGGTACACCTTCTGGCTGAAGCTCTTCCCGCACTCCAAGCACGTGTACGGTTTCTCCCCGGTGTGGATTCTTTGATGGGAAATGAGATTTTTGCTACTGCTGAAGCTCTTCCCGCACTCCAGACATCCGTAAGGTTTCTCCCCGGTATGGAGCTGTTGATGGTGGGTGAGGCTTGCCCCGTGGCTGAACCTCTTCCCGCACTCTGGGCATTCGTAGGGTTTCTCCCCGGTGTGACTGATCTGGTGGGAGTTGAGGTTCGACTGCTGAGCGAACGCCTTCCCGCAAGTCGGGCATTGGTACGGCTTCTCCCCGGTGTGGATCCGGAGATGGGAAGTGAGGCTGGCGCTCTGACTGAAGCCTTTCCCGCACTCCTTGCATTTGTATGGCTTCTCTCCCGTGTGGATCTTTTTATGGGAGCTGAGGTATTTGATGTCGCTGAAACACTTGCCGCATTTGAAACATTCATAAGGTTTCTCGCCCGTGTGAGTTCGGTGGTGGGAAATCAGGATATCTCTCCTCTTGAAGCTCTTGCTGCACACCTGGCACTGGAACGGTTTTTCCCCCGCGTGGGATCCCATGTGGAGATAAAAGGAAGATTTGCAACTGGAGATCTTCCCACACATCGCATATTCATTTTTTCCCATCATTTTCTCTATTCTCCCTTCACGGGCCTCATTGTTCAACTCGGCTTTCGTTATCTTCTTTTCTCTCTCTTCTCCTTCACTTCCGATTCCTTCAAAAAACAGATTGCTTGGCTCTCCTTTAGACTCACTCTGCTGTCTCTCAGCCTCTGGGGTGGGGGGTGGGGGGAAAGAATTGGGATTAAGAGGTAAAAAAATCAAAGAACGTGCCCAAATGAGAATGACAAGCAGATTTTGACATGTATGAAAGTTTTTTTTTAAGCAAATAGTCAAGTCAGGGACTGTGTAGCTCACAATAATAAACCCTGTTGGTCAATTTTTTTTTTTAAAAAAATCCAACTTTAGACTTAGAATAACTTTATTGTCCCTTTTGAATGTACATTAATTGGCATACATCAAAAATACATTAAAAAAACTTTGGAAGGATCGGTTAGTGAAAACGTCATAAATCTCTAAAAAACCTATACCGGTAGTCCTTGACCTACATCTATTTGTTCAGCAACTATTCGTAGTTATGACAACACTGAAAAAAAGTGACTTACGACTGATTTCAAACTTTCGACTGTCATAGCATCTCCACAGTCAAAAATTGACTCCCAGGAGATAAGAGATTGGTTCTAGCAAATACCATATTTTTGGGAGTATAAGACGCTCCGGAGTATAAGATGCACCTTAGTTTTTGGGGAGGAAAATAAGAAAAAAAAAATCTGCCTATGCCTACCAGCATCCATCAGTATTCATCTGGCTAGCGTCCTGTCAGTGCATGAGGGAGTTGAGGGCTGTTTGGAAATTGAAACATTATTTGCTGTGTGAGCAACAAGGAAGCAGACAGCAAGGAGCCTGGGCGTGGCTTAGGTTTGCAGCTCTGAGTCTGTACTAAAGCTGCAAACTAGTCTGCTGCTCAAAACTGAAACTCCTCTCCTCTGCTTGTGTTTTGCCTGGAAAAGCTGCTTTTGGTATTGTATATTTTACTTCATGTGTTACATTATATACAGTATAAAGACAAGTTATTGAATCCTGCTGAATCAGTTACTTGTGTGTGTTTTCTAGATGTGACTGCTACTGCAAACTCTGACACATCCTTGCAGCAAATAGCAAACAGCCAGGTCAGCTTCAGCACATTATTGCAGCCTGATTCAGAACAAGCAGCTGATTGGTGGGTGAATCGGCCTCTCGGAATATTCCCAATCAGCTGTTTCAGGCTGCAGGGATTACCACAGACCATCACTGCCTCCGTGCCTCAAACACATTCGGTGTATAAAATGCACCCAAATTTTCACCTCCTTTTGGCGGGGGAGGGGGGGGGAAGTGCATTTTATAATCTGAAAAATGGTCCCTGCTATTTATTTCTTGAGTTTCTGCTCTGCCAAACCTTGAAATTCATGGCAATTTACAACTATAAAGCCAAGCAGTATGTACTACACACAAGGATAAGATGAATAAAACAAGCATCTGCAATCTGTAGGTACCATCAGCTAAGGGGTATTGACTGGTTGGGCCTGAAGGAGACCCTTTTCTGCTGTGGCCCCATATGTCCCTCTGGAACATTATCACCCTGAGACCAGGCTGCTTTCCAACCTGCTGGCCTTTTGTAAGGCCTTGAAGGGCTGCTTCTCTGCTTGCGGCATGGAGAATGTTAAAATATCCTGCAAATCCTCCGCCACTATGGAGCCTGAGTGGCGTAGGAGGCTAATGCCTCCTACTAAGGCAGCATTTAACATCCAGCTGCCTGCAATTACTGCGAGTTCAATTCTCACCAGGCTCAAGGTCGACTCAGCCTTCCATCCTTTCTAAGGTGGGTAAAATGAGGACCCGGTTTGTGGGGGCAATAAGCTGACTTTGTATAAAATATACAAAAGTATGAAGGCTATTGCTTAACACATTGTAAGCCGCCCTGAGTCTCCGGAGAAGGGCAGCATATAAAAATAAATTAAAAAAAAAATTCAATCGCAGTCATTCAAAGACTTAAAAATGTGAAGTCTTTCTGAATGGGCTGTCCTAAACTCAGAGATGGATGGCTGCCTGTTTAAAACAATAAACAGGATGGCTTTGACACACTGATTTTGAGAAACGAACGTCAAAGGGGGAGGGGTGTTGTGGCCTGCCAGTGGCCAGCAGAGCTGGCAGCAGATTCGGACAATGAGGAGGTTGGGGAGAAACATGGGCCAGTCTTGGAGTCTGGGGAAGGCTCTGATGAGGGCTCTGTGTCACAGGCAGAGAGGGGACCAGGGCCGTATGCCAATTATCAGTTGCTTTCGGAGTCAGACATCAGTGAGGCAGATGAACAGCTGGAGCCTGTTCCTAGCGTGTGCATGCGCAGAGTTGCCAGACGAAGGGAACAGCTATCAAACAAGGGTCGCCTTGGGAGTAAGGCCACAGGTGGACGATGAATGGCCCTTCCCAGAGGGAATAAAAAAGGAGCGAAAGGGGAAGTGGAGTTTGCAGGAGACAATTAGTTCGCTTAATTGGTTCATGACTCTTTGCCAAGTTTGAAGATGGAACTTGGCAGCTCCCCAAGCCAGATAAGGTCTGTGACTGTAAATTCATCCTTGAAAGACTTTGCTAGATGTGAATGAGGAGAATTCACAGTAACTTAATAAAAAGGGGTTTTTGTCAGAGCACGGAGTCTGCTTCATGGTTTTGGGGAGCCTAGGCCAGAACAGGGGGAGGGGGAGCTTACTGAGAGAAACCACGATTCCTTTAATCTCCTCCATCACTTCTTCATGCAAAGCTTTCTGCTCCGGATTCAGCAGCCCCCACTCCTCCTCCGTAAAGCCCAGAGCCACCTTCTCCAACGTCACCAGATCCTGAAAGGAAATCAAGGTTTTTCTTATACATATCCTGTGCCAGGCTTTTCCTACTGGGCAAAGTCTTGGACAAGCTGCAGTGAACGTTATTTTATTTTATTTTTTAATTAAAAAAAAACAAACTTTATTGAATTTAAAAATATTAACAAGAAAAAAAAAGAGAAAATATACAGATTTTCTCCCTCATAAAATTTACATTTTCCACCCACAGTTACACTAACATATTAAATAAATGTGATTATATAAACACATATATACCAATATACAAACAGTGACTTATTTACCTATTCTATCTATCTGACAGTGCTTTTTTTTTTTTTTATTACTTGCATTTCCCCTAATTTTTATCTTTACCCTTTTTTCCTTTGGTTTATCCACTTATACCATCTATTCCATACTATAAAATATTTTGAGTCTTCCTTGTCTTTTAATTCAAGAGTTAATTTATCCATTTCTGCGCATGTGTAGATTTTTTGAATTACTTCCTGATGTGTTGGCATACGATCTGTTTTCCACAGTTGTGCTATAGCCAGTCTGGCCGCCGTAATTATGTGTAGTGTCAAATATTTTATGTCTTTCTTTTCTAATATTCCTTTTTATCATGCCTAATAGGAAAACTTCTGGTTCTAATTCAAATTCTTGATCTATTATTTCTACTATCCATGTTTTTATTTTTTTCCAATATTTCTTTATTTCTGGGCAAAGCCACCAGTTTATTAGTTATTTGACTAAGCTTCCTTCAGCAAATTCGGTGCCCTGCAGAGAGGCTGGGACTACAACACCAATCGTTCAAAGCTGGTTTAGTTGTCAAATCTGGGGGGGTGGGGGAGTGGGGGTTCAGCCCCAACTCATCTGCAGAGCTCCAGCTTGTGAAAGGCTGCAGAAGAGAAGGCAGGAATAGCAATAGCCCTTAGACTTATATACCGCTTCACAGTGCTTTACAGCCCTCTCTAAGCGGTTTACAGAGTCAGCCTCTTGCCCCCAACAATCTGGGTCCTCATTTTACCCACCTCGGAAGGATGGAAGGCTGATTCAAACTTGAGCCGGTCAGGATCGAACTGCTGGCGTTGGGCAGAGTCATCCTGCAATACAGGTCGTCCTCGACTTACAACACTTCATTTAGTGACCCATCAAAGTTATAACGGCCCTCAAAAAAGTGACTTTATGACCATTTTTCAGTTATGACCTTTGCTGCGTGGCCATGATCATGTGATCAAAATCCAGACACTTAGCATTAGGTTCGCACGTATGACGGTTACGGCGTCCCAAGGTTCTCCTTTTGCGACCTTCTAACAAGCAAAGTCAATGGGGAAGCCAGGTTTCTCTTAACCGGGTTATTAACTTATCAACCGCAGCAATTCACTTAACAACTGAGGCAAGAAAGGTCGTAAAACGGGGCAAAACTCACTTAACAAATGTCTCGCTTAACAACAGAGGTTTTGGGTTCAATTGTGGTTGTAAGGTACAGGTAGTCCTCAACTTATGATCACAATTGAGTCCAGAATTTATGCTGTTAAGTGAGACATTTGTTCAGTGAGTTTTGCTCCCAGTTGGTGACTTTTCTTGCCACGTTTGTTATAGGAATCACCGCCGTTGTTAAATTAGTAACCCGGTTGTTAAGTGAACCCAGCTTCCTCATTGACTTTGTTTCTTGGAAAGTCGCAAAAGGGGAATCAAATGACCCCGGGACACCGCAACCATCATAAATGTGACTCAATTGTCAAGCACCCGAATGTAAAACCACATGACCACAGGAATGTTGCAACAATCCTAAGTGTGAGGAATGGTCATAAGTCACTTTTTCAGTGCCGTTGTAACCGTGAACGGCCACTAAATGGACTGTTGTAAATCAAGGACTACCTGTCCTACTGCGCCACTACGGCTAACCCATTAACTTTCCATCCCTGGCCTTCCTATTGCAATGGGAGCTGAGAGAGCGTGACAGAGGGAAGATAAGAGAAGAAGCATTCAAGCAATTGCTGGACATCTCTCCTGTTGTTTATCATGTACCTGATTTTGCAGCAAAGGACAGCTTTCCACCAAACCATCAAGAGAAAAATCAGAGCATAAGCCAGGTGGCTTTGCTGCACCTCCTAGAAGGGGAAAAAATATAAGGGATATTTATTATATTTAGGATCAAACCTTCTCACTGTTCTGACCAAGAGCACGAAGCAAACTCCATGTCCTGACCAAAAAAAAAAAAAACCACCTTTTTATTAAGTTACTGTGAATTCCTCTCATTCACATCCAGCAAAGTCTTTCAAGGGAGAATTTACAGTTACAAACCTTATCTGGTGTGGAGAGCTGCCAGGCTGGTATCTTCAAAACTTGACAAGAAGTCTCTGAGAATCATGAACCAATTCAGCGAACTAATTGTCTCCTCCAAACTCCCCTCCCCTTTTGCTCCTCTTTATTCCCTATGGAGGGGCCATTCACCATCCACCTGTGGCTTTACTCCTGAGTCGACCCTTGTTCCTTAGCTGTTCCCTTCTCCTGGGAGCTCTGTGCATATGTACACTGGGAACAGGCTCCAGCTGTTCTTCTGCCCCACTGATGTCCGACTCCGAAGGCAGCTGACAATTATCCGATGGCCCTGGCCCCCTCTCTGCCTCTGACGTAGAGCCCTCGTCAGAGCCTTCCCCAGACTCCAGGACTGGCTCATGTTCCTCCCCAACCTCCTCACTGTCGAGTCTGCCACCAGCTCCACTGGCTGCTGCCAGGCCACAGCACTCACCTGCTTCCCATTTCTAGGCAAAATGACCAAAATTGTCTACGATACGGGTAGTCCTGATCATTTTATGACCTTTTGCAATTACGATGGATGTTTTACACCTTTGTAAAGTGTCTCAGAATTTTGATCACATGACCATGCAATGGTCGTAAGTGTGAAAAAGTGCTCATAAGACCCTTTTTACAGTGCCGTTGTAACTTGGAATGGTCACTAAGTGAACTGTTGTAAGTCGAGGACTACCTGTATTTCAATCCCAATGGGAAAAGAGATCAACAAAATCTTTCTCCTCATTTAAGCTCTTTTGAATGCGGTAGCATGGGTAGACAAAATCCCAAAAGTATTTCCCGGAAGCCAACAACACCCAATATAACAGTTATTTTTGAAGAAAATCAAGGAAGGGTGGGGAGTGAGTTAGAAAATGACGCCATATTCCTTACCCAGTGATGTATCATCTTGGTGATCTCCTTCTAAGATCCACTGTGTAGCCACTTCAGTGACACGGTTCTGCACCAGAGAGAGAGAATCATCCAAGGACAGAGATTAGAAAGAGGACAAGATTTGGGGAAAGGATCTCCACAATCTCCTCCAAAGACGATTTCCAGAAAAAATCTGATGGAATTAGGAAAGGAGTGACTTCCAGGACAATTTTACCCACCTCACAAATCAGCCAGGAGGCATCTCCCTCACCTTTTGATCTTCCTGCTTCCTGTCCTCCTCTTGGCTCAGGAGAAATCCTTCGGCCAGGGCCACCGCCTGCGAGCTGGTGTCTGCACCACACTGTCTCACCCAGCTCTTGATCTCTGGGGGCAAGATGGTCAGAAATTGCTCCAGCACCACCAGATCCAAGATCTCCGCTTTGGTGTGATGTTCTGGCTTCAACCACTGACGACAAAGCTTGTGGAGTCGGCTACAAACCTCTCGGGGACCCGTAACTTCCTGATAGCCAAACTGCCGGAACGGCTGGTGTTGTGTGCTGCTCAGACTCACTGTAGGTCCTCCTGAGATATTTTCAACAGTCGTTGCCCAAATGTGGGCACTGCTACCCATCTGATGGCAAGGAATGGCTCGTTTTTCTTGGAAGCCATCAATGTTTGGTCGTCGTAGATTCAATTGCAGCTCCTGGGCAACATTCAACATGGCCAGAAAATTGCTTTCTGCTTTTTTTTGCACGTGGACCCAGCTCTGTAAAACCAAGAGAAGACAATTTATCTTTCTGTGAAAGCAGGGGATTACAGGTAGGCCTCAACTTTCGACCACAAGCACTTGGTAGAGCAGCACCGAAGAGATATTTAAATGCTAAAAGGTAAAGGTAAAGGTTCCCCTCGCACATATGTGCTAGTCATTCCTGACTCTAGGGGGCGGTGCTCATCTCCGTTTCAAAGCCGAAGAGCCAGCGCTGTCCGAAGACGTCTCCATGATCATGTGGCCGGCATGACTCAACGCCAAAGGCGCATGGAATGCTATTACCTTCCCACCAAAGGTGGTCCCTATTTTTCTACTTGCATTTTTTACGTAATTTCTAACTGCTAGGTTGGCAGAAGCTGGGACAAATAACAGGAGCTCACCCCGTTACGTGGCACTAGGGATTCGAATCGCTGAACTGCCGACCTTTTGATCGACAAGCTCAGCGTCTTAGCCACTGAGCCACTGTGTCCCTCTTTAATTTAATTTAAATGCTACGATGAGGCTATTCCTACAAGGATCAGAACTAAGCAAGCCATGGTCTGTGACGCTCTATGGAAGTGAAAGTTGAAACTCTGACGAAGCAAGATAAGAAGAATATTGACACCTCTATAGTGTTAAAGAAGACTCCTGAGACTACATAGACAGCCCTGAAAACAAACAAAGGGATAGCCAGAGTTCTCACACAAGGCACACAAACGATCAGATTCAAATTAACTTATTTTGAACACCTCATGGGAAGACTCAGCTCTCTGGAGAAGACTCTGATGATGGGAAAGATGGAAGGAAAAGCAAAGAAGAGGATGACTAGCAGCAAGGACTCAGTTACAGAATAATTGGAAGGGACTTTGGAGCAGTAGTGGGTTTCAATTTCATTTGCTACCGGTTTGCTCATGGGTGCGGGCGCTGCGCATGCGCAGAGACATCCGGGAGAGTGGACAGAGCCTCCCGCCGCTACCAGTTTGCTCGATCCTGGGCGAGCCAGTAGCAATCCACCACTGCTTTGGAGGTCTTCTAGTCCAACCCCCTACTCAGGCAGGAGACCCTATACCATTTCAGACAAATGGTTGTCCAATCTCTTCTTCAAAACCTCCAGTGATGGAACACCCACAATTTTTGGAGGTATGTCGTTCCACTGATTAATTGTTCTGTCAGGAAATTTTGTCAGTGTATAAGAAATTATGAGCTGGGATAGCCATAACAACAAGACAGCCAATGGGAACTATTTGGTGACTAAGATTTATTTATTTATTTAGCGTATGGCTGGTCACACACAGTATTAAAACATTTCATTTTTATAGGTTAAAACAATAAAAACGATTAAAAAAAAGCAGTAAGAAAACCTAAGAGGATAACAGAAATAACATTTCAGAGTTTAATGTCGAGTTTGGAGATCCAGTCAGTAGCTGTCGTTGTTATGCAGAGGAAGTCCCTAGAATCTCCTGGATACCTTCTGTTAGGGCATTCTCTCACTATATGTTGGATAGTCTGTCAGGGGCCCACGCAATCTCATTGTGCTGAAGGTGTCTTTCCCCATTTATACAAGGAGTCGGCACACACCCCATGACTCGTTCTAATTCTGTTATATGTCACCCATATGTGTCGGGATAGGTTAAATCCTGGAGGTATACTATTAGGATTAATATGCTGAGATATCTTGGGGGCAATAGCTACTCCATGCTTCCATCCACTTTTGTGTGGTGTTCTGATGATCGGCCATCAACTTAAGCGCTGTCAAGAGTGGTGGGTTTCTTGACAAGGAGGCAAAGTTACTCGCGTCCGTGGCAATCCTTAAGCTACACGTCCTCCTGGGTGGTGCTAAATGAGTAACAGACCGACTGGTAGCCAGACATCCGCGAGGATCTCCTGGCTTCACACACAACCCCATGGTCCTTTTAAGGATCTTTTAAGTACCAAGGTGACTAAGAAACAGGATCTGTTGTGAGCCATGGGAGACGGCTGGGAGCCTGGGCATGTCTTAGCTTATCTGGTCTGTATATATAAGAGTTCTTCTAGTTCTGATTCTGTGACTTCTGGTTCTGGTTTCTGCTTCTTGTCCTTGTATTTGCTACCACGTTGTATACATGCATCATGTTTTATATTATTGTATATAAACAAGTTTCTTCTATAAATGAATCCTGCTGAATTATTTACTTGTGTGCTGGTTGGATTGTGCAAACTCTTAACAAATTTCTCTCTGGTTCTAGGTTGGAGTGCCACTGGAAGACCTGAAGGATCGGCTTCTTGTTTAACATTTTTATTGAGTTATAAAATGTAATAGAATTCTTTATTGGCCAAGTGTGATTGGACACTCAAGGAATTTGTCTTAGGTGCATAGGCTCTCAGTGTACATAAGGAGAACAAAATTCATTCATCAAGAATAAAAAGATACAACACTTAGTGATAGTCAAGGTTACTAATAAGCTATTAAATCGTACTAGAAAACAAATAAAAACAATATAAATTGAAAGATACAAGCAACATGGTTATAGTAATAAGTGGGAAGAGATAGGTACTAGTAAGGAAGAGAAGAACAATATTAATAGTCTTAGTAGTTAATTTGACAATGTTGTGGGAATTAATTGTTAAGCAGAGTGATGGTATTCAGGAAAAAACTGTCCTTGTGTCTAATTGTTTTGGTGTGCAGCGCCCTATAGTGTTGTTTTGAGGGTAGAAGATGAAACAATTTATGTCCAGGATGTGAGGGGTCTGTAGATATTTTCACAGCCCTCTTTTTGACTCGTGCAGTATACAGATCCTCAATAGAAGGCAGGTTGGTAGCAATTGTTTTTTTCTGCAGTTCTAATTATCCTCTGAAGTCTGTGTCTATCTTGTTGGGTTGCAGAGCCAAACCAGACAGTTATGGAGGTGCAGATGACAGACACAAATAATTCCTCTGTATAATACAAAATACAAAAGTAAATAGGAAAATGGTGGGGAGGAAGAGGGGGAAGAAAAGTGAGGAAGGATAAGAAAAAAAAAAGGAAAAAGAAACATTGACTTTGGATTCTCTCTGTTGCAGTAAAATAAGGCATTAGCACCAAGTCACAACTTTTTGTTTTTTCATTATAATACAAGCAAGCCATTTCTATAAAGATGTATCAATCTACTCGGTAAAAAGGAAGACCTGAAGGATCGGCTTAAGGACAGGCTCATCCAAGAGAAAAATCTCTTTAGCTATGTGGTCGCTCCCAGTTGACACGGACTTGATCAACAGCGACTCATCATCAACAGGACCAGAAAGACCTGGATTCAGGTCAACCCTCCACCCCAGGGGTGAAATGCTCCTGGTTCGGACCGGATCGCCCGATCCGGTAGCGATGGAGGCGGGTGGTTCGGAGAACCAGTAGCAAAAGTCCCTGGCCCCCCCATGCCCAGCTGAGCCACACGATCATCCAAGGCTTTTTTTTTTCTTTACTTTTAAAAGCATTTTTTCTACGACGTCTTTGGCCGAAAAAATGCTTTTAAAAGTAAAAAAAAAAAAAAAAGCCTCTGATGATAATGTGGCTCAGCTGGGATCGTCAAAGGCTTTTAAAAGCCTCTGATGATCCCAGCTGAGTTGCCTGATGGGCAGAGGCTTTTTTTCTTTTAAATGCCTCTGACGATCCAAGCTGAGTTGCCTGATCATCAGCGGCATTTAAAAGAAAAAAAGCCTCTGCCTATCAGACAACTCAGCTGGCATCGTCAGAGGCTTTTGAAAGCATTCCTGAAGAGGTTGTAGAAAAAAATGCTTTTAAAAGTTAAAAAAAAAATTGGCCACGCCCACCAGTCACATTACCCCCCACCAAGCCACGCCCACAGAACAGGTTGTAAAACATTTTAGATTTCACCACTGCTCCACCCCCTTCGCCAGGTGATTGGCAACACTTTTTTTTGTTTTGTTTTTTTATTTGATTTATATACCGCCCTTCTCCAGAGACTCAGGGCGGCTTACAATGCGTTAAGCAATAGCCTTCATACTTTTGTATATTTATACAAAGTCATCTTATTGCCCCCACAATCCGGGTCCTCATTTTACCCACCTTAGAAAGGATGGAAGGCTGAGTCGACCTTGAGCCTGGTGAGATTTGAACTTGCAGTAATTGCAGGCAGCTGGTGTTAATAACAGTGCTTTAGTCTGCTGCGCCACCAAGCTCTAACATTGAGCAAATTGCACGCCCAGTTTGCGATGGCCAAAACAGGAACCTCCCAGCCCATGGTGCTGATGCGGGATGACCCAGAAGGCACCGCCTCCCACCGGGGCCAGGATGTATTGGGCTGCTCTGCAAGCAGGTGCTTACCAGATGCTCTTCGGAGAGGCGATCAGGGACTGCAGCTGCCTGCCCGAGTTTGCAGGCAAAGGATGCAACCTGCACGAAACACTGACGCCTCCCTCGCGCCTCCTGCGTTTCTGCCAGAAGCAGGGCGGGCCTTCGCTGGAAAGATCCAGTCCTCCACTTCCCTCCGCCCCCCCCATTTCCTTCCTCTCTAGGAATCCGTCTTCTGTTCCCTTAACCCCTCCACGACCGAAGAGCTCTAGGGTGCGATGCCCTGTATCCTATGCATGTTTAAAGCAAGCTCCATCTCAAGATTTGGTGGCCTCAAGGAATTACAGGATTACAGCTAAGGGCAGAGTTGGAAAAGATCTTAGAGGTCTTGAGCCCTGCTCAAGCAGGAGACCCAATCCCATTCCAGACAGGGTCTCCTGCTTGAACAGGGGGTTGGACTACAAGACCTCCAAAGTCCTTTCCAACTCTGCCCTTCTGTAATCCTGTTCTTTCAGATAAATAGCTGCCCAATCTCTTCTTTAAAAAATCTCCACTGATGATTGTATTTAATGATTATGATTATCACTTGTTGCTCATATGTACACTGAGAGCTTATGCACCGGAGACAAATTGTGTATCCAAATGTGTATCCAATCACAGTGGTTTAAAGCACCCTGTTATTAACACAGCTGCCTGCAATTTACTGCTGGTTCGAATCTCTCCAAGGCTCAAGGTTGACTCAGCCTTCCATCCTTTCTAAGGTAGGTTAAATGAGGACCCAGTTTGTGGGGGCAATAAGCTGACTTTGTATAAATATACAAAAGGATGAAGGCTATTGCTTAATGCATTGTAAGCCGCCCTGAGTCTCCGGAGAAGGGCGGCATATAAATCAAATTAAAAAAAAAAAAAAAAATGTGTATCCAATCATACTTTGCCAATAAAAATTCAATTCAATTCAATTCAATTCAATTCAATTCAATTCAATTCAATTCTATTCTATTCTATTCTATTCTATTCTATTCTATTCTATTCTATTCTATTCTATTCTACTCTACCCTACCCTACCCTACCCTACCCTACCCTACCCTACCCATCAATCCTTGAACTTCAGGAATGTCCCATACCAGAAGGCTGAGGGTCCACGAGAATTTTGCAGCTGACTCCATTACTTTTGTCGACAATGGTTGAGACCAGAAAAGCACACCAAACGACAAATGCTGGACCTGGTAGTTCTGAAGCAGTTCCTGGCCATTTTGCCCCCAAGGATGGGCAGCTGGGTGCGGGAGTGTGGAGCAGACTGTGGCCCTCGTGGAAAGTTTCCTTCTGAGCCAGTCAGAGAAGCAGCAGAAGGAGCAGGACAAATTGCTGGTAAGAGACTTTCATCTTGGAGCTCAGACGTGGTTTGAATGAGGGGTCCTTGGTGCTCTCTGAGCTTGGTTGTTTTCTTGCAGATGTTTCATTACTCCAACTAGGCAACATCATACTAGATGTTGGAATGGAATAGGAATAGAATAGAAAATAGAATAGAATAAGAAATGAAATGAAATGAAATGAAATGAAATGAAATGAATAGAATAGAATAGAATAGAATAGAATAGAATAGAATAAAATAAGAAATGAATAGAATAAACATATCCCACCACTTCTGAAAGCAAAGCTGTTCCACTGGTTGATTGTTCTCACCGTCAGAAAATTTCTCCTTATTTCCAGATTGAATCAGTTTCCATCCATTATTCCTTGTCTGGCCTTCAGGTGCCTTGGAAAATAGCTTGACCCCCTCCTCTCTGTGGCAGCCCCTCAAATATTGGAAGACTGCTATCCTGTCTCCCCTGGTCCTTCTCTTCGCTAAACTAGCCCAGTTCCTGCAACCATTCATCGTATGAAGTTCATGGGTTCACATAAGACGAAGCTCACGCATCTTAAAATTGCCAAGGTTGAGAAACTCTGCCGTATGGAACAAAATAGTTCATTGCTAGTCTTAATTAATGTCACGGGTGCAAAGGAGTTGCCTCATTTTATGACTATTCTTGCCACAGTTGCTGCAGTTAAGTGAATTCCTGCAGTTGTTTAAGTTAGTGTCACGTTAAATGAATCTGGCTTTCCCTGTTGAATTTGCCTGTCAGAAGCACAAAAGGTGTCCGCATGACTCCAGGACACAGCAACCGTCATAACCATGAGCCAGTTGCCAAATTTTGATCATGGGGATGCTGCAATGGTCGTTGGAAAAATGGTCATAAGTCACTTTTTTCAGTGCCGTTGTAACTGGTCACTAAACAAACCGTTGTTAAGTCGAGAACTATCTGTAATGCCAGTGGGATGTAATCAAGCCAGTTTGGGACAATTTAGAATCTACGAGAGCAGTTGTGACTGCAGGACAAAGTTGTTCTGTCTCCGTCTCACACACACACACAAACAGACAGCCGGGGGTTAAATAAACTGGCAGACAACCAATTCTTTCGATAAGAGGATTGGCAGCAACCCAGTAGCTGCTTGCCAAGTACTTTACTCATAAACAAGATACACACAGTTCAAGAATTGTCAAGTCCAGTCCGTAATTAAATCCAAGGCAGATAATGTTGTTTCCAAAGATGCAATGTGACTCGATAGTAGTTAGTTTTGTCTGTCACAGAGTCTGAATGGCCACCTCACCCCCTTATATCCCCTGTGAGGTGTGGTCCAGTGACTCAGCTTAATCTCTGGCACGCCTCCTTTTCTGTTGCGTGCGCTTGTCTCTCTGATGCTGGTGTGGATCCAGCCAAGACTTATCCCCTTCACTGTCTGACTGTGAGGAGGTACCTGGCTCCTGGCCAATCTCTTCTCCTACAGACACCTGAGGCATTGCCAGAGAGGAGGGTCCTGGAGAGGGAGGCCTGGCCAACTCCTCTCCTTCATGTTCGGAGCCTTCTCCCTCCGATAAGTCGACCTCGGGGGTCGGAGCCACAACAAAAGTCAAGAGAGTGGCCATTGACGGTGCAATAGAATACACATTATAAAACAGGGAGACCTTCAATTATGGTGTTGTGGCCAACTTGACTTTATTTAAACAGACGTTTTGGATACCCTTATGCAGATGATTTTGCCTCCCTGCCCACCTGCCAGCAGCTTTGATGTATTTATCTGAATTGGGTTATTTCCAGTGATGGAATTCAATTTTTTTTACTATGAGTTCTGTGGGCGTGCCTTGGTGGGCATGGTGTGCCTTGGTGGGCATGGCAGGGGAAGGATACTGCACAATCTCCATTCCCACCCCACTCCAGGGGAAGGATACTGCAAAATCCAAATTCCCTCCCCACTCCTGGGAGAAGGATATTGCAAAATCTCCAGTCCCATCCCACTCTGGGACCAGCCAGAGGTGGTATTTGCCGGTTCTCTGAACCACTCAAAATTTCCGCTACCGGTTCTCCAGAACCTGTCAGAACCTGCTGAATTTCACCCCTGGTTATTTCTTCATATAAAAGCTGCCGAGAAATGTCAAAGATTTCCTTTGATAAAGTTACATTTCTCATATTTTTAATGCCATTTATGGTATCGCTGGATTCACTTAACAATATTGGCAAGAAAGATCGAGGGGCAAAACTCACTTAACCAAAGTCTCATTTAGCAACATAAATCTTGGGGCTCAGTTGTGATCGTCATTCGAGGACTATCTGTATTATTTTTTAAAAAAACAAACAAATTTTGTTCTTGCCTTCTGATTAGAGGGGATTGGCAGGACTAAAACTCACATTCTCCTGATGTTGAGCTTGGTGCTTTAAGCATCGTATCAACCTGGCTTGTACTTATGACAGCAACTTAATTAAAAAATAGGCCTTATCTCTCAACCCCTCAGCCTCTTTATACCTCTTGATTTTCCCTCCTGAGGGACTCAGAAACCTGCATAGGGTTTCGTTTTTGACACACTTTTCAATGTTTTTTCTTTTTTAAAGCATGACTTTAGTATGGATGACATTGTATTTTATTGAAAAATGGGTCAAGGAAAGAGATGTTCACCAACTCATTCTTGTTAATACAAACCACGAATTAAACGGGACACACCAATGCATTCTACATTTAGCGGAGCATATTAGCATTAATATCAGTGTTAAGGGCAGGCGGGAGTTCCAAAGGTGATTTTTTTAAAGAGGCAACTGGACTTCCTTTGTTTTTCCTTGGAGACGTTTCGCTTCTGAAGAAGCTTCTTCGATGAGAAGTGAAATATCTTCAAAGAAAAACAAAAGAAGTCCAGTTGCTTCTTGAAAAAAAAAGCACCTTTGGGACAACCATGACCTGAGATGACTGAGAATCTCCATAGATATTAAGGAAAGGAAATGGGAAATTTCTTGTTTTTCCCTTCTACAATTGGGTGGGGAGATTTCTTCATGAAGTCTAATAAACTTTAAAACAACACCCTAAGACAGAAACCTTTTCTGAATGCCAGTATGTGATCTCATCTCTTCGTCTTGCGACAGAAACTCAAAAATGCTTTTGTTTGCATATTTCAGAATGATAGAAAGACAGAATAACTACAGAATAAGAGAAATACAGAACAACAACAACAGAAGAATAACAGATTAACAAAATAACAGAGTTGGAAAGGATCTTTGAGGTCTTCTAGTCCAACTCCCAGCTCAAGCAGGAAACCTTATACCAGGGGTGTCAAACTCAATTTCATTGAGGGCCACATCAGGGCTGTGGTTGACCTCAGGGGGCCGGGCGGGCATGGCTGACTGGGTGGGTGTGGCTAACTGAGTGGGCGTGGTCAGCTTGATGTCACTCACTGAGCATGGCCAACTGGGTGGGTATGGCCAGCTTGACACCACTCCCCAAACTGCTGGCATGTTTGCTCTTTGCACTGGGTAGACCGGGCCGAAGCCACACTGGCCTGATATATCCTCTTTGCACTGGGTAGACCGGGCCGAAGCCACATTGAAGTGACTTCGGCCCGGTCTGAAGCGATGCAGGCTGGCCCCTTACATTTTCCAGGACGGCCCCGTGGGTCAGATCCGACCACATCTTGTGCTGAATCCAGCCCGCGGGCCTTGAGTTTATTTATTTATTTATTTATTGGTTCGATTTATATGCTGCCCTTTTCCGGAGACTCAAGGCGGCTTACAATGTGTTAAGCAATAGCCTTCATACTTTTTGTATATACCTGCTTAGTAGGGCTTTCGCGCCCCCCCCCAAACGGTGTTCTTTTAATACAAAGTCAGCTTATTGACCCCACAAGCTTATTGACACCCCTGCCTTATACCATTTCAGACAAATGGTTGTCCAATTTCTTCTTAAAACTTCCGGTGCTGGAGCACCCACAACTTCTGGAGGCAAATAGTTCCACTGATTAAAAATTGCTAGCTGAGAAGAGAATCTTTTCGTCATCCTATCCTCTGTCCGGCTTCTCTCCGGTCTGAATTCTTACATGAGAAGTAACATTTGCCTTCTGGTTAAAGTTCCTTCCATGGTCCGTGGATCGGTAGGTTCTTTTCCCCGCGTGAATTTTTTCGTGTTTAATAAGGTCAGAACCACGAGCAAAGCATTTTTCACACTCGGGGCATTTATAGGGTTTCTCTCCAGTGTGGATCCGGTAATGGGAAGTGAGGGAGCTGTTCTCGCTGAAACTTTTTCCACACTCCAGGCATTTATAGGGTTTCTCTCCCGTGTGAGTTCTCCGGTGTATGCTCAGCTGGGTATTACAAATATAACCCTTTCCACACTCGGAGCACTTGTAAGGTTTCTCTCCCGTGTGGTTTCTTCCGTGCCTGATCAGGTCCGAACTGCAAACGAAGCGTTTCCCACACTCCAAGCACGCAAAGGGCCTCTCGCCGGTGTGAGCTCGTTGGTGTCTACACAGTTGTGAATTCCAACTGAAGCACTTCCCACAATCTGAGCACCTGTAGGGTTTTTCCCCCGTATGAGTGCGTTGATGGATAGCCAGGTTTTCTTTCCGATTGAAGCATTTTTCGCACTCCGGACATTTATAGGGTCTCTCTCCGGTGTGGGTTCTCTGATGGATGCTGAGTTGCCTGTTACAAACAAAGCACTTCCCACATTCCAGACATTTATAGGGCTTCTCTCCTGTGTGATTCCTTTCGTGAATCAGGAGCTCGGAACTGCAGACAAAGGATTTCCCGCAGTCCTGGCAGATATACGGCCTCTCTCCGGTATGCAACATTAGATGCCTACTTAGCTGGGAATTCCATATGAAGCTTTTCCCGCATTCTGAGCATTGATAGGGTCTCTCCCCCGTGTGAGTGCGTTGATGGAGGGCCAGGTTTTCCTTCCGGTTGAAGCACTTTTCGCAATCCGGACATTTGTAGGGCCTCTCCCCGGTGTGAATTATGTGATGCCTGCTTAACTGAGCGCTCTCGGTAAAACACTTCCCGCACTCCAGGCATTTGTAAGGCCTCTCTCCCGTGTGAGTCCTTCGATGGATAGTCAGCTTGGTGTTACGGAGGAAACATTTCCCACACTCGGCACACTGGTAGGGTTTCTCTCCCGTGTGTTTCCTTATGTGTCTCATCAGATCTGAACTGTAATGGAAGCTTTTCCCACACTCCGGACACGTATAGGGCTTCTCCTCCGCGTGAGTCCTTTGGTGCCGAGTGATGGCTGCGCTGGAGCCGAAAGATTTCCCGCACTCTGAGCATTCATAGGGTTTCTCCCTTGTGTGAGTTTTTTTATGAATCACTAGTTTTTTCTTCTGGTGGAAGCCCTTTCCGCACTCCGAACACCAATGGGGTTCGTCTCCAGTCTGTGAGAACTGATCTCCGTCTGACTTGGCCCTTTGATTGGACCGCGTTCCGGAAATCCGACGTTTCCTTCTTGTAAGGGTTATTTCTTGTATTGACTGATTGTCAATTTTGTCAACTTTCCTTTCATCACCTTATGAAATAAAGGGAGAAAAATATGGTCACAGCTGAAGCCTGTAAATGAGCTTTCTCTCATTAAATAATCCAAATTTGTCAGAGTTTGTTGCAGCACACACAAGCAGACTATCAAGCAGGATTCATTAACTTCTCTTTATATATAATATAACGCATGAAGTTAGTATACAATACCCAAAAGCAGGTTTTCCACGTTGTAGAGAAGAGAAATAGCAGGTACAAACACAGCACAAAATGGAAGCACAAAATGGAGAAGGCAAAATGGAGGAGAGAGAAGCTAGTGCCCTCACGCTTATATACAGAACAGTTAAGCCACGCCCAGGCTCCAAACTGTCTCTTATGGTCCCATACAACAAATACTATGTTTCAGTTACCAAACAGCTCTCATTGGCTGACCTGTTGCTATGCCCTATTCCAGTTCATGAATATACTCTGACAAAATTAGAGATTTAGGTGGCTGGAAGAACGGAAAACATTGAAGATGGGAAGTGGGATGATCTTATCACACACTTTTCAGAGGCACTGACAGGAGATTAAAATGAGTAGGGGGACTGAAATAAGCAGGGTACTGGACTGGCTTATGAGGAACTGGATTTAATTCCCAGCTCTGGGTATATAGGTAGCCGCCGACTTACAACAGTTCAACAGTTTGCTTAGTGATTGTTGAAGTTACAACGGCACTGAAAACAGTGACTTAGGAACATTTTTCACACTTACAACTGTTGCAGCATCCCCGTGATCAAGATTCAGACAACCAAGTCATATTTATGACGGTTGCAGTGTCCTGGAATCATGTAATCCCTTTTTGTGACCCAACAAGCAAAGTCAATGCGGAAGCCAGATTCACTTAACAACTGTGTTACTAACTTAACGACTGCAGTGATTCATTTAACAACTAGGGCAAGAAAGGTTGTAAAATGGGGTAAAGCTCACTTAACAAATGTCTCACTTCACATAAATTTTAGGATCAATCGTGGTCATCAGTCAATGACTATGTTTTATGTTTTGTTTTATGTTTTATTTGATTTGTATACCGCCCTACTCCCGAAGGACTCAGGGCGGTGAACAGCCAAACAATAAAATAACATAGATACAAAAAATTTAAAAAACCAGATAAAATCAGATTAAATCATTTTGGCCCAGACAAATTTAAAACACCCCAATAATTTAAAAACAGATTAAAATTTACATGTTTAAAAAGGGAAGAGATTAGGCCAAGCCCGCCTGATGGAATAAAAAGGTCTTCACAGCGCGGCGGAAGGTGCGCAGATCCGGGATCCTCCGTATCTCTGGGGACTGGGGACTATCTGTGGGACTGAAGACAACTGTTCCTTTCTTACATTCTAAACTCATTGATAGATATTGAGGTATTGAAGATGTTTTTAGAGAACAAGAACCCACCTGACGTAAGGTCGTAAAATGGGGCAGAACTCACTTAACTACTCTCTTGCTTAGCCACAGAAATTCTGGGCTCCATTGTAGCCATACGTCGAGGACTACCTGTACCCTTATAGGTTGTATGAATGGATACAAAGTGAATCAGACGAAGTTCGGCTGACCTCTGCCTCTGAAATATTACTAATTTAATATTTAAACTTCTCTCTTAAAATGTGATTGGTGTTTATTATAAAAGAAAGACGGCTCCTTACCAAGAGAGGCCACAATCCTGCCAATCTGCTCCATGACCTCCCTGTGCAGAGTTTTCTGGTCAGGATCCAGCAGCACCCACTCTTCTTTGGAGAAATGCACAGCCACCTCCTCCAAGGTTACACAACCCTGAAAGAAACAAATGGCCCTTTTTAGACCCCAAAGGCTAACACAACACTAATTTTGCTTCCAATGAATGTCTTTGCTTGCAAAAGGCATTGAGATAATCACAGTGAGGGGAGAGAGGGACATTTGGATACAAGAAGAGGAGCAGGTGATCCTGTCACTAAAGTTGTATCCAGACTGATTTTCCAAGAATTTCCTTCTTCAATCAGCTTACTTGTATGCGCTGCACGTTGGTTGTTTCCCATTTGCAAAGAATCGGTTGCCGAGGGCTTGTTCCCAGCATCCTGACGCCACCTGTAAATTCAAGACGAGGTTTAAGTCACTGTTGTACACTTTTACACTAATAAAAATATAAACCCAATTTCTTCCCGACTAGGTATCAGTCCCGCCTCAACATAAGTAAGAACTGATCCTTGGTTCCATTTTTTGAGAAATGTATAGTTTACTGAAGGTCAAGTGATGTACAATAAAGCAAAGCCAGAACTGAGGTTCGTGCGCCAAATCCCTACACTAAAACTTTTCTCTCCCAAACGCTTCCCATTGCTGGTCGCCCCATCATCCAATTAGTTTGAAAAGAGGTGTTTTTGAAAGTCACTCCTGCAGCTGCTTTCTTCTCCCAGAGAAATGGCTTTGAGCAGAGGTCCCCAACCACTACCAGGCCTTGGCCTAATCGCCACTGGGCCACATGAGTGGGCGGATGGTGAGTGGGTGTCCGTGCACACGCACAGGCCCACTCGTGCGAGCATCGCAGGCGTTCACAGTCTTGTCGCGGGCATTCGTGGCCCCACTTGTGTGAATGTTTTGAGTGCTTGCGGTTCCACTCACATGAGCCTGGTTGCGAATGTTATGGGTGCTTGCTTGTGCACACACACACACACACACACATCCACCTTTCCCTCCCCCCCCTCCAGGCCGTCAACCTGGAAAAGTTGGGGAACTGTTGTGGTCCGCCAGCAGCCTACGGAGTTGGCAGCGGAGTTGGACAGTGAGGAGGCTGGGGAGGAACATGGGCCAGTCCTGGAGTCTGGGGAAGGCTCGGACGAGGGCTCTGCGTCAGAGGCAGAGATGGGGCCAGGGCTATCTGGGAGTTGTGTGAGGACTCCAGAGCCTCCAGAGTCAGACATCAGAGAGGCAGAGGAACAGGAGGAGCCTGTTCCTAGTGTGTGCATGCGCAGAGCTGCCAGAAGGCAAGAACATTTAAAACAAAAGGGATGACTTGGGAATAAGGCCTGGAGATGATTGGGCCAATAATTGGCAACTGATTTATGATGGTGGTAGATTGGCAATTGAGGCCAAGCTGCCTGAAAGCAGTTTCCGATGCTTTCGGTGGTGGCAGAGTGGCAAAAAACTGTTTAAACTCTTGTCACGGCGCCTCAAAGGGCCGCCCTACAGCTGATCAACGGTAAGAGGCAATGTGGTGGTAGACTAGTGCGCTCCAAAAACAAATGGGTAGACCGGTACAGCTCTGCAAGCAGTTAAAAGCTTGATAGACCAGTACCTCTGCTAAAACCTAAAGAATTGTTTGTCACATGACCACCAAACCACGCCCACAAAATAAGCCACACCCACTGAACCGGTAGTAAAAATTTTTAGAACCCACCCCTGGGCGGGTGCCTCCTCTGCAGGAGTATGTTGAGCAGAGGAAGGGAGGGAGGGAGGGAGGGAGGAGGAAAGGAAGGAGGGAGGATGGAAGGAAGAAGGGAGGGAGGGAGAGGGAAGGAGGGAGGGTAGGAAGATAGGTAGGTAGCACGGGTGAAATCCAGCAGGTTCTGAGAGTTCTGGAGAACCGGTAGTGGAAATTCTGAGTAGTTTGGAAAACCGGCAAATGCCACCTCTGGCTGGCCCCAGGAGTGGGGAGGGAATGGGGATTTTGCAATATCCTTCCCCCAGGAGTGGGAAGGGAATGGGGATTTTGCAGTATCCTTCCCTTGGAGTGGGGTGGGAATGGAGATTTTGCAGTATCCTTCTGCCATGCCCACCAAGCCAAGCCATGCCCACCAAGCCATGCCCACAGAACTGGTAGTAAAAAAATTTGGATTTCACCACTGGTAGGTAGATAGGTAGGTAGGTAAGGAAGGAAGGAGGGAGGGAGGAAGAGAAGGAAGGAAGGAGGGAGGGAGGGTGGAAGGAGGGAAGGAGGAAGGGAGGAAGGCGGGAGAGAGGAAGGAAGGAAGGAAAGTAGGAGGGCAGGAGAGAGGCAGGCAAGCAAGCGAGCGAAATCTCTTTCTCCCATCCACTCTTACCCAGCCAGGGGGAGGTGTCACCTCTCTCCTGCCCTCCACCCCCAGTCCATAACCTGGGGCTGCTCGCCATTGGGCTCACCTCTGCTTCGGGTAGATCAGCTCCAGCTCTGCAAGCCTTGGCGGGGAACCAGGCAGGGCGAAGGGGATTTGGCGAAGGGGATCCGAAAGCCCCTTCCCAGCTTTGCGTTCCTCACTACTGCTGCTCCCTTTGCTGCTGAGGCAGCAGCACCAGCAGCACCGGCGGCTAAAAGAAGCAGGGAAGGAGGGCGGCGATGGCTCTGTACGATGCCAGCTGCTCTCACCGGGCTGCCAAGGGTTAAAGCGCATGAGCGGATTCCTAGAGGGGAAGGGGAACAGGGCTGGAGATCCCCACTGCCCCCCCTCCTCACAGCTTCTGCTACTTTGCTTTAGAGCTGGAAGGGATCTTGGAGGTCTTCTAGTCCAGCCCTCTGCTCAAGCAAGGGACCTTATATACCAATGGATGGCGAATCTTTTAGAGCAGGGGTCTCCAACCCGGGCAACTTTAAGATTGGCTGAGGAACTCTGGGAGTTGAAGTCCACAAGTCTTAAAGTTGCCCTGGTTGGAGACCCCTGTTTTAGAGACTGAGTGCCCAAACTGCAATTCAAAACCCACTTATTTATCGTGAAGTGCCAACACGGCAATTTAACTAATTTAACGGCGAGTTATAGTGGGTGCACTTAGATACACCCACATTACACCAATTCTCTGCGAGCTGCACTGGCTCCCTATTGGTCTCCGGGCGCAATTCAAGGTGTTGGTTATTACCTTTAAAGCCCTTCATGGCTCAGGGCCAGGCTATCTTCGAGACCGCCTTCTACCACATAGCTTCCAGCGACCGGTAAGATCCCATTGGTCTCCTCCGGGTCCTGTCAGCTAAGCAGTGCCGACTGGTGGGCCCGCGTGGGAGGGCCTTCTCTGTGGCTGCCCCAACTCTCTGGAACCAGTTACCTCCTGAGGTCCGGACCGCCCCCACCCGATTGGCCTTCCGCAAAGCGGTGAAGACCTGGCTTTTCCGGCAGGCCTGGGGCCGTTGATCTTGTTATAGTGATCTTGCGAGACCCGGCCACAAATTGGAGTGTATGTGTTTTAACGTTTTAATGTCTTCTTTTAACTTTAGTATGGGATATTGTTGCATTATTTTATTCTCTGTTGTAAGCTGCCCAGAGTCCCTTGGGAGTGGGGCCCCATAGAAATGCGACAAAATAAATAAATAAATAAATAAATAAACTTGAATAATGAGGTTTTAGTTTAGAAAAAAACAACTCATACATGATTAATGGATAATCATTTGTCTGAAGTGGTGTAGGGTTTCCTGCCTAAGCAGGGGGTTGGACTAGAAGACCTCCAAGGTCCCTTCCAACTCTGTTATTCTATTCTATTCTAACGTCTTTTCCCTGGTTAAAAAAAAAAACCCACAATAACAGAGCTTTCAATGATACAAACAACTTTTTATTGAAAGGGAAAAGTTTGCATTTGGCATGCTTTTGATTAATGTGACTTTTGCTGTTGTATGCACACTGATAATTTTTCTAACCTTGGCTCGTACTTAGTAAGTTTGAGAACAACACATGCAGCACTCAAGTCGTCTGTTATTCTGTTTCTGGTGTCGGATTTGATATAATTCAAAGCTGAAAACAGCTGCTCACAAGCGTAAGATGATCCAAACAAAGTAAGGAAAGCAACGCCAAGTGCTTTCATTGACTTAAAATTATTCGGCAGGGAATTCCACACTTTAAGGATTTCATTTTCAGAAGTAACTGCGTCAGAACTAACTGTGGTGTCCTTTGCCATCCTTTCTATCTTCTCAAGTGTTTCACGCAGGCCGTAGAATTTATTTTTCCACATAGAGCTTTCTTGAAATTCCAATAGCTCCATTTCCAGATTTTCTAAATCTAACCAGTGTACGCAGGAAAGATCAAGTTCTTCAAATTCGGCTTTATCTGGAGAAGTAAGAAAACACAGGGTTGTCTCCATCTTACGGAAGTGTAAAAATCTGTTTCTGAAATTCACCTTTGCAGCTGCTACAATGCTAGAAAATTCCTTGTAGATTTCCTGATGGCTTGTAGGATTGTCTGCAAAGGTTGTAAAATTTTCTAAATGCATTTTTAGATTGGGAAAATATTTCAGCTGCCCACTTTCAAGGTCTCTCTCAAAAACCTGCAGTTTTCTCTCAAATGTTTTGATATCGCAAAACATCCTTTCTGCCGTTTTCCCTACCCCTTGCAGTTGTTTGTTCAGTACATTGAAGTGTACTGTAAAATCTGTAAAAAACATGAGGTTGGTAAGCCAGGCCGTATGAGTGAGCTGTGGATATTCCTGCCCTTTTTCACTCATAAACAGACTAATTTCATCCAAGCAGGCTACAAATCTCTCCAGGACTCGTCCTCTGCTCAGCCACCGGACATTATTGTACATAAGTAAACAATTATACTGTGCCTGAACTTCATCAAGAAGTGCTTTAAACTGTGGAAAATTCTGAGCATGAGCCATGATGTAATTCACCATTTTTGTGACGTCTTTGAGGACATCGTCAAATTTTTTGCTGCTTTCCCTCGGACAAAGAGCTTCTTGATGTATGATACAATGGAACTGAATGACTTGATGTTTTGTTTCTTTAACAAAGAACTGTACGAAACCAGATGCTGCCCCCACTATAGAAGGTGCCCCATCGCTCGTAATTGAAACCACTTTTTCTGGTCTTACGCCTTGTGACGAAAAAGCCTCCATCACAGCATTGTAGATATCTTTCCCTTGTGTTCCTTCAGGCAAAGACACCAGTTTCACCAGCTCTTCTCTCATGATGTCACCAGCAGCGTAACGCAAAATTACCGCCAGCCTGGCATGATTATTTACGTCTGTGCTTTCATCCAAGCACATGGAGTAACAGGCTGCCTTTTGTAAGTCAGTGGCGAGTTGCTGACCGACATCGCTTGCCATGCGCCGGACTCGATCTTTAACAGTATTTCTGCTAAGTGGCACCTCAGAGATGCGTTTCATAATTTTATCCCTGTTTGGGAAATCATGAAAAAGGGAATTACACCTAGACAACATGGCCGTTTTGATAATATCCCCATCGGAGAGAGGCTTGCCATGTTTTGCTATGCAGAGTGAAATTTGAAAACTGGCAGCTGTCAGATGATTTGTTTTGGAAAGATAGTTGGAAAAAGTAAGAGACTGGGAATGATATTTCCTCAATTTCCCTTCAATAAACTCTTTTCTTTCAGTTGCACCAAGTTCGGCAACGCTTTTGTGTTTGGTGTCAAAGTGCCGTCTGACGCTTGATGTGCGACACACAACACTTTCGTTGCACAAAGTACACAACGCTTTCCCACTGCGTTCAATCACTCCAAATGACTTCGTCCAGGCCTCTTGGAATGCTCTTCCACTGTCTGTTTTTGCTTTTTTTGCTGCACTCATTTTTGGGTGTTCAAGACTTGGAGCCTACAAAAAACACAAATTATTTTTAAAAAGTGAAGCATCCAATAAAAATCTATCCCTGTACTAAAAATAGCTAACACTATTAGTTAACACTAAAGAAATGAATCAACAGACTACAGCAGTGGTTCTCAGCTGGGGTTCCTTTTGAATTTGCTGACCGCCAGCCAGGGGGGGAAATCCAGCAGGTTCTGACAGGTTCCGGAGAACCGGTAGCGGAAATTTTGAGTAGTTCAGAGAACTGGGAAATGCCACCTCTGGCTGGCCCCAGAGTGGGGTGGGAATGGAGATTTTGCAGTATCCTTCCCCTGGAGTGGGGTGGGAACGGAGATTTTGCAGTATCCTTTCCCTGGAGTGGGGTGGGAATGGAGATTTTGCAGTATCCTTCCTCTGCCACGCCCACCAAGCCACGCCCACCTCTGGGAACTGGGAAATGCCACCTCTGGCTGGCCCCAGAGTGGGGTGGGAATGGAGATTTTGCAGTATCCTTTCCCTGGAGTGGGGTGGGAATGGAGATTCTGCAGTATCCTTTCCCTGGAGTGGGGTGGGAATGGAGATTTTGCAGCATCCTTTCCCTGGAGTGGGGTGGGAATGGAGATTTTGCAGTATCCTTCCCCTGGAGTGGGGTGGGAATGGAGATTTTGCAGCATCCTTTCCCTGGAGTGGGGTGGGAATGGAGATTTTGCAGTATCCTTTCCCTGGAGTGGGGTGGGAATGGAGATTTTGCAGTATCCTTCCTCTGCCATGCCCACCAAGCCACGCCCACCTCTGGGAACTGGGAAATGCCACCTCTGGCTGGCCCCAGAGTGGGGTGGGAATGGAGATTCTGCAGTATCCTTTCCCTGGAGTGGGGTGGGAATGGAGATTTTGCAGCATCCTTTCCCTGGAGTGGGGTGGGAATGGAGATTCTGCAGTATCCTTTCCCTGGAGTGGGGTGGGAATGGAGATTTTGCAGCATCCTTTCCCTGGAGTGGGGTGGGAATGGAGATTTTGCAGTATCCTTCCCCTGGAGTGGGGTGGGAATGGAGATTTTGCAGCATCCTTTCCCTGGAGTGGGGTGGGAATGGAGATTTTGCAGTATCCTTTCCCTGGAGTGGGGTGGGAATGGAGATTTTGCAGTATCCTTCCTCTGCCATGCCCACCAAGCCACGCCCACCTCTGGGAACTGGGAAATGCCACCTCTGGCTGGCCCCAGAGTGGGGTGGGAATGGAGATTCTGCAGTATCCTTTCCCTGGAGTGGGGTGGGAATGGAGATTTTGCAGCATCCTTTCCCTGGAGTGGGGTGGGAATGGAGATTTTGCAGTATCCTTCCCCTGGAGTGGGGTGGGAATGGAGATTTTGCAGCATCCTTTCCCTGGAGTGGGGTGGGAATGGAGATTTTGCAGCATCCTTTCCCTGGAGTGGGGTGGGAATGGAGATTTTGCAGTATCCTTTCCCTGGAGTGGGGTGGGAATGGAGATTTTGCAGTATCCTTTCCCTGGAGTGGGGTGTGAATGGAGATTTTGCAGTATCCTTCCTCTGCCATGCCCACCAAGCCACGCCCACCTCTGGGAACTGGGAAATGCCACCTCTGGCTGGCCCTAGAGTGGGGTGGGAATGGAGATTTTGCAGTATCCTTTCCCTGGAGTGGGGTGGGAATGGAGATTCTGCAGTATCCTTTCCCTGGAGTGGGGTGGGAATGGAGATTTTGCAGTATCCTTCCCCTGCCACACCCACCAAGCCACGCCCACCAAACCACACCACGCCCACCAAGCACGCCCACAGAACTGGTAGTAAAAAAATATTGGATTTCACCACTGGTTTCTCCTTAATGTTAAATTAAAGGTAATTTTAAAGGGTTGTGGCAGGTTTGGTATTTCCCTTTGCGGTGGTGGGTCTGTGGGAAGAGGAAACCTGGGTTGCAGGGCTGGGCTGGGTAGAATTGGGGGGGCAAAGCCTGGAGCCGTCCCTCCTGGTGGGGCTGGGAAATAAGGAAATAAGGGAAAGGGGACCTTTGGAGGTTGGGTAACAGAAGCTGCCCCTCTGCCCCACACTCTCCCCATGAGGGGTTTGGTTGAACAAAGGAATTGGAACATCTTAAGGCAGGGTTGTTCCATTGTCATTTCTTGTTACTGCTAAGGGTACTTGTAGGGTTTGTTAATCAATTTAGGGTTTGGCAATTTATATATATTTTTTTTGAATTTTGCTTGGAGGCAAATGCAGCCCTTCCTTGTGAGGAAAACAAAGCAGAAAGTCCTCCAAAATGCATTATTGGGGATATTCCAAGTGCTCGATGGAAATCGAATCCCATATTTGACATCTAATAAGGGTGACATAGCAGTATTTGAGGGGCTACCACAAAGAAGGGGTTTAACGTGAGTGTAAGAGTGCGGCCGCGTGGGTTGTGATGGGAGAATCCCGATACTCCCATGTAACACCCCTCCTGCGCGACCTGCATTGGTTACCGGTTGCCCTCCGGGTGAGATTCAAGGTGCTGGTGATGACCTATAAACCCCTACATGGCTTAGGCCCAGGATATTTAGCGGACAACATCCCATCGCCTGGTTCGCGCCCATAGGGAGGGCCTGCTCAGGGTGCCGTCAGCGAGACAATGTCGGCTGGCGGCCCCCAGGGGTAGAGCCTTCTCTGTGGGCGCGCCCACCCTCTGGAATCAACTTCCTTTGGGGCTTCGGCTGGCCCCTGACCTTCACACCTTTCGCCGCGAATTAAAAACTTGGTTATTCAAGTCCCCCGGCCTGGACTGATGGGGTTTTTTACGGGTTTTTAATGATATCTGATTTAATTAGGCATTTTAACTTGCATTATGGATTGTGGTTTTGTTGTTGTGAGCCGCCCTGAGTCCGTTGGAGATAGGGCGGCATATAAGCCTAATAAAATTAAAATAAAAATAAAAATAAAATAAACTTGCCTCCAGAAGGGGTGGGGGGCTCCATAAGAAAAGACTGGACAGCCACTTGTCTGGAATGGTATAGAGTCTCCTGCTTGAACAGGGGGTTGGACTAGAAGACCTCCAAGATCCCTGCCAGCCCTACTCTGATTGATTGAATTGATTGAAGGGGCGTCAAACCTATTCTCCAAAGCCAGGGATGAAATGCTCCTGGTTCGGATCGGATCACCCGATCCGGTAGCGATGGTGGCGGGTGGTTTGGAGAACCGGTAGCAAAAGTCCCTGCCCCCCCCCATGCCCAGCTGAGTCATACGATCATCAGAGGCTTTTTTTTTTTTACTTTTAAAAGCATTTTTTTCTACAACCTCTTCCGAGGAAAAAATGCTTTTAAAAGTTTTTTTTAAAAAGCCTCTGATGATCACGTGGTTCAGCTGGGATCATCAGAGGCTTTTCAAAGCATTTTTTTCTGCAACCTCTTGGCCGAAGAGGTAGTAAAAAAAATGCTTTGAAAAGTCTCTGACGTTCCCAGCTGAGTTGCCTGATCGGCAGAGGCTTTTCAAAGCATTAGAAAAAATGCTTTTAAAAGTTAAAAAAAAAAGCCTCTAATGATCGCGCGGCTCAGCTGGGATCATCAGAGGCTTTTCAAAGCATTTTTTTCTGCAACCTCTTGGCCGAAGAGGTGGTAAAAAAAATGCTTTGAAAAGTCTCTGACGTTCCCAGCTGAGTTGCCTGATCGGCAGAGGCTTTTCAAAGCATTAGAAAAAATGCTTTTAAAAGTTAAAAAAAAAAGCCTCTAATGATCGCGCGGCTCAGCTGGGATCATCAGAGGCTTTTCAAAGCATTTTTTTCTGCAACCTCTTGGCCGAAGAGGTGGTAAAAAAAATGCTTTGAAAAGTCTGCCTCATCGGCAGAGAGGTATTTTTTTAAAAAATACCTCTCTGCCGATCAGGCAACTCAGCTGGGATCGTCAGAGAGGCTTTTTAAAAAACACCTCTCTGACGATCCCAGCTGAGTTGCCTGATCGGCAGAGGCTTTTCAAAGCATTAGAAAAAATGCTTTGAAAAGTTTTTTTTAAAAAAAGTTGGCCACGCCCACCCAGTCACATTACCCCCCAACCAAGCCACGCCCACAAAACCGGTAGTAACAAATTTTACATTTCACCCCTGTCCAAAGCACCTGAAGGCAGGACACCTGAAGGCAACGGATGGTAACTAATCAAGGAGAGAAGCAACCTAGAATTAAAGGGGAAGATGTCCTGACAGCTAGAACTTATTAATCAAGAGCCTTGGTGGTGCAGCAGACTAAAGTGCTGTTAACTAGCACCAGCTGCCTGCAATTACTGCAAGTTCGAATCTCACCAGGCTCAAGGTTGAGTCAGCCTTCCATCCTTTTGAGGTAGGTAAAATGAGGACCTGGATTGTGGGGGCAATAAGCTGACTTTGTATAAAAAAGAACATCACTTGGGGGGGGCGAAAGCCCTACTAAGCAGGTATATACAAAGGTATGAAGGCCATTGCTTAACGCATTGTAAGCCGCCCTGAGTCTTCGGAGAAGGGCGGCATATAAATTGAACAAACAAACAAACAAATAAGAGAAACGACTCACCTCCAGAAGTTGCGGCTGCTCCAATATTGGAAATGTCAAAGAAAAGATTGGACAGCCATTGGTCTGAAATAGTAGAGGTTTCCTGCCTGAGCAGGAGTGGTGGTGGTGAGTTGGACTGGAAGACAGACCTCCAAGATCCCTTCCAACTCTGCTATCCTGCTCTTTTCCTTAGGTGGGCCAAAGCACTTGGGAGCTTCGGCTTCAGAATCTGTCCTTCCAAAGAACAATCAGGGTTGATTTCCTTTTAGGGTTACCTGATTGCATCTCCTTGCAGTCCCAGGGACTCCCCCACCAAGAGTCTTCTCCAAGCACCGCGCCTGGAAAGCAATATCAGATGAGCCTTGGTAGTACAGTGGTCTAAAGCACCCTGTTATTAAGACCAGCTGCCTGCAATTACTGCAGGTTCGAATCTCGCCAGGCTCAAGGTTGACTCAGCCTTCCATCCTTTCTAAGGTAGGTAAATTGAGGACCCAGTTTGTGGGGGCAATAAGCTGACTTTGTATAAAAATATACAAAAGGATGAAGGCTATTGCTTAGCGCATTGTAAGCTGCCCTGAGTCTCCGGAGAAGGGTGGCATATAAATCAAATTAAAAAAAAAAATATCAGAGGGCGACTTGCCACCCTTCTGCTCTTCCACCCATCGGTGGGTGGCAAGGCTGGTTGGTTGGTTGGTTGGTTCTGCAGCTTGGAAGCCCAGAGATGTGAAGTGTGTGTATAAATCACCTCCCCGGCCAGATTTCTGCCAGTCACTATTTTTCCTTTTCCGGCAGAGATCCTGAGGCTGAAGAGTTAAACTGATCGAGATCCACTTCCCAGAAGGGAAGGAGAGAAGCCATTGGAAGAAGGTGCGCACTTGTCACTTTGGGTGTGTGTGTTTCCTCTTCCTCTCCGGTTGGGGTGGGGAGGGGGGGAAGGGAAAGGAGGCATGCAGCTGGCCTTGCAAGAAGCCGAGGGGGAAATTCCCCCCCTCTCGAGCCGTGACGCTGGAAAGTCCGGGTAAAACGACAGCGGTGGATTCTTTGGAGGGGAGAAAAAGAGAGAGAGAGAGAGAGATGCTCTTTGCAGCAAACAGGGACGCGCGCCTTTGCAAAAAAACCCCTGGGGGGGAAAAAGCAGTGCGTGAGATCTTGCAAGCAAGTGGAAGGGAGAGGGGAAGCACTTCTCGACCCTTTTACACATTCCCCACGCACACCTTCAAAGACCCACACACATCCACACACGTTGCACACAAGGCGGTGTTTTTCCGCTGGAGGCGATTTAGCAAAGGTTAGGCAGCAATCCTTGCCAGGCACGATCCGCAAAGCGGCAGGTCTCCGGAAGGTGGCTGTTAACTACATCACCCAGCATCCCTGGGTCGGGGATCAGGGGGTTGAGAACCCTGCGGGAGCTAGTTATCAATCAATCAATTGATTGATTAATTGATTGATTTCTAGATTTTTTTAAAATTTGATTTCTATGCCGCCCTTCTCCGGAGACTCAGGGTGCGTTAAGCAATAGCCTTCATACTTTTGTATATTTATACAAAGTCAGCTTATTGCCCCCACAAACTGGGTCTTCAATTTACCTACCTTAGAAAGGATGGAAGGCTGAGTCAACCTTGAGCCTGGTGAGGTTCGAACTTACAGTAATTGCAGGCAGCTGGTGTTAATCACAATGCTATCAGTCTGCTGAGCCACCAGGCCCTTTGATAGTTAGCTAGTTGGAAATGAATGAATCTATCTATCTATCTATCTATCTATCTATCTATCTATCTATCTATCTATCTATCTATTATTATTTATTTATTAGTTTGATTTATATGCCGCCCTTCTCCGGAGACTCAGGGCGGCTTACAATGCTTTTAAGCAATAGCCTTCATACTTTTGTATATACCTGCTTAGTAGGGCTTTCAGGGGCCCCCCTAAGTGGTGTTCTATTTTATACAAAGTCAGCTTATTGCCCCCACAAACCGGGTCCTCATTTTACCTACCTGGAAAGGATGGAAGGATGAGTCAACCTTGAGCCTGGTGAGAATTGAACTCGCAGTAATTGCAGGCAGCTGGCAGCTAAATACTACTTTAACAGTAGTTTAGTCCATTGCACTACCAGGTTCCTCAACCAATCAATCAATAAATCAATATCAGGAGTGGGTCAGCTGCCCTGCTCTGGATTTGGTTGCATAGCGGGTGTCACAATGGGGGTTTGGACCAGTGGTGAGTTGCTCCCGGTTCCATCCGGTTCTCTAGAACCGGTAGTAAAAGCGGCGGGAAGCCCCGCCCACCCGCCAGGACGTCATAATTGACGATCTGCACATGCGCAGAAGCTTCTATCTATCTATAAAAGATAATATAAACTAATACAGGTAGTCCTCGATTCATGACCACAATTGAGCCAGCAATTTCTGGTCCTAAGTGAGACGTTTGTTAAGGGAGTTTTGCCCCCTTTTACTTCCTTTCTTGATACCGTTGTTAAGTCAATCATTTCAGTGAGTGTTAAGTGAATAGCCCGGTTGTTAAATGAATCTGGCTCCCCCCCATTGACTTTGCTTGTCATAAAGTTACAAAAGGGGATCAGATGACACTGTAACCGTCATAAATATGAACCAGCTGCCATGCATCTGAAGATTGATCATGTGACCATGGGGTTGCTGCAGTGCTCATAAGCGTGAAAAATTGTCATAAGTCATGCTGCTGTAACTTCGAATGGACATTAAATGAACTGCTGTAAGCCGAGGACTACCTGTAATATTAGCTAGCAATTTCTGCTTATGGAAGCAGGATTTTAAATCTTCCGGGAGTCCAGTGGCATAGTAGGAAGCTGAGGATGAAAACAGTTATTAAAATGGTAAGATAGGCTCATCTTGGCATAATTGTTCCTTGAAACCTCTTTTTCTTATCAGCTCTTCTTTTGGAGCAGCTTTGAATCAATGTTACCATGTAGGCCCAGACATCCTGGCTGTGATTGGAGTTGACAAATTACAGGTGGATAATTTAGCCTGGAAATATGTCCATCTTAACGAGCCTGTAATCCCTTGCATCAGAAGTGACTGAATGGAGCTGAGCGTTTCCTGGCTGGATGCCCTTCCTGATGCCTATGCGGAGTTCACAGCAGATATTTTCTTTTTGTGCCCAGAGAGAGAAATAACTGCTGCTACTAGGGTTGAACTCACAGACTCTTGACTGTGAGGTGAGAGCTCCACTTCTAGGCTACCGTGCCATTTGGAGATACATACATGTTTATTTCATGCTTATTTGCCTAGGCTGGTCTTTCCAATTAAAAACACGCTTCCAAACTTGTGTTTCTTCAGGAGGTGAAGGAAGCTGGTCATGAGACATAAAATAATGACGGAGAAAGGGAAAAATCCAGATGCAAAATCCGAAAGAGAATTGCAAGAAGGCCTCAAAGCCGGGGTGACCCAAGAGAAGGCAGCAAGAACAACGAAAGACCTCCAAGCTGGGAATGCAGAAGGTTTTGCAAAAATGGGGGGCTCCAGATCAGCCAAGAGTGAGGCAGGAGATCGGCGGTTGAAATATTTGGATCCCCGGGCAGCTTTGAAGGCAATGCAGTCCTCCAAGCAGGAGGAACTGATTTCTGAACCATGGGAGAATGCCAAGGCCTGCCTGGCTTCCTTGGAAGGAGCAGCTGAAACCTATTGGAGATACAAAGGACTGGTGGATCTCAGCAGAGAAACTCAAAGGGAGAATGAACAAACCAATGCTGCCAAGATGGACGACTACTGGAAGGTGGGCGAGGATGTCCTGAGAGAGGACTCGGCGGCCACTGACACCCAGCGAACCCTTTTCAGAGACTTCTGTTACCGAGACGCTGAGGGTCCCCGTGAGGCCTGCAGCCGTCTCTGGTACCTCTGCCACCGGTGGCTGAAGCCGGAGAGGCACACCAAGGAGCAGATCCTGGAGCTGGTGATCCTGGAGCAGTTCCTGGCCATCCTGCCCTCCGATCTCCAGAGGTGGGTCAAGGCTGCCGGGCCTCACACTTGTGACCAAGCGGTGGCCCTGGCTGAAGGCTTTACCTCAGGACGGCCACAGGAGGTGAGACTTTAGAGAAAGCTAACTTTGTAATGGGAGTATGCTAGGGCTGGGGAGGGGTCCAAGAATATGGAGGGAGTGGGAAGTTAACTGTTCCAAGTAGACCAATCTAGGAAACCAAAGTCCTGAAGGCCAATATGACTTTTATTATAGACCTGGTAATAGAATCTTGCAACTCTTGAGTGTGCCTTCACCTCTCTCCTTTTCACTGTGTGAGTGTCAGGGTTCCAAGTAATACACCCATAGCAAACAGAACTCCGAGGCAGGTAGATTCCTCAAAGAACAGTTTCATTGGATATATCATATTGGCACAGACTGGTGAAAACCGACTCTAAAGGTCCCCGCAGTTTTCACCTAATTAAAAGTAAACGTTTTCCCCTTTTCCCAAACAAACAGTCACATGGTCCAATCAGGGGGCTGTCCAGTTGCTTCGTAACATCACTCCTCCTTTCTTCAGCCACCGGTTGGCATGTCCTTGGTTCCCAGGGGAAAGTATTTTGTTTCGGCTACAAACCTCCAACTATCTCTATTCCCCACTCCCTCATCTCCATTGTGGCAACACCGAAGCCTCAAAGATGGCCTCAGTCAGGCCAGCTACAGAATTGACAGTGAGAACTAGCGAGAGAGTTGTCTGAGACGCTTTCTCAGATTACAGTTCTGGCCTGGACTTCAGTTTCTTTTATCGGACTGTTGCCTTAGTAGCAGCTGTTCCTCAAGCGTATTCCTTTTCTCCATTACAGATAGTCCGCGACTTAACAACCATTTTGTTTAGCGACCATTCGAAGTTGCAATGGCAGTGAAAAAAAGTGACTTACGACCATTTTTCACACTTAACGACGATTGTGACATTCCCCTTGGTCACATGATCCAAATTTGGGTGCTTAGCAACTGGCATGGATTTATGAGAGTTGTGGGGTCATGTAATCCCCATTGTAACCTCCTCAGCTGAATTCCGACAAGTAATTTCAACGGAGAAAACTGGATTCACTTAACGACGGTGTGACTCACCTAAGCACTGCAGTGATTCGCTTAACAACTATGCCAAAAAAAGGTTGTAAAATGGGACAGAATTCACTTAACAATTGCCTTGCTTAGCAACAGATGTTTCGGGCTTAATTGTGTTTGTTAAATTAAGGATTATCTGTAAATGGGAAGGCCACCTAAGAGACCTACAATTCTTTTGACCTGTGGTGTCACTTTATATGTCAGTAAAATGTGATATAAAAAAACCAGGTGGGGAACTATGGCCCTTTAATGACTTGTGGACTTCGACTCCCAGAATCCTCTGAGCCAGCCATGCTGGAATTCTGGGAGTTGAAGTCCACAAGTCATAAAGGGGCCATTGTTCCCCATCTCTGCTTTAAGGAATATGAACCCCCTTTCTTTCTGAGGAACATGTGTGATCTCTGGAAATGTGATGTGTCTTTTTTGTGGGGGAAGAAACTGGCATCCTCGCTTTGCGAAAAATCTCCCCAACCTACTTTCCGTTCTGTTTCTTGTTGCTAAAAATAAATTTTGGGGTTATTTCAGGGACCAGGTTTGGTGCAGGAGGTGGCTGTGGGGTTCTCCACGGCTGAGCGGCCTCTGTCAGGGGCTGGAGAGAGACAAGCCAGTGCCGTCGAGGTCAAGCAGGAGCAGGATGGTGATAGCGATTCAGAAGGTAAGGGCTTTTAGTTGGGTGGGCTTCAAAAATTTTAGCAAGGGTTTCTCTGCCCTGTTGCTGGGTAGGCGTGGCCATGGTGGGCGTGTTCTAGTCAGCTTCCTGCACCACAGCCGGGAAGGGGGGCCTTTTTGTCCTCCCCAGGCTTTGGAGGTTTTCCTCGAGCCTCCGGGAGTGCAAAAACGGCCTCCCCAGGCTCCGGAGATCCTCTGGAGACTGGAAACAGGCCCATTTCCAGTCTTCCGAACTTCTGATAGGCCTGTTTTTTCCCTTCCTGAGCCTCCGCACGTGCCCTGCACTTACCTACATCCAAAACGGGCTGCATGTGGACTCCTGGGAGGGGCGGCGTGGGGTGGGAGGGGCCAGCCAGGAGTGGGATTTGGAGGTTCTCTGAACTGCACAGAATCTTAGCTAGAGGTTCTCCCGAAGCCCCTGCTTGTGGTATGCTGCTGTCTCCAAGATGCCTGGATTTTCAGAAGTTGTTTTAAGCTGAACACCAGCCCTTCGGAGTAGGCCAGGTCAAGAAACAAATTGCAGGATTCTGGTAGGATAAACTAACAAAACCGTGGAAGCCTGTTCCAAACCCTTACTGCTCTTTTTTAAGGATAACAAGGCAGGGCTGTTGTAAGTCTCTCTCCTGCTTTCTATTTACTCAGGGCTGAGCAACAGTTCCTACTCTCCAGCTTGTTTCTCAGAGCTAAATTATTCTGTGTCGGGAAATTTTATCAGTTAAGCATACAGCTAATCCTCAATTTATAACCATTCATTTAGTCAGCACTTGAAGTTACAGCAGTGTTCTGCCCCAGCTACGGACCCCAAAGAACGCAGCACACACAAAGTCTGTATAAACCTTAGTTTACTAAATTAAATCAGTCTTTTGCAAACAAAGCCTGTTAATTAACTTTCTTAACAGCCTACAAGAATCCAAAGAATAAATAATCGTAATCTTACTATGGTTGGCAGAAAGCCCAGAAGCAATTTGCAGGAAACTGATAAGAGCATTAAGATCAAGACACGAAGGAGAGTGAACGAAGTTGTTCCCTGCAAATTGCCTCAGTCATCATCCTTCCTTAAATAGGCTAAGGGAGTGGCCAATTACTCCCAAGTCTTACTCTCGAGGAGACTTCCTCCTGAGGAGCCACTCCTGCCTTTTGGCAGCTCTGCGCGGCCATACATCGAAAAGAGGCTCCTTCTCTTCTTCCTCTTCACTTATGGGAGGTTCTGAAGGCCCTGGCTGAATCCCTGCCTCTGGCACCACATCTTCTCCAGCCTCCTCATTGTCTGACTCAAGCGCCAGCTGCACAGGCTGCTGGCGCAACACCACACCAGCCTCCTTGCTGTCAGAATCAGCTACTAGCTGCACAGGCCGCTGACGGGCCACAACAAGCAGTACTAAAAAAAGTGACTTATGACTATTTGTCACACTTCTAACCATTGCAGCATCTCCCGTGGTCATGTGATCAAAATTCAGGCACTGGATAACTCGTTCATATTTATGATGATTGTAGCATCCCAGGGTCACGTCATTACCTTTTGTGACCTTCTGAGAAGCAAAGTCAATGGAGAAGCCAGATTCACTTCACAACTGTGTAACTATAGCACTAGCACTAGCACTTAGACTTATATACCACTTCACAGTGCCCCCAACAATCTGGGTCCTCATTTTACCGACCTCGGAAGGATGGAAGGCTGAGTCAACCTTGAGCCGGGCAGGATCGAACTGTTGAACTGCTGGCAGCCGGCAGTCAGCAGAATGAGCCTGCAATACTGCATTCTAACCACTGCGCCACCATGGCTCTTAACAACTGCAGTGAACTAACTTAACAACTGCAGTGAATTCACCTAACAATTGTGGCAAGAAGGGTCGTAAAATGAGGCAAAGCTCACTTGACAACTGTCTCGCTGAGCACTGAAAATTTTGGATTCAATTGTCATAGTTTAAGGACTATCTATACATTTGTGATTGCTTCACTCTTCATGCATGTGGGTGAACAGAATAATTCTGAAATCTGAGAGGAGGTTGTGACCATTTATTGCACCTTTATAAAAAGTTAGGGTTCAGCCCCTTTCCCATCATCCTTTTCATGCAACCGGTTCTTTGTCATATTCTAATGCAGTGCCTCTCAAGTTTGGCTAATTGAAGATGGGGGGACGGCAACTCCATGGCTGGCTGGGGAATGCTGAGAGTTGAAGTCTACCCATCTACAAGTTGCCAAGGTTGAGAAACATGTTTTAACGCAGAGGTCTCCAAACTTGGCAATTTTAAGACTTACGGACTTCAACTCCCAGAATTCCTTAGGCAACCATGTTGGCTGGGGAATTCTGGGAATTGAAGTCCACAAGTCTTAAAAGTTGCCATGTTTGGAGACCCTGGTTCTAATGGAATGGAGTAGGTGGGATTTTATTTTTTTTTTAATCATCCGAGCTTGGAACAAAATATTTCCTACATTATAGTTGAGAAACTGCTTGGAACCATCTGACTGGCCAGTTTGAAAATGGGACATTAGAATGTTGATGTGGTAGCCGTGCTCTGCTTGGATTCTTGAGTAACCCTTTTCCCTCTATGCTCCCCACAGATGACAAGTGGGTGATTGAGACGAGGCAAGGGGATCTCCAGTTGGAAGACACCGAGCCAGTGAAATTGTGTGGGCCCTCCTTGCAAGAACCTTATTGGTCCGAAGAAGATGGAGATGCAGCTCTTGGGGATGGAGCTGACCAGAAGAATGAGGACAACCCAGGTCAAAACAGACCTGAAGGGCTTCCTCTAGCAGAAGAAGACGGGGACTCAAGTCAACCTGTTATGGTCCAAAGACGGCACAGAAGTCGAGAAAAGAAGACCTGTGCCGTGTGCGGCAAGACTTTCAGCCGGAGCACGGTGCTCGCTGCCCATCAGAGGACCCACACGGGCGAGAAGCCATTCATGTGCCAGAATTGTGGGAAATGCTTCAGCTTCAAGTCCACTCTGGTTGCCCACGAAAGGACCCACACGGGAGAGAGGCCTTACACCTGTGATCTGTGTGGGAAGAGCTTCACCGTCAGCTCAGTCCTCACCAGGCATTACCGAGTCCACATCGAAAAGAAACTCTTCAGCTGCTCCGAGTGTGACAAGAGCTTCACTCAGAAATCTCAGTTGCTCAACCATCAGAAGATCCACGTGAGGGAAAAGCCGTTCAAATGTGCCCAGTGTGGAGAAGGTTTCAGCCGGAGCTCCAGCCTCAAGAAACACGAGGGCTCCCACACGGGGGAGAAACCCTTCAAATGCCCCGATTGCGAGAAATCCTTCAACACGTCTTCCCAGCTGGTCAAGCACCACCGAGTCCACACCGGGGAGAGGCCCTACACATGTTCGGAGTGTGGGAAGAGCTTCAGCCAGTGGCAGATCCTGATGGTGCACCAAAGGACCCACACGGGCGAGAAACCCTTCAAGTGCGCCACCTGCGGGAAATGCTTCTCCGATCGGGCTGTCCACATTCGCCACCAGAAAGTCCACACAGGGGAGAGGCCTCATCAGTGCCCCACTTGCGGGAAGAGGTTCACCCACCGCACCGTCTTGGTGAAGCACCAGAAGATCCACGCCCGAGAAGCTCTGAACCTAGCCAAATTGCAAGATGAGCAGCAACGACACGAGGAAACTTCATAAAAGTTTGCAAGACGGGACGAATGCTCAACTTTGAAGGATACCGACGGGCGACGCTCTTCCCTGAGCCTTCCCTACCTTTTTTGGCTTCCAGATGCGTCAAGACCCATGGTCTTCCTGGCTTAAAAACAGATGGGAGTTGCAGTCCAATAAAGGAACTGGGTTGGCTTGATAGCACAGGATTCTGCTGTATTGTGCAAAGATGTATATGTATCAGATAATCAGTATGTCTACAACAGAGGTCTTCAAACATGGCATAGCTTGCTGGAGAATTCTGGGAGTTGAAGTCCACAAGTCTTAAAGCTGCCAAGTTTGAAGACCTCTGGTCTACAATCACACCGTGGCAAACGGTCACTTTCCCAGGGCTGAGCATGATGGGTTAGGCAACACTTTCTTTGACACACGTGGGGATCCTCCAGTGGGCCTACTCCTCCACCACTCCCCAGTCCCCTCATCTTCCATGTTGTGACTGTCTCTGTGTATGCACTTTTGTCTTCCTGATAAAAGTTGCCGGCGTTGTTGTCGAGTCTTGGCAAAGTCAACTTTTTCAAGATCTACTTTAGCTATGCACTACAGTGATAAAGAAAGCAGTTCATGAGGACAGATTAAGCCCCTCCCATTTGTGCACAGACATCAACTAGTAGTAGATAATGTATCCGATAGAGAAGCATCCTGTTTTAATTCAATTCCCCATCACAATGTTATTGTTTTTTTGCCACTGTTCTTTGGTTGTTGGTCCCCACGTTTCTGATTTTGGACACCAACATGCTGTTGTGTTTCTGTATTATAAGGATAAGAGGATAATGTATATCACAAAAACGGATTAAAGCAAAAATTAGAAGTGCCTCATAATTAGCCTGTCTGTAAGCTTGCCTTTCGGTTGTTAATGCAGTTGCTGTCAAATATAATGCTTTCATTGTCTATCCACTGCAAGATTAATGCGTCTTCTGCACGTTTCCAGCCAATAGAGTCCTGAGCGAGGGCCGTTTTTGAGTTTGTATTGGCAAGTGGAAGGAATAGACCATAATCTGCTACACCGGTCCAGTGCGGGTTGGCAGGTGTGATCGGTGTTAATCTGGGGTATCCATCATGGCCTGTTCACCTTGAGAGACCCTTCTGAATGTTGTTGTGACTCAGGCCCAAGTAAGTAGTAGGAAAATCAGTCAGTGAAAAAACAAATAAACTTTATTTGAACAGCTGAGAATTACTTCATTCCCAGCGTCGTTCAACTAAATTAAAGCAAATTCCTCCCAACACAAATTCCTCAGTCCTATCGCAGTCCTTGGTCCAATTAGGCAAACTGCCAAAGGCCTTTCTTGGCAAATGTTCAGAAGTCACAGATACAAAAATAAATACAAGACATAGATGAAGAAGACGACGAAGCTACCAATGTTGTTTTCCGGCAAAGCCCAAACGCCGTTGCTGGTCTGTTTTAAGACTTATGGGAGGGGCCAATCATCTCTTGGCCCTACTCCCGAGTTGTCCTCTTTGCTTGAGCTGCTCTTACCTTCTGGCAGCTCTTCTCATGCGTGCATTAGGAACAGGCTCCTCCTGTTCCTCTTCCTCACTCCTATCAGTCTCTGGAGGCTCTGAAGTCCACACCTCACTCCCCGATGGCCCTGGCCCCATCTCTGCCTCTGACCCTGAGCCCTCATCCAGGCCTTCCCCAGCCTCCAGGACTGGCCCATGTTCTTCCTCAGCCTTGGTGGTGGTGGTGGGGTAATGTGACTGGGTGGGCCTGGCCAACTTTTTGTTTTTAAACTTTTCAAAGCATTTTTTCTAATGCTTTGAAAAGCCTCTGCCGATCAAGCAACTCAGCTGGGATCGTCAGAGACTTTTCAAAGCATTTTTTTTACCACCTCTTCGGCCAAGAGGTTGCAGAAAAAAAATGCTTTGAAAAGCCTCTGACGGTCCCAGCTGAGCCGCACGATCATCAGAGGCTTTTTTAAAAAAACTTTTAAAAGCATTTTTTCGTCGGAAGAGGTTGTAGAAAAAATGTTTTTAAAAGTAAAAAAAAAAAAAAAGCCTCTGATGATCATGTGGCTCAGCTGGACATTGTGGGGGGAGGGGGGCGCAGGGAATTTTTGCTACCGGTTCTCCGAACCACCTGCTGCCATCGCTACCGGATCGGACGATCCGGTCCGAACCGGGAGCATTTCACCCCTGTCCTGGGGTCATATGATCAGCTTCTGCTCCCGTCTGATAAGCAAAGTCAATGAGGAATCCAGATTTACTTCTCCACTGTGTGACTCACTTAACAAATGCGGAGATTCACTTAACAATAGCGGCAAGAAACGTTGCAAAACTCACTTAACAAATGTTTCCCTTTCAGCCGCGGTGGTGCAGTGCTTAAGAGTGCAGTGTTGCAGGCTACTTCTGCTGACTGCCGGCTGCCTGCAGTTTGGCAGTTCGAATCTCACCAGGCTCAAGGTTGACTCAGCCTTCCATCCTTCAGTAAAATGAGGACCCAGATTGTTGGGGGGGCAATATGCTGACACTGTAAACCGCTTAGAGAGGGATGTAAAGCACTATGAAGCAGTATATAAGTCTAAGTCAGTGGGTCTCAACCTTCCTAATGCCGCGACCCTTTAATACAGTTCCTCATGTTGTGGTGACTCCCAACCATAAAATTATTCCTAAGACCATTGAAAAAATGTGTTTTCCGATGGTCTTAGGCGACCCCTGTGAAAGGGTTGTTCGACCCCCAAAGGGGTCCCGACCCACAGGTTGAGAACCACTGGTCTAAGTGCTATTGCTATTAACAAATGTTTCACTTAGTAATCTAAATTTTGGGCTCAAAATTTATAGAATCCACCCTGGCTGGGATGCTGGAAAAAAAACAAACCAATAAATTCTCCTCCCCCTTACATAATCGTATTTTCTGAATTATGGTGTAATATTTCAGAGAGGGGGCAGCCATGGGAAGATAACATAGAAGTTCAGGCTGAATTTACACAACAGTAGTCTTTTTTTTTTTAAAAAAACCCACCGGTTATGGAGTTGGAAGGAACTTGGAGGTCTTCTAGTCCAACCCCCTGCTCAGGCAGGAAACCCAATGCCATTTCAGCCAAATGGTTGTCCAATCTCTTCTTAAAAATCTCCAGTGCTGGAGCATTCACAACTTCTGGAGGCAAGTTGTTCCACTGGTTAATTGTTCTGTCAGGAAATTTCTCCTCAGTTCTAGGTTGCTTCTCTCCTTGATTAGTTTCCACCCATTGCTTCTTGTCCTGCCTTCAGGGGCTTTGGAGAATAGTTTGACTCCCTCTTCTTTGTGGCAGCCCCTGAAATATTGGAACACAGCTATCATGTCTCCCCTAGTCCTTCTTTTCATTAAACTAGACATACCTAGTTTCTGCAACGTTCTTTAGCCTCCAGTCCCCTAATCATCTTTGTTGCTCTTCTCTGCACTCTTTCTAGAGTCTCCACATCTTTTTTTTTTACATTGTGGCGACCAAAACTGGATGCAGTATTCCAAGTGTGGCCTTACCAAAGCATTATAAAGTGGTATTAACACTTCACGTGATCTTGATTCTATTCCTCTGTTAATGCAGTCTAGAACTGTGATGGCTTTTTTGGCAGCTGCAGCACAGTGTTAGCTCATATTTAAATGAATGTCCACTAGGATTTAATTTAATTGTTACCCAACTCCATTATGACTCTAGGAGGCAGACTAGACAAAATTTAAAATGGCCCACCCATGTAATATGAAATAAAAAAAAAAAACCATCCAGAGAAAAATAGTACCATCTCACAAATCACAACATCTGAGAAGCAGCCAGGTTTTAAGGATTTATTTAAATCAATGTCTCTCAAACTCTTAAGATGTGTGGACACTTCAACTTCCAGAATTCCCCAAGCCAGGATGGGGGTCATATGGATTCTTAGGAGAATATCTATATTGCTGGTTTCTTGGGTCTCATTAACGGCCATTGCTTAATAATTGGTGGAACCTGGAACATGCTGATTTTGCTGGATTATTTTTATTTACCGTATTTTTCAGAGTATAAGACGCACTGGAGTATAAGACGCACCTACCTTTTTTGGTGAGGAAAAGAAGAAAAAAGAAATCTCCCTCTGCCTCTGAGCACTTTTGCCTCCTTGCAGCAAACAGCCTGCTTTACTTTCATTTTTGTTTTCAGCATAGCTGGATTAGCAACAAGGAAAAAAAAAATCTGCTCCAGCAATTTACCTCTTTGTAGCAAGCAGCAGAGCCCTGTGCAAAACAGCTGAGAGCAAAACAGCTGAGAGTCGGGAGGCCGAGCCAATCAACTTGTGCTAATTAGGCTGTGCTGAAGCTGAAAGGAGCTGTTTTTTCTTACTGTTTGCTTGCAAGGAGGTAAATGCTGTGAGGCAGAGGCCAAAGGGTGGGGGCCAGTGGGTGGGCGGGGCTACATTCGGTGTATAAGACCCACCTAAATTTTCACCCCTTTTTAGGGGGGAAAAAGGTGTGTCTTATACTCCGAAAAATACGGTATTTATTAAATTTATACACTGCCCCATCTTACCATTGGGAATATGGAGTAGGCAGACAATCCCTCCAACAACCAGGCCCATCCTAGATCATGACATTATGGATCAGTGTTTTTTTCAAACTTGGCAACTTTTAAGATGGGTGGACTTCAACTCCCAGAATTCCTCACAGCCAGCAGGCCCTCACTCTTCCTGTTGTGACTTTAAACAAAAAAAAAAAGCCAGGCATTGAAATAAACAATGTTTCTGGGCATCACAAATGTGTTTTGTATATAAAAAAACAAGGCCATCGTTTTCTCCTGTTTTTAAAAAAAAGTTCTTATTTTTATTGAATTAGTCCCATTTTTACAACTTTGGAGCTTTGCTACTTAAAGGTACAGCGACCTGTAAATGTGGATAAACCAAAAGGATTTTTTCCCCATGGACTTTCTACCTTCCTTGAAATTTCCCCCCTAAAAATATAGGTGCAGAACCCAAAGAAGGGTGGAGTTTTAGGATCCTTAAACATCCAAGAAATGGCTAGCATTGTCCAAAGATAAGGCTTAGAACTGTGAGAAGCAACAGAGTATCTTTTGCAAAATGGTTCATGTAAAACAGGGGTCTCCAAATTTGGCAACTTTGAAGACTTGTAGATTTCAACTCCCAGAATTCTGGGGGAAGGGAACAGGGGTGAAATGCTCCCGGTTCGGATCCGGTAGCGATGGAGATGGGTGGTTTGGAGAACTGGTAGCAAAAATCCCTGCCGCCACCCCCCCCAGCTGAGCCACGCAATCATCAGAGGCTTTTTTTTTTTAACTTTTAAAACCATTTTTTCTACAACCTCTTCAGCCGAAAAAATGCTTTTAAAAGTAAAAAAAAAAGGCTCTAATGATCGTGAGGCTCAGCTGGGATCGTCAAAGGCTTTTAAAAGCATTTTTTCTACAACCTCTTCAGCTGAAAAAATGCTTTTAAAAGTAAAAAAAAAGCCTCTGATGATTGCGCGGCTCAGCTGGGATCGTCAAAGGCTTTTAAAAGCATTTTTTCTACAACCTCTTCGGCCAAAAAAATGCTTTTAAAAGTAAAAAAAAAAAGCCTCTGATGATTGCGCGGCTCAGCTGGGATCGTCAAAGGCTTTTAAAAGCATTTTTTCTACAACCTCTTCGGCCGAAAAAATGCTTTTAAAAGTAAAAAAAAAAAAGCCTCTGCCGATCAGGCAACTCAGCTTGGATTGTCAGAAGCATTTAAAAGAAAAAAAGCCTCTGCCGATCAGGCAACTCAGCTGGGATCGCCAGAGCTTTTTGAAAGCATTTTTTTACAACCTCTTTGCTGAAGAGGTTGTAGAAAAAATGGTTTTAAAAGTAAAAAAATAAATAAAAATGGCCATGCCCACCCAGTCACATTATCCCCCCCCACCAAGCCAGGCCCACAGAACCGGTAGTAACAAATTTTAGATTTCAACACTGAAATTCTGGGAGTTGAAGTCCACAAGTTGCCAAGTTTGGAGACCCCTGTTGTAAAGCTTTCCAGTGGATTCAGTCTCCTCTCCACCCATTTGATCAACCCCATCCTACATAGTTTATTTGGTAATTAATGGATTTAGAATTAACGTTGCTTTCAGCTGTTTTCGTATTTACAGCATCCAAGTGCCTGGCTCTATGATGCTCTACAAAATGGGGCCTTGTATAGAAACTTTCCCCGCAGTATATGCATTTATAGGGCTTCCCTCCAGCGTGGGTTTTTTGATGGACGACCAGATTCGAATTTAGATTGAATCTTTTCCCACACTCCGAGCACTGATACGGTTTTTCTCCGGTGTGGATCCTCAGATGTCTAATAAGAGCAGAGTTGCACGTGAAGCTCTTGCTGCAATGAGAGCACGCATACGGTTTTTCTCCCGTGTGGGTTCTCTGATGGATGCTGAGCTGCGAACTCACACTGAACAATTTGCCGCATTCCAAGCACTCGTACGGCTTTTCTCCCGTGTGAATTCGCTGGTGTGCGATAAGGTTGGCGCTCAAGACGAAGCTTTTCCCGCAGTCTCCGCAACGGAAAGGTTTTTCCCCCGTGTGAATTCTCTGGTGGCGGATGAGCCCGGAGCTGCAGCTGAAGGTTTTGCCACACTCTATGCAATCGAATGCCTTTTCTCTGTGCCTTTTCTTGTGAGCTGTGAGACTCGACCTTAGATAAACGCTTTTGGGACAGTCAGAACATTTGTAAGGCTTCATACCCGCGTGCGTTCTCTGGTGGGCGTTAAGGCTCGACATCACACTGAAGCTTTCCCCACATTCCGAGCATTCATAGGGCTTCTCTTCCGTGTGGGTCCTCCGATGCACGCCGAGTTGGGAGCTCACACTGAAGGTTTTGCCACAATCGGGGCATTCGTGGGGTTTCTCCCCCGTGTGGGTCCGCCGGTGTCTGCTGAGGCTCGAATTGCAGCTGAAGGTTTTCCCGCAGGCCGCACATCCATACGGTTTGTCTTCCGTGTGGATCCTCTGATGCCGAACGAGGCTGGAGCTGCAGGCGAAACCTCTCCCACAGTGAGGACAGCGATAGGGTTTTTCCCCAGTGTGGATTCTCTCGTGAGCAATGAGGTTGGAGCTCTGGCTAAAACTTTTCCTGCAGGCCGAGCAAGAGTAGGGTTTCTCACCTTTGTGGGCTTGCCCGTGCGCAACCAATGCCGATTTCTGGCTGAAATGTCTCCCGCATTCAGAGCACGCGTAAGGTTTTTCTCCCGTGTGGATTCTTCGGTGGGCAACCAAGCTCGATTTCAGCCTGAAGTTCCTCCCGCACTCCGGGCAAGCATAGGGTTTTTCTTTGGTATGGATTCGCTCGTGGGCAACGCGGCTGGAGATCTGCCGAAAGCTCTTCCCACACACGCTGCATCTGTACGGTCTCTCCTCCAGATGGATTCTCCGATGAGCAACGAGAGTCGATTTCTTGCCAAAGCTTTTCCCGCAACGACCGCACTTATAAGGTTTTGCTCCGGTGTGGATTCTCTCGTGAGCAATAAGTTTGGAGGTACTGCTGAAACTTTTTCTGCATCGGCTGCACACAAGTTGTTTCTTGCTTTTATCTGCATTGCTTATATTGCCTGGTCCATGATGAAGGGGCTGAGTTATAGTTTTATTTGCCCAGTCTTCATTGTTTGGCTTGTTTTCCAAGTTCTCTTCCTCCTTCAGAGTGTGGAAATGGGATTTGCTTAACAATTTCTCACGTACGCCTAATGGTTCAGAGTTATCCGAACTGGAAATTGTCTTCTTCTCGTCTTCCTGAGCCTTTGGCCTTTGAATTACTGAAACAACAAGTTAAGTCAAGTGATTAGCTCATATAGATGAGGAAAAAGGTTTTTTTTCCCCACTCTGATAACAAAATTGAAAGCCTTTGGATAAGGTATAGGTTCCCCTCGCACATATGTGCTAGTCGTTCCCGACTCTAGGGGGCGGTGCTCATCTCCGTTTCAAAGCCGAAGAGTCAGCACTGTCTGAAGACACCTCCATGGTCATGTGGTCGACATGACTAAACGCCAAAGGCACACGGAACGCTGTTACCTTCCCACCAAAGGTGGTCCCTATTTTTCTACTTGCATTTTTTACGTGATTTCGAACTGCTAGGTTGGCAGAAGCTGGGACAAATAATGGGAACTCACCCCATTACGCGGCACGACGGATTCAAACCGCTGAACTGCCGACCTTTCGATCGACAAGCTCAGCGTCTTAGCCACTGAGCTACCGCATTCCATTATGTACCCCTTGGATACAACACCGCAGTACCACATCAGGCATATCGGTGACTTTTTCAAAAGATGGGCGCTGTGACACAATGGCATGCAGGTAGTCCTTGACTTACGACCGCAATTGCGCCCCAAATGTCTGTTGCTAAGCGAGACAGTAGTTAAGTGAGTTTTGCCCCATTTGATCTTCCTTGCCACAGTTGTTAAGTGAATCACTGCAGCTGTTAAGTTAGGAACGTGGTTGTTAAGTGAATCTAGCTTCCCCGTTCTCCTTGCTTGTCAGAAGGTCGCAAAAGGGGATCCCGTGACCCCGAGACACTGCAACCGTCATAAATGTGAGTCAATTGCCAAGGGTCTGCATTGTGATCACTTGACCATGGAGATGCTACAACTGTCGTTAAGCGTGAAAAATGGCCGTAAGTCACTTTTGTCAGTGCCGTTGTAACTTTGAACGGTCCCTCAATGAACTGTTGTAAGTCAAGGACTGCCTGTACAATGTTATTGGGGGCCTATATTTTTAAAAAGTGTAACTGGATAGTGGCTTCTGCTGGGGATAGTTAAAAAAAAGAAACAGGACCTGGAAGTTGAGCAGTGAATTGTGAAGACTTGGATCCCAGTAACTGTAAGAAAATCCAGTTTACCTTGGCACTCTGCATCTATGTTCTGGAGGATGGGACTTTGCGCCATTGGGGTCCCTGGAGTCTCTCCTGGCTCCATCAAACGTGGCTGTTTGGGGAACCACAATGCCTTCACAGCTAGAAAAAGGATATTAAAAGAGATTTTAACAATGCTGGCTATTAAGCTGTCCATTCTGAAATTTGCTCTTCCTTTTCTGTTCACAAACCCTCTCTTCTCCTTTATTGAGACTCTCTTCCTGTCTCTTGATAGTTTAGATCAGGGGTCACCAACCTTTCGGACCTCAGGGGTGGGTTCTAATTTTTTTTTACTACCGGTTCTGTGGGCGTGGCTTATTTTGTGGGCATGGCTTGTGTGGGGGGTAATGTGACTGGGTGGGCGTGGCCAACTTTTTTTAAAAAAAACTTTTAAAAGCATTTTTTCTGCAACCTTAAGAAGTTGCAGGAAAAAATGCTTTTAGAAGCTTCTGACGATCAGACAAGTCAGCTGGGATCGCCAGAGGCTTTTAAAGGCATTTTTCCCCCCGTACAATCTCTTCCGCTTTTAAAAGCCTCTGAGATCCTAGCTGAGTCACACAATCATCAGAGGCTTTTTTTTTAACTTTAAAAAGCATTTTTTCAGCTGAAGAGGTTGTAGAAAAAATGCTTTTAAAAGTAAAAAAAAAAAAAAAAAAAAAAAGCCTCTGATGAGGTGGGTGAGGTAAGCGAGCGGCGACCAGGCTGGGGACCGGTTTGGGGGTATGGCCAGCCAATGTTATTACCGGTTTTCCGAACTACTAAAATTTTTTACTACCGGTTCTTGTGAACCGATGCAAACCAGGAGCAACCCACCACTGCAGGGACCATTAAATTCATAATTTTAAATCCCGCGGACCACTAATATGATCTGCCTAATGACCGGCTGGGTGGGTGTGGCTAGGTGGTCATGTGCCTGGGTGGGTGTGGCCAACTCAGTGTCACTCACGTTGAGGAGCAACTCTACTCACCCCTCCCTTCCCAGCCACTCCTCCCCTCCCCGCATGGTCTCCTTAGTGCCCCAAAAGGAAGGAGTTGTTGGAGCTAAGCAGCCACCATGAGAAAGAGTTGGCAAAACAGCTCAGTTCAAATTGGATCTGACTGAGAAGGAGGCTCAGTAGAAGCACCTCACTGAGGACTAGGAGCATAGGCTTTCCAAGCAGAGGGAAGACCTGCGGGAATCCAAGGCCAGGTACAGATGCCTGGAGGCTCAGCGGGCTGAGATGGTCAGCCAGTTCCAGGCCATGATGCGGTCCCACTGGAACGAGGCCCTCCAGCTCTTCGCCATCAGGGGCACTTCTCTCCAGCCTTCGCCCAAAGCCCCACATCAGGAAGCTGAAGCAGACCCCAAGTCAGAATTTCTGTCTCTCTCCGACCCGCACAAAAAGATCCAGAAGGGGGAGACTCTCTGAAGCAACACAAATGTTCATTGCACGTATCTGTCCCAGGGGCCATAGTTTGAGGACCTCTGATTTAGTGCAATATAAAAAATGCAAATAATTTTCCTGTGGCCCACTGAAATTTTCTTGCAGACCACTAGTGGTCCACGGACCACCAGTTGGTAACCGCTGGTTTAGATCGGTGTTTCTCAACATTGACAGCTTTAAAAGGTGTGGACTTCAACTCCCAGAATCCCCCTGCCACCACGCTGGCAGAGAGATTCTGGGAGTTGAAGTCCACACCTCTTAAGAGTTGCCAAGGTTGACTAATACCGGCTTAGTTCTAAATTCTCTTCCATCCACACCTTTCCTAACTGCCCCACAACCTCTTACGCACAGCTTGCACAAAACAATCCTTTTTTTTAAATAAATGGAAAAATTTTAAAATAGCAGGTCAAACAGAGGCCCAGTTCACCCATTTTTTCAGCTGCTGACATTTTGGAATAAATTTTTATAATAGCGAGGAAAGCTTTGAACAAAATAAGCTAAAAACTAAATATTGAAACGGTCAAATATTGTGAGAATTTATGTCAGGACACAAGTATCTTGTAAGGCCAGATCAGAGCATGATGGCGCTGCTATTTGAAATTACAGATATAAGAATATTGAAAATCATTTAATTCCTTGTGCCCCATCTGCATAAGAAAAAAAAATATGTCAAAACTAAAGATGATTACGCTGGGATTAACAGTGGAATAAAGATGTATTTTGTACATTGGGATTAACAGATTTGAAATTTAGGGGTTTTATAATTGAGCCTATTATTTAATAATTTTAATAATTTTAAAATTTTGTCTGTCTTTGTGCTTTTAATCAGACTGTACACCGCCCTGAGTCCTTCAGGAGAAGGGCGGTATAGAAATAAAATAAATAAATAAATAAAATAAATAAAACAGTGGAAGGATAAAAGAAAAGGTTAAATTAGAAAATTTAACCTTTAACCCAAATAATAATTTGGGATACTGTTTAAATATGTATAACAATTGTGATAATTTGAACATTTATTACCTAAGTGAAAAAGAAAAGAAAACTGAAACAATATGTGATTATGATTTATAAACAAAAATTACTTAATTGGTGTTATATAAATGGTATGGTTTGATAGATAGAATCCAGGATAATTGGGAAATTGTGTTACAAAGCATTATCTGAACTAAGAACTATGTATAAATGTTAAATTGCTATATTTCTAAAATTACAAAGTAAGATTTAAATTTGATAAATAATGGAATAATGAGCATAATGAAATATAAATATGTTTGAATTGTATTGTTAAAAGTGAGGATTTAGGGTAAGAATTGTTGTATTATGAGTTATTAATTGAATTAAGAATTAAGGTGGGTTAATAGAAGGGTAATTGTTTTGATTAAGTAAATATGTGTTAATTTTTTTAAGATGGTATTAGTTGAATATGTGATATAAGATCTAGAAATAAGTGCTATGGCAAAATGGTATAGATAAAATTTTGTTAAAAGATTTTGTTAAAAATTGAACAAAGTGATGTCCGGATCAAAGCTCTGTTCCGAAAGGATGTAATTTGTATGTCTGGAAAAAAATAAAAAAAACTTTTTGCAAAACAAAACAAAACAAAACAAAAAAAATGTCAACCTATATTAACATATGTTAGAATACATATTGTCTTTTATGAAGGTGGTTAATGCAGCAGACATAGCATTCCCTCCTATTTCCCCCCCCCCCCACAACCACCATACAGAGTTGAAGAAGCTTCTTGGATGAGAAGCGAAACGTCTTCAAAGAAAAAAACCAGAAAGTCCAGTTTGCCTCTTGAAAAAAAAACCAAACAAACCACTTTTGGGACAACCACCATACAAGGTAGGCCGAAACGGAAAAGAGTCACTGGCTCCAAAAGGTAACCAAATGAGGGATGATGGCCTTCATCCCATCCAGATCATTTTAAGACTACAACTTCCACGGTGCCCAGCTAGAGCTCTGCGATCCAACGTTGCTCCAAGATGTTTGTATCTTTTATAAAACTTTTCAATAAAAAAAAAACAAAACAGAAAGTCCAGTGGCCTCTTGAAAAAAAAAAAAAAAAAAAAGCACCTTTGGGTCAGCCAGGAACAGTTCCCCTGAGCTTATACAGAGCGCTTTTTTCTTCTTTTTGCTCTCAAAGGTCTCCTGAGCAGTCCCAAAACTTCCCGGGTTACTTTGGTGGATTTGAGGCTCACCTCGTGCTCTGAAAGGCGATTCCCAACCCCGAGGGCTGCGACCGATGGGGGCTGTAGTCCAGATCCTGGAAGGCGTGGAAGGGGGTGGGTGGGTTTGAAAGGCTGAAAAGCTGACTTCCGCGCCCCTCCCCTTTCGAAGCCTGGGAATTCTACTGACGCCTGACTTCAAAGGGATCGCCTCGGAATTCTTATGACGTCACGTTCGGACTTGCTTTGATCGTGGCTTTCTCTCTCCCCTTTGATGTTTGCGCCGATCGTTCGAAAGATACACGCGGGAAGGGCGGCAGTTTCGCGCGGGGTGGGGTGTTTATTGAACCCCGTGGGATGGAATTTTTTTTTAGGGGGTTTTTGAAAAAAACCTGAGTGGGGATCCCCCCTCAGTCCGATCCCTCCTTCCTGCACCGGAGGGATCGAATAGGATCCCTCCGGCTGTGCCCACACTAAGCCTGTTTACCTGTCTCCGGATATAACCCCGCCGTCCGGCTGGAGAGATCGGCCTCTTCCTCCCTAGATCCAGTAGCGTCAAACGAGCGAAGCCTACCGGTTTTAGCAAACCGTCATGCGGTCCAGAGCCCTCTGCCGGTCGCCGGCGCTCCATTGCGGCTGTTTTATCCGCTTTGGAGCGGCAAAAATAGCCTCTGAGCATGTGCAGACGCCTTTCTCCGGGGAGAGATTTCCCTATGGCCGATCGGACTCTTTGTCCCCCTCCCCCCTCCCCAGTGAGTCGTGTGAAAACGCCTTTGTCCTGGAAGCGACTCGAATTTCACTTTAAAAAAATAATAATAATCCTGAATTTGTGCGACTAAGAGCTGTTTTATTTTATTTTATTTTATTTATTTTTTATTTATTAATTTTATTCCTATACCGCCCTTCTCCTGAAGGACTCAGGGCGGTGTACAGCCTGATTAAAAACACAAAGACAGACAAGAGTTTAAAAATAATTAAAATTATCAAATAATAGGCCCAATTTATAAAACCCCAAATTTAAAATTTAACCCCAAATTTAAAAGGAGCCTTGGTAGTACAGTGGTTTAAAGCCCCCTGTTATTAAGACCAGCTGCCTGCAATTACTGCAGGTTCGAATCGCGCCAGGCTCAAGGTTGACTCAGCCTTCCATCCTTTCTAAGGTGAGGTAAATTGAGGACCCAGTTTGTGGGGGCAATAAGCTGACTTTGTATAAAAATATACAAAAGGATGAAGGCTATTGCTTAGCGCATTGTAAGCTGCCCTGAGTCTCCGGAGAAGGGCGGCATATAAATCAAATTAAAAAAATATTTTTTTAAAAAAAATCCCATTTAAAACCAATTAAAATCTTTACATTGATAGCCCAGCCTGGCAGAACAACATGGTTTTGAGGGCACAGCGAAACACATGGAGATCAGAGATTTTACGAATTTTTGGGGGCAGGTCATTCCACAGAGCTGGGGCTCCCACAGAGAAGGCCCTCCCCCTGGGTGTTGCCAGCCGACATAATTTGGCCGATGGCACCCGGAGGAGACCCTCTCTGTGGGAGCGAACTGGCCGGTGGGAGGCTACTGGTGGCAGAAGACGGTCTCGAAGGTACCCGGGTCCTATGTTTCTGAATCCGAATCGAGCTGGGAGGGAACTTGGAGGTCTTCTAGTCCAGCCCCTATCCTATTTCAGACAGTTGGCTGTCCGGTCTTTTCTTAAAAACTTCCAGTGGTGAAGCACCCATAACTTCTGGTGGCAAGCTGTTCCACTGGTTAATTGTCCTCACTTAGAGACTTAGAATAACTTTATTGTCGCTTTGAATTCCTCACTGTTAGGAAGATTCCCCTTTAAGCTGCTGAATTATTATTTTTGGCAATAATTATTCCGGCGTCCTGCGAATAATTTTTAAATTTTTAAGTTTTTTATTTTAAAATGTTTTTTATTAGGATTTTAAAGCGCGCTTCAGACTTTTTTATTCCATCAAACTGGCCTGGCCTAAATCTTCTCCCCTTTTTAAATATAAATTTTAATTTGTTTTAAATTATGGGGTATTTTAAATTCAGCCAAATTATTTAATTCGTTTTTAATTTATTTTAAATTTTTGTATTTATGTGTTTTATCTTATGGCTGTTCACCGCCCTGAGTCCTTCGGGAGAAGGGCGGTATAGAAATTTAATAAAATAAATAAATAAAATAAATAAAATAAATGTATTGTGAGCCGCCCTGAGTCTTCGGAGAGGGGCGGCATATAAATTGAATTAAATTGAAATTAAATTGAAATTGAATAGGGAGCTGTTTGTTTGCTCTTAAACTGCTGAACAATAACACAGGTAGTCCTCGACTTACGACAGTTCGTTGAGTGACCGTTCAAAATTACAACAGCACTGAGAACAGCAATTTATGATCATTTTTTTCCCACAGTGAAATGACCTTTGCAGCATCCCCATGCGATCGTGCAATCAAAATACAGATGCTTGGCAACCTGGTTCATATTTATGACCATTGCTGTGTCCCAAGGCCATGTGATCCCCTTTTGCGACCGTCTGACAAGCGAAGCCAATGGGGAAGCCACTTAACAACCGGGTTACTAACTTATTATTATTTTTTTGCAAAAAGTTTTTAAATTTTTTTTCCAAACATACAAATTACATCTTTTCGGAACAGAGCTTTGATCCCGTCATCAATTTGTTCAGTTTTTGTCATCTTTAACAAAATTTTATCTATTCAATTTTGCCATAATACTTATTTCTTAATCTTAAATCACATATTCAATTAATACCATCTTTAAAAAAAATTATCACATATTTACTTAATCAAAACAATTACCCTTCTATTAACCCACCTTAAATCATAATTCAATTAATGTCTCTTAATACATTTCACAATTCTTATTCTAAATCCTCATTATTAACAATACAATTCAAACATGTTTATATTTCATAATGCTCATTAAATCTTTGTTCCACTCTTAATCAACTTTAAATCTTATCTTTAATCTTAAAAATATAGCAATTTAACCTTTAAACATAATTCTTAGTTCAAATAATGCTATTTAATGCAATTTCCCAATTATCCTAAATTCAATCTATTAAACCATATCATTTATATAACACCAATTAAGAAATTTTTGTTTATAAATCATAATCATATATTGTTTCAATTTTCTTTTTTTTTACTTAGATAATAAATGTTCAAATTATTACAATTGTTGTACATATTTAAAAAATATCCCAATTATTATAACTATCAATTTTCTAATTTAACCTTTTCTCTTATCCTTCCACTGTTAATCTCAATGTACTCATCTTTATTCCACTGTTAATCCCAGTGTAATCATCTTTATTTTTCTCACTGTTAATCCCAGTGTAATCATTTTTGTTCCACTATTAATCCCAGTGTAATCATCTTTATTTTTCTCACTGTTAATCCCAGTGTAATCATTTTTGTTCCACTGTTAATCCCAGTGTAATCATCTTTATTTTTCTCACTGTTGATCCCAGTGTAATCATCTTTGTTCCACTGTTAATCCCAGTGTAATCATCTTTATTTTTCTCACTGTTGATCCCAGTGTAATCATCTTTGTTCCACTGTTAATCCCAGTGTAATCATCTTTATTTTTCTCACTGTTGATCCCAGTGTAATCATCTTTGTTCCACTGTTAATCCCAGTGTAATCATCTTTATTTTTCTCACTGTAGATCCCAGTGTAATCATCTTTGTTCCACTGTTAATCCCAGTGTAATCATCTTTATTTTTCTCACTGTTAATCCCAGTGTAATCATCTTTGTTCCACTGTTAATCCTAGTGTAATTATCTTTATTTTTCTCACTGTTAATCCCAGTGTAATCATCTTTATTAGTCCTGATGCAGGTATCTATGAAGATTCTCAGTCATCCAGGTCATGGTTGCCCCAAAGGGACAACTGGATTTTCTTTGTTTTTCCTTGAAGACGTTTCGCTTCTCATCCAAGAAGCTTCTTCAGCTCTGACTGGATGGTGGAGAATGGAAGGATTTATTGCAGCTGCCTGCGAGGAATATAAATCCTTCCATTCCCCACCATCCAGCCAGAGCTGAAGAAGCTTCTTGGATGAGAAGTGAAACATCTTCAAAAGAAAAACCAGAAAGTCCACTTTTTTTTTTTAAAATTTGATTTATATGCCGCCCTTCTCTGGAGACTCAGGGCGGCTTACAATGTGTTAAGCAATAGCTTTCATACTTTTGTATATTTATACAAAGTCAGTTTATTGCCCCCACAAACTGGGTCCTCATTTCACCTACCTTAGAAAGGATGGAAGGCTGAGTCAACCTTGAGCCTTGGAGAGATTCGAACCAGCAGTAAATTGCAGGCAGCTGTGTTAATAACAGGGTGCTTAGACCACTGTACCATCAAGGCTCTTGCCTCTTGAAAAAAAAAAAAGCACATTTGGGACTATCTGATACAGGGGGATCTGGCTAGAGTTACTCAGATGCTCATCACCATTCATATAGACAGGCCTGATGCAGTGGTGGGATTAAATTTTTTTTACTACCAGTTCTTTGGGCGTGGCTTGATGGGTGTGGCTTGGTGGACGTGGCAGGGGAAGGATACTGTAAAATCTCCATTCCCTCCGCACTCCAGCGGAAGATTACTACAAAATCCCCATTCCCTCCCGATCAGCTGGGACTCGGGAGGCAGAGAATAGATGGGAGCGGGGCCAGTCAGAGGTGGTATTTACCGGTTCCCCGAACTACTCAAAATTTCCGCTACCGGTTCTCCAGAACTGATCAGAACCTGCTGAATAACACCTCTGGCCTGAGGAGAGGGGGATCCAGCCCCCTCTCCTACATTGTTCTGGGGCCCATGGAGCTCAAAGGGGGCCCATGAAGAGGAAAAATCTTTTAAAAATTTACAAAACCAAATTTTTAAAAAGAAAAACAATATTCTGCTAGGTTGGCAGAAGCTGGGACAAGTAACGGGAGCTCACCCAGTTACGTGGCACTAGGGATTCGAACCACTGAACTGCCGATCTTTCGATCGAGAAGATGAGTGTCTTAGCCACTGAACCACCGTGTCCCTGAGTGACTTCTACAACCCGTCAAATTACTTCATTGGGGAATGTCACCGGGTGACACACTTTGGGGAGAGGGGGAAACAGGGTCAGAGGCAAGGCGTGAAGGGGGCGAAGTCAGAGTTGGCTTCACCTAGGTAATGCTGACCAATCCTTGGCTCATTTCAGGAAGTGGTGATCAAACCAGTCAGTCCTAGAGGAGATCAACCCTGACTGCTCTTCAGAAGGCCAGATCCTGAAGATGAAACTCAAATACTTTGGCCACCTAATGAGAAGGAAGGACTCACTGGAGATGAGCCTAATGCTGGGAAAGATTGAGGGCAAAAGAAGAAGGGGACCACAGAGAATGAGGTGGCTGGATAGAGTCACTGAAGCAGTAGGCGTGAGCTTAAATAGACTCCAGAGGATGGTAGAGGACAGGAAGGCCTGGAGGAACATTGTCCATGGGGTCGCAATGGGTTTGACATGACTTTGCAACTAACAACAACAAAAATTAAACTTCCTCAACAGTTGCCACTAAAGACAACATTTGAAGAGAGGATTTTAGCATTTACAAATGTATAAGATTTAAGGTAAATATTACTTTTGCTCTTTTTCAGACACAGAAAAATGCAACAAATGTCCAGGAGATCAACATCCAAACAGTAACCGAGATCACCGTATCCCTAAGATTAAGACTTTCCTATCATACCAAGAAAAATTGGGGGCCATCTTGACTTCCATTGCTTTGTTCCTCTCTTTGATCACATGCTTTAACTTGAGAATTTTCATAAAATTCCAAGACACTCCCATAGTCAAAGCCAACAATCGGGACCTCTCTTATATTCTTCTTGTTTGTCTCCTGTTTTCCTTCTTCACCCCCTTTTTGTTCATTGATCAGCCAAGGAGAGTCACCTGCCTTCTTCAACAAATGGCCTTCAGCATCATCTTCTCGGCTGCCATTTCTTCTCTCTTGGCCAAAACGATCACAGTGGTGATGGCCTTCTGGGCCACAAAACCAGGGAATAATGTTCAGAGATGGCTTGGAAAGAGTTTGGCCAACTCCATCATCCTCTCTTGCTGTGGTCTTCAAGTTGTTCTCTGCAGCATCTGGTTGGGTGCTTTCCCTCCTTTCCCTGAGACTGACATGCACCCACAATCTGGAGAAATCATTCTACAGTACAATGAAGGCTCTGTCACCATGTTCTATGGTGCCCTTGGCTACTTGGGCTTTCTGGCTGCCATCTGCTTCACAGTGGCTTTCCTGGCCAGGAATCTGCCTGGGGCCTTCAATGAAGCCAAACTGATCACCTTCAGCATGCTCGTCTTCTGCAGTGTCTGGATATCCTTTGTGCCCACCTACCATAGCACCAAAGGGAAGTACATGGTGGCTGTGCAGGTCTTCTCCATCTTAACTTCCAGTGCTGGCCTGCTTTGCTGCATCTTCCTCCCAAAGTGTTACATTATTTTTTTAAGACCAGATCTAAATACAAAAGAACATCTGTTGTCAAAATAAAATAGAAATTAAAATTTGGCACATCTTTTCCCCAAATGTCAGTTAATAATTTCAAAAATATTGTTGTGTTCCTAAAAAATCAAACATTCTTTTGTTTTGTTTCACTTTCACTTTGAATACACAATAGAAATAAAGTACTGCATTTCAATATATTAACTCCCTTTTCTTTGTTCTTTCAGCATATAGAAACTGTGCTAGGAGTCTTTTTCTTTCACCGTTTTAGTTGTCCCTTTAAATGCAATTGTTGAATCTGCAGACTCAACTTGAATCTCTTTTCGCATCCGCTTTTTTCTCTGTAACCAAATACTCCCATAGGAAATTACTTGCTTTCATTTCAGTCTAGAACCACATTGCACCATTTAGATCAGAGGTCCTCAACCTTTTGGACCTCAGGGACCACTAAATTCATAATTTTAAATCACACGGGCCACTAATATGATCTACCTAATGACCAGCTGGGTGGGTGTGGTTAGGTGGTCATGTGACTGGGTGGGTGTGGCCAACTCATGGCCAACTCAATGTCACTCACATCGAGGGGCACCTCGCTGGCCTCTACTCACCCCTCCCCTGCCAGCCACTCCTCACCTCCCCACCCAGGCTCCTTGAGGCCCAAACAGGAAACAGTTGTTGGAGCTAAGCAGCCACCATGAGAGAGTTGGCAAAACAGCTGGCTCAGTTCAAATTGGATCTGACTGAGAAGGCGTCTCAGAAGAAGCACCTCACTGAGGACTATGAGCATAGGCTTTCCAAGCAGAGGGAAGACCTGCAGGAATGCAAGGCCAGGTACCGATGCAAAATGCAGCAGAGTAGGCAGTTGTATGCACACAATACATCCCTGCTTTGCAAACTGCATTGGTTACCAATTTGCTTCCAGGACCAATTCAAGGTGTTGATAATCTTTATATATATATATATAAGCCAATTTTTATAGGCACGGTTTGGAACAGAAAAAGGCTCAAAGTGTTATTAATAGATTTTAAAATGTTCACTGGAGGAATTACTATCTGAAAATAATGAGATGGAATCCTACAGACAAACGGTTGCACATATTTATACATTTCAGAAAAGAGGAGAAAATGCAGCAATTCAAAAAGCTTTTGAATTGTGAGGCAGATCAGTTTTAAGAGCCTTGGTAGTACAGTGGTCTAAAGCACCCTGTTATTAAGACCAGCTGCCTGCAATTACTGCAGGTTCGAATCTCCCCAGGCTCAAGGTTGACTCAGCCTTCCATCCTTTCTAAGGTAGGTAAATTGAGGACCCAGTTTGTGGGGGCAATAAACTGACTTTGTATAAATATACAAAAGTATGAAGGCTATTGCTTAACGCATTGTAAGCCGCCCTGAGTCCCCGGAGAAGGGTGGCATATAAATCAAATTAAAAAAAAAAAAAGATGAACGGGCTATTTAGTAGACAAATTGAGACCTAAGGAATGTGCCCTTGTAGCTTGCAGGCACCCTGGCAAGTTTTATAAGAACATTCCAATATATTTTAGGTTTTATTTTTTCTCATACAGATATTAGTGAATTTCTTATATAGTGATTTTGAAAGTATCTCTGGCCTCCCCCCCCATACCATAGAAAGCAGGGGTGAAATGCTCCCGGTTCGGACCGGATCACCCGATCCGGTAGCGATGGTGGTGGGTGGTTCGGAGAACCGGTAGCAAAAATCCCTGCGCCCCCTACACCATGCCCAGCTGAGCTGCACGATCATCAGAGGCTTTTTATTTTACTTTTAAAAGCATTTTTTCTATAACTTCTTCTGACGAAAAAATGCTTTTAGAAGTAAAAAAAAAAAAGCCTCTGACGATCGCACGGCTCAGTTGGGATCGTCAGAGGCTTTTCAAAGCATTTTTAAAAAAGCCTCTCTGACGATCCCAGCTGAGTTGCCTGATTGTCAGAGAGGCATTTTTTAAAAAAGCCTCTGATGATCCCAGCTGAGTTGCCTGATCGGCAGAGGCTTTTCAAAGCATTAGAAAAAATGCTTTGAAAAGTAAAAAAAAAAAAAAAAAAGTTGGCCATGCCCACCCAGTCACATTACCCCCCCCACTAAGCCACGCCCACAGAACCAGTAGTAACAAATTTTACATTTCACCCCTGATAGAAAGGTGTGCCATCCAGTGGTGGGTTGCCCCCAGTTCGCACCGGTTCTATAGAACTGGTAGTAAAACCACTGGGAGGCTCTGCCCACCGACCCCGATGTCATCAGAACGCTTCTGTGCATGCGCAGAAGAGTGCGTGTGCGGGCGAGCGAAGTGTGCGCGGGCACGGCCCCATTGCGAACCGGTAGTAAAGGTAAGTAGAACCCACCCCTGGTGCCATCCCAGTTGTAAGCCATGTCCTTCTAAATATAACACTCTCTTGTGCTTAAGGGTTATCCATTCTTCTAACTGTGTTATCACACAAGCCTGATAATATAAGAGCCAATCTGGTAAGCCAAACCCTCCATTTTCTTTGGATTCTTGTAAAGGCGTGGCTTTCCTTGACCACCTGGGTCATAACACCTGTTTGTGTATGTACTTGTGTGGCTATAATTATCTATTCAGTGTGACCATATATGTCTTGCTTTTATTGTTGTTTTGTGCATGTCTAATCAGGAAGGATGCTATATGTGCATATTTGTGTTTTATCACTCCCCTTGTTTGCATCTATGTATGTTCATGTCTACATGTTAGGTGAACCATAGTGTGAGCTGCATCCTTAGTCTGGGCCATGTGAGACTTAGAATAGAGCAATCCAGGGGTGGGCTGCTGGGGGTTCGCGAGAACCTCTAGCTAAGATTGTGTGCAGTTTGGAGAACTCCCAAATCCCACTCCTGGCTGGCTCCTGCCCTGCCCTTCCCAGGAGTCCCCACAAGGCCTGTTTTGGATGCAGGTAAGTGCAGGGCCTGTGCGGAGGCTCAGGGAGGCTGAAAAATGGGCCAACCAGAAGTTTGGGAAGGGCCTCCGGAGCCTAGGGAGGCCTTTTTCGCCCTCCCGGAGGCTCAAGGAAAGTTTCCGGAGCCTGGGGAGGGCAAAAATGCCCCCACCATGGTGCAGGAGGCCGAATAGGCCACGCCCACAATGGCCACGGCCACCTAGCAACTGGGCAGAGAACCCCTTGCTAAAAGTTTTGAAGCCCACCCCTGGAGCAGTCAGCAGCATTCTAAGATGCTGACCATTGCCAGGCTGCCATTCTCATAGGGATGAATTGGGCTCTCTCTCTCTCCCTCCCTCTCTCCCCTCTTTCCCCCCCTGTCAACATCTTCTCCCTGGTTCTACCTTATTTTCTGACTCAATGTGTTATTTGCCAGCTGCTTCTCCCACATGACATTTCATCCTGCTTTGATCTGTCCTTATACTGAGGATTAAGAATGACCTATGATCCGAGGCATAGCATTGTAGCATTTTCAATTTTATTCTTGCTTTTTTTTCCCTTGCCATATTAATGCCAATGTTGATTTATTCCAGTCATCATAATGTAGGTACGTAAATGCGGGTCCAGCTGGATGATCACTGAAGGGCCCTCTTTATTTGTAAGAAAGGAAATGTGCTTGTTTGAGGGAAGCCAATTATCTCCAGTTGAAAGGAGAGTATTCCTTTGAAGTAGAAACATTCACAAAGGGGCCCCTCAGTTGTCAGAGATAAGAGACCTTTGGTGATATACAGTATGAAGGTTAAAGAGATCAAGTATGACCACATGTAATATTAACAAGAGATAATTTGAATCTATGCTTCAGTAATTGGCTAAAAGAATTATGACTGTTGGCAAAGAATAAAATGAAAGTGTCAATTAAATATGACAAATGTATATGATCACATAAACTGCTGAGTTAACAGAATCCTTTGTCTAGAAGGGTATAAAAACCATTGTACCTAATTTCTGTCTTTGTTCAACGCTTCATGTACAGAGCTTTGAATCTATTGCGCAATATACATTGTCTCTGATTAACCCTGAAAAGTTGTGTTGGTCTTATTAAATCCACAACAATCAAAACATTCTTTTTAATTTTTATAGGTACAGTTTGGAACAGAAAAAGGCTCAAAGTGTTATTAATAGATTTAAAAATGTTCACTGGAGGAATTACTATCTGAAAATAATGAGATGGAATCCTACAGACAAAAGGTTGCATATATTTATACATTTCAGAAAAGAGGAGAAAATGATACAGCCATATGTATGCAGAAATAACAGATGGTGTAAGCTTAGATATTCATAATTAGAAAACCACAAATTATTTCGCTAACCTTCTACTGTTACTGTCTTCAATAAAATATATATTATCTTATTAGGGAGAAACATATCTATTATGCTGCAACAGAAATTCTGATAAAGCTCCTTGAGAATCAGACACTTCAAGGTTTCTTTTCTTACGTGCCAAATACCACATATTCCTTTTTAAGAGCAGCAGTGGCGCAGTGGTTAGAGTGCAGTACTGCAGGCTATTTCTGCTGCCTGCTGGCTGCCTGCAATTTGGCAGTTCAAATCTCACTGGCTCAAGGTTGCCTCAGTCTTCCATCCTTCCAAGGTGGGTAAAATGAGGACCCAGATTGTTGGGGGCAATAGGCTGACTCTGTAAACCACTTAGAGAGGGCTATAAGCACTGTGAAGCAGTATATAAGTCTAAATGCTATGGCTATTCTACTCTTCTATGAATTTGTTTTCCTCCCAGAGGAGAAACATTAAAATGTCAAAAGTTGCTTGTAAGAATTATTAATTAATTAGGGCCTGATGGCTCAGCAGACTAAAAGCATTGTGATTAACACCAGCTGTCTGCAATTACTGTAAGTTCGAAGCTCACCATGCTCAAGGTTGACTCAGCCTTCTATCCTTTCTAAGGTAGGTAAAATGAGGACCCAGTTTGTGGGGGCAATAAGCTGACTTTGTATAAATATACAAAAGTATGAAGGCTATTGCTTATTGCTTAACGCATTGTAAGTTGCCCTGAGTCTCTGGAGAAGGGCGGCATATAAATCAAATTTAAAAAAAAATTAACTGATATTTTGGAGCATATCTACGCAAAACTCACATTTCTATTTTATTTTGACATCACATGTTCTTTTGTATTCAGATCTGGTCTCAGGAAAATAATGAAACATTTGGGGATGAAAATACAGCCCAGAAGTCCTGCATTGGAGGCCAAGATGGAGAAGACCTGCACAGCCACCATGTACTTCCCCTTGGTGCTCAAGTAAGTAGGCAGGAAGGACACCCAGACACTGCAGAAGACCAACATGCTGAAGGTGATCAGCTTGGCTTCATTGAAAGACCCAGGCAGATTCCTGGCTAAGAAAGCCATTGTGAAGCAGATGGTGGCCAGAAAGCCCATGTAGCCAAGGGCAACATAAAACATGGCGACAGAGCCTTCATTGCACTGCAGTATGATTACTCTAGATTGTGAATGCATGTCAGACTCAGGGAATGGGGGGAAAGTGCCCAACCAGATGCTACAGAAGACAACTTGGAAACCAGAGCATGAAAGGATAATGTAGTTGGCCAAACTCCTTCCAAGCCATCTCTGCACATTATTCCCTGGTTTTGTGGCCCAGAAAGCCAGCACCACTGTGATCGTTTTGGCCAAGACAGAAGAAATGGCAGCAGAGAAGATGATGCTGAAGGCTGTTTGTCGTAGAAGGCAGGTGACTCTCCTTGGCTGATCAATGAACAAAAAGGGGGTGAAGAAGGAAAACAGGAGACAAACAAGAAGGATATAAGAGAGGTCCCGATTGTTGGCTTTGACTATGGGAGTGTCTTGGAATTTAATGAAGGTTCCCAAGATAAAGCATGTGATGAAAGAGAGGAACAAGGCAATGGAAGTCAAGATGATCCCCAAGTGTTCTTGATAGGATAGAAAAGCTTTAATCTTTGGAATACAGTGATCTCGGTTGTTGTTTGGATGTTGATCTGCTGGACATTTGCTGCATTTTTCTGCATCTGAAAAACAGCAAAAGTAACATTGAACTTAAAGTTTGTTCCATTGTATAATGCCCAAATCCTATGTTAAAGTGTTGACTAGGTTAGCAATTGTGGAGGAAGCTTAATTTGGCTTTGTGAAATTGGCGATACATTGGATCCGTGGCCTCAGTCACCCCTTCCACGTCTGATTCTTGTGATGGGCATCTATCAGAAAATGTTGAGGATATATAAATGACAATTGAAACCAGAATACTATCTATTAAATATTAAGCCAGATAAGAAAGGCACGAATATATGGTGTTTGATTACATATATCACAACCGCAGCAAGAATATGTTTTGCTCAACATTGGAAGGGGAAAGACCTACCGGCTGAAGATTTGATTCTGGGAAAAATTATCGAATATGCGGAAGCTGACAGGCTAAAAGAAATTTTGAGAGATCAAAAGGACTCCGTATATTTTCAATGCTGGGACCAATGGTATACTTGGTTGAATAATAGAATAAAGAAAGGATAAGGTTAGTGTAGATTTTATTTTTTATTTGTATATCTTGACTGAAGTTAATATATTCTGTAAAGCTCCCGTCGTGATCTGTGTGTGAATAAATATTTTGTTGCAAATAAATAAATAAAAATTAAAAAAAAATGTTGAGGCATGTTGTCTTCCCAATAATTTGTCCCTTTCTTTTCTTTCTTTATTCTTTATTGGCCAAGTGTGATGTCACAGTATTCATGAGTTCATCCAAGTCTGCTGAGATAACTTTGGAAACCTTCCAGTCTGTGCAATCAAGGCAAGCCTGTAGCTTTACCTTCTCAGTCCAAGACTTCACTGATTTAATTATTGGTTTTATGGTTGTAAGACTTTGTCTATAAACAGGTAAATCATACAATGATCAGAGTGTCCCACAGCTGCTTGTGGTAAAGACCGATAAGCATCTTTTAATGTTGTATAGCAGTGGTCTAAAATATCCTTGCCTCTAGGAAGACAGTTGACATGGTGAATGTAACTTGCCTGCTCTCCGCTTAAGATAGCACTCTTGAAATCTCCTAACACAATGAGAAGAGATTTTGGAGATCTCTGTTCAGTCCACAGAATCTGGTCAGCTACAGTTTGTAATGCATTGTTGTTGTTGTTTTTTTATTGAAAAAGTTTTCAGATACAAATTTTTCCCCCTTTTCCCCCCCTCCTCCCTAACCCCCCTCCCCCTGTGGCTTTTCCAAAATAAAACCCAAATTCATAACAGATTATATAATACTTTACCATCCCTTTGCTCCACCCCCCATACGCTGACCCTTTCTTTCTAATAATATTATTATATCCCCCTTATACTATACATTTCAAAATAACATTCAACTGTAACATTATATAATAACTCCTAATTTAGCATAATAATATTATTATATCCCCCAGTTTAGCAATTTCTACTCATAATCTACCCTTTTCCTCCTCCCCATATATCTCTTAATTCAAATCTTTTACATATATTAATATAACATTTCAAAGCAACCTTCAGCTATAAGTTTGTAATGCATTGTTTATACAAGATCGGGGTGGAATGTATACTGCAGCTAATATAAATGAAGAGAACTTGCATGGAGAATAAAAGAGTTTGCAACTGATAGTGTCTTAAAATTTCTTTAGTGTTGTGACATTTTTACACCATCGGTTGGTAATACCAAAACAGAGACCCCCTCCCTTCTTTTTACAAGATGTTTCTTCATTTCTATTTGCCCTTTGTATCTGAAATCCTAGGTTATGCATGCTAATCAAATCATTTAGCCAGGTTTCAGTGAAGCAGTGGCCTGCCGAGTTGTAAAAAGCAGAGTTGCATCTGTTTAAAGGGAGTATTTCATCTATCTTATCAATGAGTGAATGTAAATTATTCAAAAAGAGCAAGGGGACAGGTGTTTTACCTCATTTTTTCTGAGTCTATGCAAAATCCCTGCTTGCTTACCCCTGCTTCTTCTTTTCCTTTTCCTTTGTTTCCTTTTGACTGGAGAGACAGAGAAAGCTGCCACTTCCTCAGTCAGAATCTCCTTCGCCATTATAAACACAGGCGGGGAAATAGCCGCAGAAAGCTGCCCGTCATTTAAAATCTGCTCCCTGATGTTTAAAATTTTAACTTTTGAGTATGAAATTCACAGTGTGTCACAGAAAATAATAACAAACAATGAAACTACCAGAGAGAATTTCACTAAGGCTGCTGTCGGCAATGCCATTTTGAGGTGGAATTCTCTCATTCCTCTCAAACCACCCACCTTCCATGATGGAGATGGTTCCTTCAAGACAGCGAAGACAGTTGTAGCAGCAAATGGGCTTTCCTTCCTGTTGCACCTTCCTGTATCCAGGATTGCAGCTTTCCACACACCTGGAAGGAGGCAGGGGCTGAGCAGAGGGAAGAAAACCATCCAGAATTTGAGGTATGATTTAATTTCCAGATCAGGGCCAGAAAGAAAGGAGTTGGTGATCTAGTTCATTGCTTAGAGTTGCTAGATTTGAAGCACATTAGAAGAGCTCAACAATCTGTTTGGTGAATGTCTATGGAGATTCTTTGTCATCCAGGACATGGTTGTCCCAAAGGTGCTTTTTCAAGAGGCAACTGGACTTTCTAGATTTTCTTTAAAGATCCAAGATCACTTCTCATCCAAGAAGCTTCTTCAGCTCTGACTGGATGGTGGGGAATGGAAGGATTTATACTCCTTCCAGACAGCTGGTGATTTGCATTCTTTTAGCGAGTCATTGAGGCCACCTGGAGGTTTATCTGTGTTGTCAGGCTCACTAGAGTAGTGCAAATGGGTGTTTTTATCTGTAGAACACAGCTGCGCCTTGGGTTCACCTGTGTCCCCTATTGTAGCCAATCTCTACATGGAAGAGTTAGAAACCAAAATGTCAAACTAAAGGGCCGGGGTCTGGATCTGGCCCATGATTGCTTAGATCTGGCTTGCGGGGCTGTCCTGGAATCAATGAAGGACTGGCCCGCAATGCTTCTGCCAGTGAACATGGAGCTTGGGAGGGCCGCGAGTGGGTTGGGAGGGCTGCTCTGTTTTAACTGGCAGAGGGTTGCAGAAGGCTGTCACAGCCAAAAATGGAGTTCGGGATCTCATTTTCACTGGCACAGCGCTCTGGCCACCACAGGCACCCCCGACATGAGTGACATCAAGCTGGCTACTCCCACCTTTGCTACGCCCACCCCAGCCCCCTGCATATGGTATATGCAGTATAGTGCAGTGTGCAGATCTGTATATTGGGGGAAAAAAAAACAACCACTTCATAAATGCATGGCACAACATAGGAGAACAAACCCACCAGGACCAGATTCAGCAGTACATCTGCATTTGAAGACAAAGGCCACTCATTTGAAAACAGCAAAATCCACATTTTGAACAGGCGGGACTGCTGGTTTGAAAGATGGATGAAATATGCCATTGATGTCAAAATTGAACAGCCGTCTCTCAACAGATATGACATCATCTATCTCCAATCTACAACAGCGTCCTTTCAACAGTTCCAAGAAGGCTCCACACCCATTTGCATCACTCAGGTGACCCTGACAACACAGATAAACTTCCAGTGATGTTAATGACCCACTAAAAACAATGCAAATGACCAGCTGTCTGGAAGGAGTATAAATTCTTCAATTCCATATAAAGTCTTCAAAGAAAAACCACAAAGTCCAGTTGTGTCTTGAAAGCACCTTTGGGACAAATCTGTTTGGTAACATCTTGTTTCTCTTTTTTTCTATTGTTTAGTATATGTTGATTTAGATTCTAAATGTACATGCCAAATTGCTCAAGGTAAAATTTAATGCCTTTTTATTCCTTTGAGGAAATAAACTCAAATCTACCTTGGCTCAAGTCTACTTCCCTTCACAGAAAACTAGTGAATAGTTTCCTTAAATGGGTAATGATCAGGGATGGGATTCAGAAATTTTAGCAACCGGTTCTCTGCCCGGTTGCTGGGTGGGTGTAGCCGTGGTGGGCATGGCCTATTCAGCCTCCTGCACCACGGGGGGGGGGGCTTTTTCCCTCCCCTGACTCCGGAGGCTTTCCTTCTCTGGGAGGGCAAAAGCAGCCTCCCCGGGCTCTGGAGACCCTCCGGAGGCCGGAAAGAGGTCCATTTTCAGACTTCCGGTACTTCTGGTAGGCCCATTTTTCACCTTCCCCAGGCTCTGGAGGCTTTTTTCGAGCCTCTGGGAGGGTGAAAAGGGCCTCCCCCGGGCTCCAGAAGCTCTCCGGAGGCTGGAAACAGGCCCATTTTTGGACTTCTGGTACTTCTGGTTGGCCCGTTTTTCGCCCTCCCAGAGCCTCTGCGCACTTACCTGGCATCCAAAATGGGCTACGTGGAGACTTCTGGGAGAGGCAGGGCGGGGTGGGCAGGGTCAGCCGGTCCTTGCAATTACTGGTTCGGCAAACCAGATTAAAATCCATCCAACCCCCCATCATCCAAAACTAGGCATGCACGCCCCAAACTTCCTCTATAACAACTACTACCACCTTAAATGCAAGCTACTTAATGCAAATAAGTAAATAAAATACCTGAATTCCTCCTCTTACTAAATACGGCTATATTCGACATTATATTTGTCTGCGAAACTTGGCTGAATACATCCCTCCCTGACTCCATTACTATAGTAAGAGACTATTATGTTTCTCGGTCAGATTGTGAAATCTGTAGAGGATTTTTCTACAAAAAGTCCCTACATCTAAAAAGTATTCAAGTTACACATGAACTTGCTCTTCCTGAGACCATCGTCTGGGACCTGTCCTTAAATACTACATTTCGATTCTTATTTTGTTACAGAGCCCCAGATTATGACATTGAACATGCGAACAAGTTAACGTCACTACTAACCTGGACAGCCTCCTGCCCACACCCAATAATCTTTCTTGGTGACCTTAATTTACCACTTATTAATTGGACCCTAAATGAATGTACACCTGAACCTATGCATGCAACCCTGTACAATACTGTAACTAATCTGGGACTTGATCAACTAGTAACTAACAACACTAGACTCAACAACTGCCTTGATCTCTGTTGTGGCCCCGCCCTCCGAGCCTATCTTATCGGAGGAAGAAGGCTCCGAACATGAAGAAGAGGAGTCGGCCAGGCCTCCCTCTCCAGGCCCCTCCCCTCTGGCACTGCCTCAAGTGCCGGCCGAGGAAGAGGAGATTAGCCAGGAGCCAGGTGTCTCCGATGAGAGCGAGGGAGGTGATCTGTCGTTCCTGGATCCACGTCAACGAAGGCGTGATAAACAGTTACAGCAGTTAAGGAGGCGTGCCAGGGATTATAACTGAGTCACTGGACCACACCCCAGAGACTATATAAGAGAGTGTAGTGGCCATTTAAGACTGTGACGGACAAAAACTAACTCTGGCTAGTCACTTGAACAACGCTTAAAGCTGCCGAAGGTTCCTTGTTTGGAACTGGACTATTTACAAATGTGTGTATTTCTGTTTATCTGGTGAAGGGATATTAAGTAAAAAGCACTTGGCAGTCGGTGCTCGTATTGCTGCCAAGTTTTTGATAACAAACTGTGTGTGCCAAGTGCTTCCTTTAACCCTCGGCTGGCTGTGTGTGTGTGTGTGGAGACGGGGACAGAACAATCTCGTACTTTTTTCTTTATTTCAGTTTTTTACATATTATATCAAATTCTTCTCATATTCATTTTTATTAATCTATAAAAACCTCCTTTTTATTATTACTGTCCATCTATACATTGCTTTATTTTTAATCACATTGTTTCTATCTTCTTTTTTCCAGCCGTGTATATATCATTCCTCCTTTCCTTGTCTGTAACATATATTCCATTTCAGTTTCAATGTTCATAATTTAATTCTCCATATATCAATTTAGTTCTTTTTTTTACTTCTATTTCAAACAAATCACATCAATTTTCTTCTTTTGTTCCTGCGCCATTTAACTTCTTTTGTTCCTGTGCCAATTAGTCCAATTATAAGAGTTCCATCATACTTTCCCTATCTTTCAACAAAGTCAAATCGTCTGCAGAAAAAGAAAAAATAGCTCCATCTCCAAAATCCCACGGTTGTTATCTGGAGTATTCACAATGTTCCCAAACAAGAAGCCAGTTACAAAGTTTCTTTTTAGACCAGAAGGTGTCCCTCTACAATCCACAATTTCCTTTAGTCATACTTTACATAAATGACCTTTGGGATCATATTAAAAGCAACTGTGTCCTCTTCCCTGATGATGTTAAATTATTCAACACCACCCAATGCTACTACACTTCAAAAAGACCTTGACTATATGTCAGATTGGTCTAACAAGTGGCAACTTCGAATCTCAACCAACAAATGCTCTTCTTGCACATTGGCAAAAAAAAAAAAATCAAAACATAAAATGCAAATTAGATGGACATGACCTTGTAGATGACCCTCACTCTGTCAAGGACCTTGGAATACTCATTTCTAAAGATCTAAGGGCCAGAGCCCACTGTAACAGCATTGCCAAAAAGACATTAAGAGTTGTTAACCTAATCTTGCGTAGCGTCTTCTCTGGTAATGTTGTACTACTAACTAGAGCATACAAAACATTTGCTAGACCAATTCTTGAATACAGCTCATCTGTCTGGAACCTGCACTGCATATCGGACATAAATACAATCGAGAGAGTCCAGAGATATTTTACGAGAAGAGTCCTCCATTCCTCTAACTGCAATAAATACCCTATGCCACCAGACTCCAAATTTTGGGCTTAGACAACTTAGAACTACGCTGACTTCAGTCTGACCTAAGCATAGTACATAAAATTATCTGCCACAATGTCCTTCCTGTCAATGACTACTTCAGCTTCAACTGCAACAATACATGAGTAAATAATAGACACAAACTCAAGATAAACTGTTCCAAAATCGATTGCAGAAAATATGACTTCAGTAACAGAGTGGTCAATGCCTGGAATGCACTACCTGATTCTGTGGTTACTTCCCCAAACCCCCCAAACTTTAACCTTAAACTGTCTACTGTTGATCTCAACCCGTTCCTAAGAGGTCTGTAAGGGGCACGCATCAGCACACCAGTGTGCCTACCGTCCCTGTCCTAATATTCCTTTTTACTTACTCTTTTCATGTATTCAAATTATGTTTATACTTTTACCTGTTATCTTATATATATGCTTGACAAATAAACTTATGATTATGATGATGAAAATTAACATCCAGTTCACCTGAACCAGTCCGAACTGGCAGAATCCCACCCCTGGTAAGGATGTATTATTCATAGCAATGTGATATCTAAAGGGAGAATTTGTTGTCTGTTTTGGAGGACATTGATGATGATAAAAACCTCCCTTTATCCCAAGAAAGCAACCAGCTGTTAACAGATTTATCACGGGTGAAATAAAAAATTTTCCCCACCTTTTTCAGCTTATCCAACTCTTCCAAAGCCTTTGGATTGGCCATAAGCTTGAAATCCAGGGATCCCCGTTTTTCTACGCTGCCCAAATTCACTCTGTGAAGTGAGTTGTTCTGAAACAACCAGATGACAATATTCAGGTCCACTGCCAGGTCTCCCTTCTCATCCAGATAGAGTCCGTCTATGGATATATTGTAAAATTCAGAGTTTTCAAGGAAGGAATGAATCTGGAATGGAAAACTTTGTTAATGTTTAGACAGGATATCCAGGCTTCCTTTGTGAAGCTGCTTTATTCATTTAACAAGAGGGAATTGAAGGATCCATATTCATTTACTAAGTTGTTCAGGAGACAATTCAGTAACCTTTTCATTGTAACACTAGCTTACTTTTAAAATATACCTGTAATCTGAATAAATACTGCGAGATATGATGAAGAGGCAGTTTCAATATTCTGCAATTATTTCCATGAAAAATACAATAGTATTGAAGGAATCCCTATATTATCCATTTCTGGTGGCACAGTGGTTATTTAACATTTGTCTATGGGGATTCATAGTCATCCAGGTCATGATTGTTCCAGAGGTGTTTTTTTCAAGAGGCAACTGGACTTTCTGTTTTTTCTTTGAAGACATTTCCTTTCTCATCCAAGAAGCTTCTTCAGCTCTGACTGGATCCTGGGGAATGGAAGGATTTATAGTCCTTGCTGACAGCTGGACATTTGCATTCTTTTAGCAGGTCGTTAAGGTCACCTGCAGGTTTATCTGTGTCCTCAGGCTCACCTGAGTGGTGCAAATTGGTGTGGAGCCTTCTTGGAACTGTTGAAAGGACTGTGTTGTAGATTGGAGATAGTGTCAACGTCCAAGACAACGCGCCGTTCAAAGTTGCCACAACGCACCATTTCGGAGTTTGCCACACACATACAGGGGGAGGGGGTACATGGGGCACAGATGGATGTTTAGAGTTTAGAGTTTATTAGTTTTCTATACCGCCCTTCTCCCGGAGGACTCAGGGCAGTGTACAGCCATATTAAAACACATAGATATACAAAATTTAAAACCAATTAAAATCGAATATATATATAAAAAATTGGCCCACAAATTAAAACACACATACAGCCATTATAAAATTCATATTAGGCCAACCCGGCTTGCTGGAACAAAAGGGTCTTAAGGGCATGGCAAAAGGTACGCAGGTCGGGGCTAAGACGGACTTCTAGGGGCAGCTCATTCCAGAGGGCTGGTGCCCCCACAGAGAAGGCCCTCCCCCTGGGTGTCGCCAGTCGGCACTGTTTGGCCGATGGTACCCTGAGAAGCCCCTCTCTGTGGGAGCGTATTGGCCGGTGAGAGGCTACTGGTGGCAGAAGGCGGTCTCGTAAATACCCCGGTCCTAAGCCATGGAGCACTTTAAAGGTGGTGACCAACACCTTGAATTGTACCCAGAAGACCACCGGGAGCCAGTGCAGCTCGCACAGGAGGGGTGTTACGTGGATGTTGGGTGATGGGACTCACGCTGGGAGAGAAGCCAGGAAGGCAAGCCAGCTGCCGTCAGTTCAGAAGCCATCCAGGCCTGAAGAGTACTTGCTGGAGCCATCCAGGGAGCAACCGGGAACAGGAGGACAGGGTGTGCTGAGTCCGTATAGCCAGCTGGCTAGCAGAAGCCAGTAATGCTGGCTAGAAACCCTTTTACTTGTATTGTTCACTAGCTGAGACTCCAGTAAAGAGACCCATTCTACTCACAGTGTGGCCTCTTCTTTTGCTGGCTTGGTTTGGAACTGTGACAGATAGATGATGTCATCTCCCCGCCTCCTCTGTTTAAAGAGGGCTGTTCAATTTTGACATAGATGGCCTCTTTAACCCCTCTTTCAGACCAGCGATCCTCTCTGTCCAAAATATGGACTTTATTGTCTTGAAAAGAGTGGCCTGTGTCTTTTAAAGTCAGATCAACAGAGGGGGAGGAATAGACATCATCTATCTCCAATCTATAACACAGTCCTTTCAACAGTTCCAAGAAGGCTGAACGCTAATTTGCACCACTCAGGTGACACTGATGACAGATAAACTTGTCAGGTGACCTTAACGACCCGCTAAAAGAATGCAAGGAAATTTCTGCTAATGTAGCTTTACAATAAAGTAGAAGTATCAATCATGGTATCGTTCTGGGCTGGCTCCTGAACCTAGAGGTGGGCGGCACTTTACTGTGCTGGTTCTCCTCCTTCCTCAGGGGCCGGTTCTAGTTGGTGTTGATGGAGGGAGAGAGAGACCTAGCCCACGGCCCCCATTTTGTGAAGCGCCTCATTACTTTTTGTTACTTTACTTTTATTAGATTTATATACTGCCCTACTCCCGAAGGACTCAGGGCGGTGAACAGGCACAAAAATAAAATACAAAAATACAAAAATTTAAAAGCAAAAATAAAACCAGATTAAACAATTTAGCCCGAGACAAATTTAAAACATCCCAATAATTTAAAAACAGATTTAAAATTTTAACAGATTTAAAAATTTCAATTTAAAAGAAAAGGGGGGAAAAGGTTAGGCCAGGCCAGCTTGCTGGAATAGGAAGATCTTAAGAGCGTGGCGGAAAGTGCACAGATCCTGGATCCTCCGTATCTCCGGGGGGAGCTCGTTCCAGATATGGCTCTGTTCTCTCTCCCTTTCTATTTAATATCTCCATGGGGCCACTGGGTAAGGTGATTCATTAGTTTTGGGTGAGATATCATCAGTATGCATATGACATCCAGCTGTATATCTCTTCTCTGGACCCCTTGACTGATGCCATGGATGTCGTATCACAGTGCCTGGGTTTTTTTTGGAGATTGGATGGAGTTAAATAGATTCTAAACTCAACCCTTGCAAGGTAGAGGTGCTGTGGGTATTTGGATTCCCCCCCCCAAGTCAAGGATCTTTCATCTTTGGTCCTGGATGGGGTTGCACTGCCCCCAAAAGACCCGGTGCACAATCTGGGGATGCTTGTGGATTCACGAATCGAGGTTGTGGTACTACATCAGTCGAGGGCCTCTCCTCCTGGCTATGTTGTTAACAGGCCAGATGTCTTACTTGTATGTACTCGAATTAGATGTTTTAATGTTTTATTTTTATTATTGTAATGTTTTCTACTGGTTTTAGTGTTTTCAAATGTTTTTTAAAATTTTAAAATGGCCACCATGGTCAAGACGGCCTTTACATACTTTCGGGTGGTGTGTTAGCTGTGCCCATACCTGGACTGGGAGGCCCTAATCACATTAACCCATTGCCTAGTAAACTCCAGATTAGACTACTGTAACCGTGTCTATATCGGGCTGCCCTTGAAGACCATTCTGAAGCTTCAACTGGTGCAGGATGCAGTTCCATGGGTAGTAACTGGGGCCAGATATATGGCACACATAACATCAGTCCTGCACGAGCTGCATTGGTTACCAGTGTGTTTCTGGGTGGAATTCAAGGTACTATAAAGCCCTACATAGTTTGGGACAAGGGTACCTGGGGAATCACCTTTTTTTCAAGGGTTTTTACCTGCCCAACTAGATCAAATAGGATGGGCATGCTGCAGATCCTATCAGCCAAAGAATGGGGACTAGAAGACAAGCTTTTTCTGCAGCAGCCCCTGCTCTGTGAAATATTCTTCTTTCAGAGATTAGAACGGTCCCAACACTGTTAGTCTTCTGTAAAACTTCAAAAACCTGGCTATGCATCTGAGGTTGTGGTGCTACATCAGCCAAGGGCCCCACCTCCTCCCTATTGTCAACCTTGAAGCTGACCTGACTGAAGCCATTTTTGACAGCTTCAGTGTTGCCACGATGGAGCTGAGAGATAGGGAGGTGGGATTTGAGATAGTTGGGATTCTGTAGTCAGAACAAAATACTTTCTCTTGGGAACCAAGGACATCCTCACACCTGGTCAGAGGAAGGTGGAGTGATGTCACCCAGCAACCAGACTGTGCCATAATTGGACCATGTGACTGATTTTTTTGAGAAAGTGATAAACTTTTACTTTAATTAGGTGAAAACTGCAGGAGTCTTCAGAGTCGGGTTTCACCAGATCTGTACCAATATGATATATCCAAAAAGCTATTCTTTGAGGAATCTACCGTGTTTTCCCGAAAATACGACCTATTCAGAAAATAAGTCCTAGCTTGATTTTATGGGGAGGGCCTAATATACACCCTACCCCAATAGTAAGCCCCAGTGAAGGGCTGGGCATGGCCAGCACAGGAGGCAGCCCTTCCCTTCCCCAGTCAGCAAATGGTAGCTGGGCCCCTTAATTGGAACCTGAGTGGCGTAGGAGGCTAATGCCTCCTACTAAGGCAGCATTTAACATCCAGCTGCCTGCAATTACTGCGAGTTCAATTCTCACCAGGTTCAAGGTTGACTCAGCCTTCCATCCTTTCTAAGGTAGGTGAAATGAGGACCCAGATTGTGGGGGCAATAAGCTGACTTTGTATAAAATATACAAAAGTATGAAGACTATTGCTTAACGCATTGTAAGCCGCCCTGAGTCTCCGGAGAAGGGCAGCATATAAAAATAAATAAAATAAAAATAAAATAAATAAATTGGGACCCGTGGATCAGCTGAGCTGATTGGGAGCTGCCTCTCCTTCTATCTCTCTGGGTGCCTGGAGGTATTTCTTGCATACTTTTACCAGCCCCAGCCCCAGCCCCAGCCCCAGCACCAGCACCAGCACCAGCACTAGGCAACCTCATAGCTGAGGGCCCCTTGTCGAATCCTGATCTGGGGCTCATCATACCTGGGGGTAGTGGTGGTGGGGGGGCATGGAGCTGCAACCATCGGAGCTAGCGAGTCCAATGACAACTGAGGCTGCTGCAGCAGGACATGTCAGGACAGTGCCGCTCATCAGTAGGCTGCTCTCCTGGCCGGGTCTGGCTGCGAGCGGCACCGGCAGGCGACGAGGTGCACGGCTGGTGCGAAGAACAGGGAGGTGACGGCGGCGATGGGACTTCTGGCGGCAGTGCAACAGAGCCGCTTGTCAGCTGTCCGCCCCTGTGGTTGTGCACGTGCTTCCAGCCATGCTTCCCAGGACTCTGCACCATGCCATCAGCCCAGCCACACCGCTGCGGTTGTCGCATGCCACTGGGACCAGATGTCCCATTGCTGCCACAGCCTTATTCGTCATTGGACTCACCAGCTCCGATGGTTGCAGGTCCGTGCCCCTCCCCAATCGATTGAGGTAAGACTGTTCTTGAAGGGGGCACAAGGCGTGTGGGGCCTCCTGCTGCTTTTGCAGCCTCAATCAGCTGCAAGAGTGGCTGCGATTCTTTGAGATGGCGGCAGGAGGTCACCCGCTGATCAGCTGTTCCATGGACCATACTGCTGGTAAAATGGGCAGCATTCCCCCCTGCCCCCCACCTCCCGGTACATGGGGAAAAAATAAAACCTCCCCGAAAATAAGACCAAGCGCTTATTTCGGGGGTCAAAAAAACCAAAAACCTGTTCTTATTTTCGGGGAAACATGGTACTTGCCTCAGAGTTTTGAGTCTCTTACTAGGAACCTGGACAGCTATATTGTTAACATGCCAAATGTCTTACTTGTATGTACTCGAATCAGATGTCTTAATGTTTTATTTTTATTATTGTAATGTTTTCTACTGTTTTTAGTGTTTTCAAATGTTTTTTTTTAAATTTTAATTGTAATGTATTTTTGAATTGTGACCACCAGAGTCATTTGCTGAGATGGATATATTTTGTAATCGAATAAACAAAGAAACAAACAAATAGAAGTGGCTCTTCTGATTTGTTTCCTGTCTGGTATGCCTGAGAAGTCTGACTAAAGAAGATTGCTCCTTTCTTCCCTCTATTTCCCTTATTGATTTTAAAAAATAATTATGAAAGAAAATACGTTGTTAAATAAGGGGAAGGGGTGAGGGGGCTGCAAAAGGGAGAGGAATCGAAATTGGAATTGAATTTACTTTCTGTAGTCAGAATAAATGATCTTTCTCGGAATAGCTGCCCAGTTTTTATAATTACAAAAATGGATTCTTGGCTGTAGGAGAGATGCGTGTAATATAAAAGAAATACCTGCCAAGGCCTCAGTCGTGGGGTTTTTATGCTCTTCCCACCTTCCATCTTTCTCCTCTTGGATTTGGTCAACAAGGCTGCATGTAAGGCTCGTGCCACAGCCCAGATGGTGTTGTAAATGATATAATTGTCTAGAGAAAGGATCTGATCCTTCATCTGTTGGGGACGAGACTGTAGTTTTTCTCTCTCTCTGCATCGTCTCCAGACCGTCACAGAAAAGGCATCCTTGGTTTCTGAGCACATAAAGGATTTTCCTTTAAAACGCCCCACGTAAGTATGAAACAGCCTAAACTGGTGACGATCCAGCCTTTGCTTTCCCTTCAGAACAAAGGAAATAATGCTATGAATGAAATATTGTGAAAGTACAAACTTCGAGAAAGGAACAGTTAAGTCTGAGAGTATTGTGGCCATCAAGATTTTCCCTGCAGGAGGCCCCTTTATGATGTGATGTACCGAACTAAGAAGATCCGGTCCTGCATTGATTGAACTTATCTCTGTAGCGTAAAGAAAGACGTTTGCTTTTCTCCATTTGTAATATAAATGAAGGTTTAGAAAAATTGTTGAAACAGTTGGTGAAATGGTCTGTGAGATCACTGGAGCGATGCCGTTCTTAATCAGCATGGAAGTCAAGACGGTCAGGAATTTCTCCCCCTTCTCGGTGTCGATGGCAATCAGACCAACCAAAGTCCACCTGAAATGGAGGAGAAGCTTGACCATCCCTGAATACTGGAATCCTTCAGCAGGGAGCATCGGGTAGAAGAAAGGAAACTGAGTTTTATCCCTCAGAACCTGGGAAACAAAATTGTAGCTAATCTGAAAAGGAACAAAAAATGCTATTTTATGGTAGACCCAACAAGGCCAAAAAGCAAGACACCAGTTCTGTTCCTAATGAAGGCTTTGTAGTGTTCCTTGTAGTGAAGACTCCTCTACTCACCCATTGCTTCATGCCCTGCTTTTTTCTCTTTTCTCCTGAAGAGAATTTTTTATTCCAGAAGGAAAGGTCCCCAAATTTGGACTGGGACCATGGCGAGAGTGGATATGTTTGCTTTACTACATCCTTCAGTGAAAGCTGCATGATTAAAAATGATCTCCCCAGCAGAGACTCACCTGTGGGATTTTGTAGGTGCCCAACATGGATGATATCTGGATGGAGAAACCGGTTTCAGTGCCTTCAAGGACAGCCAATGGGCTTCTCTGTCTCCCACAACTGTAGTTGGGGACAGTGGCCTCCCCCTCTGAAAGCAGGTCCAGCAAAGCCTCTGAAGTATGACCTGCATTGTCAAAATTATCATAGATAGTGTAACCCAGGGTGATGTTGGGCAAGAGATGGGAATCCTGGTTGATCTCTTGGATGGCCAGAATGAAGGATAGCATTTTTGAATGTTCCATCATTGAATTCCTGCAAGGATAATGTATTAAACGCATGCTAGTCAATGAGAACATTTTATTTAATCTGTTTTTACCAAAATAGTTCTAACCGGCTTTAGCCCAGGAATTCTTCTAAATGGCCTAGAGCAATGCAGAATAAATGCAACTTAAAAATGATAAGAAACAATAATTTACATTAATAAAACAGATCTGATCATATTTCAAATCACAAAGCAAGTATGTGGCCACTGACCGGTTTTTCAGAATTTGATGACAAATTTGGATGGATTACTTCCTATATCCAAAGAAGAGTAAGAGATCACCCAGTTATCTTCCATATTTTAATAAAACCCTGGGATTCATTCAATTTACATTTTTAAAAAAGGTGCTCAGTGCAATTTAGGTCTGAAGAAATCTATTTTATTAAAAAAATTATTTATAACACAACAAAATATAACAAACACAAAACACGTAATATAAATTCCTTTTATATGTAAATATTAGAAGATGACCATTACAAAACAGTTATAAAAAAGAAATCTATTTATTTTTAGCTTTGGCTTACTTTCGAGGTTGGTCTAAGGCTTATATATTCTCTGTCTTTCTTTCTGTTTATATTCTCCGGTATTGAATATTGGAGTTGTTTGAATGTTAAATACAGAATAAATTCACACTCGGACACAAACCAAACAGAAAACGAACTTTGAACCTTAACAAAGCCAATAGGTTATCGATTCCTATACATTTTGATGTCCACTGTCAAAAGTCTGAAGTTTACATTATAAATCATTATACGATTACGGCATTTATTATCAGTTCAAAATGGGAATCATAGACATAGAAACTCAGTGAAATAATAAATGCTGATCTAGGATGCTTTCATATAATTATCAATGAATGAAAGACTCAGAAACAGAAAGGGGTGTCTAACCCATTTTCAATATAGGGAAAAGAAATAGCATTGCTTCATTTTTGTGTCCGTGTTCACTTCCATGTATGGGAGAAGAGAGCAGTAACTAATATGCACAGTCCACCTGTCTTTTAAAAATACTAAGGAAAGTATTCTTTTTTAAAACAGTTCATTTATATATTTTCACATTACATACATAGGTACTTAGTGAACAGCGTATTGTCTGGATCATTTTATTTATATATAATAATACTTTTCCCACTCCCACTTCAAAGTCAAGAAGATTTTTGCTTGATGATTTTACTTGCTAATTTCAAAGGAGGTTAATTAGCTGGAGGGATTAAAATAGATCCCCAAAGGTAAAATGGTAGTATGTCTGGCTGGAACTGCTGAAACAGAAATAGAATTGCTCTAATGCAGTATAGGAAGATTGACTTACGCATATAATTGAGAAGAAGGCCTTCTTTTGAAAGTTACTTGATTAAAAAGAGTCTTGACTTCAGAGATTATGCCACCGATGTAAAGGTCTCCTGGTCTATAATGATTCTTTGGATCGCGTTCTTCTCTCTGTAGGGTCAGGAGGCATTTGGCTCTGAGTACAGCCCAGACTCCCTGGGTCCACAGAAGAAGCAGCAGATGTAGCAACATGGTGTGTTCCTGATGGAGCCTCCAACCCTGTGTATAGTGTGAAGAAAATGTGAGAAGGTGAAGTGGAAGAAAGATTTCTTATTTCAGACGGAATCCAGTCAAGGTTTCATTTCTGAAGTGGAGAGGAGAAAAACACTTCCCCAGGTTTTCCTCTCTCTCTCCAGACCCATTTATGGATTGCCAATGCCATGGCAACAGCCCTCAAGCCTTTTGTGTGGAGTCAAGATGGAAACATATGATTGCGATGTTTGTGTCGAATCTTCGGAAAGGTTGTTGCAAGGTTTCTAGAGAATAAGCATCAAGACGACAATTAAATCAGTATCATTTGGATAATGGCAATGAGGAGAGAAGCCACAGATGCCTCTGACCTATAAATAAAGATACATATCTTTATATCACTATTCTCATTTATCATTTATTCAACAATGGCATTATCATTAAAAAAAACACATTATTTTCACATATTATATTCTAACATTCATTTTATATTTCATATTTCATTTCCATGTTTTATTATCTAGCCCTTGGTAAAATAAATCCCATATCTTATAAGAGGGGTCCTCAAATGTTTTGAACAGGGGGCCAATTCCTCAGTCCCTCAGCTTGTTGGGGGGCCAGACTGGCTGAGTGGGTGTGGCTAGGTGGTCATGTGACTGGGTGGGCATGGCCAATTTAGCAGTCCATTTTGCCTTTGTTCTTGCTGTACTTGCTCAACTCAAGGAATCTATTTACTTAAGACCCCCACCACCAGAAGGGAAAAAGAGTGCAAACTTTCTTGCCACTTGCCTAACTTCATTACAACAGCAGCTTCAGGCTACTTAAAATAGGCCATTAAAAAAAAAGAATAAAACAAACAGTATTTCCTTCAAAATAACTCCTGATCATATGTTTCAGATTGTTGTGGCTCCGTTACCTGAGCTTGTGTCATCGGTAGGAGAGGACTCCGAGAGTGAAGGAGAGGAGTTGGCAAGGCCTCCTTCTCCAGGACCCTCCTCTCTGGCAATGCCTTCGGTGTCCGCCGAAGGGCAAGAGATAGGGCCGGGGCCAAGCACGTCCACGCAGCCTCTGGTGGACAGTGATGAGGGTAATGAGTCTTGGCTGGATCCACACCAGCGTCACAGAGATAAACGCACGCAACAGAAGAAAAGGCGTGCCAGAGATTAGGCTGAGTCACTGGACCACAATCCACAGGGTATAAAAGGGGGTGAGGTGGCCATTCAGACTCTGTGATGGACAAAACTAACTACTATCGAGTCACATTGCATCTTTGGAAACAACATTATCGGCCTTGGATTTATTTTACGAACTGGACAATTCTTGACTGTGTATATTTTGTTTATTGAGTAAAGTTCTTGGCAAGCAGCTACTGGGTTGCTGCCAAGCTTCTTATCGGAAGAATTGGTTGTCTGCCAGTTTATTTAATCCCCGGCTGTCTGTTTGTATGCATGTGTGAGATGGGGACAGAACACAGATGACCTGTGAGTGCCTGCCAGCAGGGGAGGCGCCCAGGGAAGGGATAGGAGACCAGCCTCCTTTTTTGAATTATTTGGGATTACAGGGCAAAGACTTTTAAGCCTGGAGGAGAATTCAGAAACTGATTTGCTTTTTGCCACACTTGTGCATGTGTATAGACACACATCAATATCTACCAAAATTGTTCAGCAACCAATTTGGTGGATGTACTTTATATATGGCAAGAATCAAAGCAGTGGGTGAGTTCTCCTTCAGGCATTGTACTGAAGTTGCATTTGAATTAGTGTTAGCCAACTTCAGCTGATTTTGAAAAAGCTAGGAGACATGGAGACATCTCCCCCACCCTCCCACTTTTAAAGGGCTACTTTAAAAGCAGCCCCTCCCCTACTCAACCCACCGGCCCTGGATCATATGTTAGTGAAAAACATTCTGAAAGGCTGTTTTTGAAGCATTTTTAAATACTTTCAAAGCACTACTTTACAAGCTGGAAGCTGCTTTTCAAAGCAGCAGCACCCCTTCCCCTACTCACCCACCGGCCCTGAATCATGTGGCTTTGAAAAATACCCTGAAAGGCTGTTATAAAAACATTTTTAAAGCATTTTAAAGATTTTTAAAGCACTACTTTACATGCTGGCAGCTGTGGTAAAATAACTAACCAAAAGTGCAGCTGGAGTGGATGATCGCTGGAAGATAAGGCCGATGGTGAGGGTTGGGGTGAGGGGCGGGGCTGAATCCCATCACTCCACAGTCCGGATACTTTGCATTGGTGGGCTGTATCCGGCCCGCGGGCCATAGTTTGAGGATGCCTGTCTTATAATATTGTTTATCTTCTTGTTCTCTAATTTCAAATGTCAATTTACTCATTTCAGTACATTCCATGATTTTCTTAATAACTTCATCTTGTGTTGGTATTTTCTCATTTTTCCAGTTTTTAGCAAACACAATTCTAGCCGCTGTCAATACATTCACAATCAAATATCTCAGTTCTCTATTGAATGTTTCTGGTATAATTCCTAATAAAAAAATCTCTGGTTTAAAGTCTATGTGTTTTTTTTATCATTTTTTCCAACTATGTGTGGATTTTAGTCCAGTATCTTTTAGCTTCTACACATGTCCACCACATATGGTAATATGAGCCCGGTGTCTGATGACATTTCCAACACTTTTCAGATTTATTCTTGAACATTCTGGCTATTTTCGTCGGGGGTAAATGCCACCTATAAAACATCTTATACAAGTTTTCCTTATATGCTGTTGACATTGTCATTTTATAATTTTGCAACCACAATTTTTGCCATTTCTCTAAATCAATTCCATAACCAAAATTTTTCCCCCATGCAATCATTGTTTCTTTAACTTGTTCTTCTTCTAATTTTACCTCTAATAAATAACCATACAATTTTTTAATTACATAGTCATCAGGACCCATTAACATTTTATCTGTTAGTCAAGATATTATAGAAACCTTCTTGCTTAGAATCTTCTTCATGTCTAGAATGTATTTGCAAATAAGAAAACCAATTCATCTTTAAATCTTGTTCTTCCAGTTCTTGCTTCAATTTAAGTTCACCCTTTTCATCCAAGAAATTCACTATATCTAACAATTTGTTCCCTTCTAAATGTTGTTAAATGTGAAAATGCTTCAATTATTGATACCCAGACTGGAATTTTCAAATAATGTTGTTTTTTTAATCTTCTCCCAATTTAATAACAAAGCCTCTCATATGTAGTGTCTTCTAAAATACCCCTGTGCTTTTGTTCCCTTATAACATAAAAAAGCATGCCACCCCAACAACAAGTCATGTCCTTCTAAAGTCAATAATCTGGTATTCCTTAACATTATCCATTCTTTAATTCACATCAAACTTGTCGCTTGATAATAAAGTTCTCAATTAGGTAAACCAAAACCCGCTCTCATTCTAGCATCTTGTAACAACTTTAATTTTATCCTTGCCTTTTTTCCCTGCCCAAATATATTTTAACACTATTTTGTTCAATTCTTCAAAATAATTTTTTCCCAATCTAACTGGAATTGTCTGGAACAAATATAAAATTGTAGGCAATATATTCATCTTAATAGTTGATACTCTCCCTATCAGTGATAATTGTAAATTTTCCCATTTCTCCAAATCTGTTCCAATCTGTTGTTTGAGTTTATTATAGTTATTCTCTTTAAGTGTGCTACATCTTGCTGTCAAGTATATCCCCAAGTACTTTTTTTTTAAAAATTTTTTTTGATTTATATGCCGCCCTTCTCCGGAGGCTCAGGGCGGCTTACAATGGGCTAAGCAATAGCCTTCATTCTTTTGTATATTTATACAAAGTCAGCTTATTGCCCCCACAAACTGGGTCCTCAATTTACCTACCTTAGAAAGGATGGAAGGCTGAGTCAACCTTGAGCCTTGGCGAGATTTGAACCTGCAGTAATTGCAGGCAGCTGTTCTTAATAACAGGGTGCTTTAGACCACTGTACTACCAAGGCTCTTAACCTTATTTGTGACCTGCATCTTTGATATTTCCGCCAATTCTTCTTTTTGTTTTATTAACATATTCTTTGTCAAAATCTTCGTTTTGTCTTTATTAATCTTCAAACCTGCTACTTTTCCAAATTCTCCTATTTTTATCTATCAGTGTAGTTATTGATGCTAATGGTTCTTCAAGCATAAAAACCAGGTCATCTGCGAACGCTTGCAATTTATATTCTTCCCTTCGAATTTTCGTTCCTTTTATATCTTTTTCTTCTCTGATATTTCTATTTAGCACTTCTAATGTTAATACAAACAACAGAGGGGACAGTTGACAACCTTGTCTCGTACCTTTCTTTATCTCAATAGAATCTTTCAATTCTCCATTTATCATTACTTTTGCTGTTTGCTTATGATATATGGCTTCTATTGCTTGAATGAATTTTCTGCCAAAGCCTATCTGTTCCATTTGAAGTAACATAAATCGCCAGTTCACATTATCAAAAGCTTTTTGTGCATCTAAAAATAGCAAAGCCATTTGCTTTTCAGGATGGGCCTCATAATATTCCAACGTGTCCAGAATTATTCTTATATTGTCTCTAATCTGTCTCTTTGGCAGAAACCAATTTTGGTCAGAATGTATAAAGTTATTTAAATAACTTTTGAGTCTTTCTGCCAGTATTGAAGCAAAGATTTTATAGTCTGACTTTAGCAGGGATATAGGTCTGTAGTTTTTAATTTGTTGTGGGTCAGTATCCTCTTTAGGAACAAGTGTAATATATGATTCTGACCATGACTTAAATATTTCCATCCTTGACATAACTTCATTCATGACTTCTAACAGTGGGAGACACAGGGATTCCTGAATGTCTTATAGTATTCTGTTGGCAGTCCATCCGGACCTGGTGCCTTCCCATTCTTTTGTTTTTTAATTGCTTCAGTTAGTTCCATCATGGTTATATTTCTCTCTAACATCTCTTCAATATCCTTAAGAATCTGGGGTAGGTTCGCTTTTGGGAGATATTGTTTAACATTTTCCTCCTCTATGTTTTTTTGTTCATACAATTCTCTATAGTAATCTTGGATAATTTTTTTCTTCTCTTTATTCCCATATTTACTTTGTCCTGTGTATTATTTTTCTTGCTTCTCCCTCTTTTTTCAATTTATATGCTAGCCATCTACCTAGTTTGTTGGCATCTTCAAAATAATTTTGTTTAGCACTTCTTATTTTTTGTGCCAAATCTTCTTTCTTCATTAACCCCATTTTATGTTTTATTGTATCCATTTTTATTTTAATATCCTTCTTTTGTGGAAATTTTTGGAGTTCCTTTTCAAATCTCTTATAGTCATCTTCTAATATTTTATAGGCTTGTCTTTTCTTAATATTTCTTTTCCTTCTATAGTCCATTATCAGACCTCTAGCATAAGCTTTCATTGTATCCCAAAGATTTTGCATCAATATGTCCTCTTTTCTATTCTCTTTAAAAAAGAAAGCCAATTCTTTCTCCATTTTCTACACAAAGTCCTTTTCTTTTAAAACTGTATTATTTAAATCCATCTAGATCTTCTTCTTTGTCCTTTCCATTTAACTGTCACTGGGTTATGATCTGCCCAGGTATTTGCTTCTATTTCAATTTCTTCTATATTCGAGGTCAATTCCATTGTTGTCCATATCATATCTAATCTAGACCAAGATGAGTGTCTGTCAGAATAAAAAGTATATTGTCAATTTTTTCCATTTCTTTCTCTCCATGCATCTTTTAAATTTATTTCCTCTGTCATCTTAAAAAAGGATTTTGGAAGAGTCTTTCTACTGTGCTTTATTACCTTGTGCGTTTTATAATCTAATTTCTCATCCACTATACCATTAAAATCTCCCATCATGCAGATATTATCATAGTCCAATTCAATTATTTTAATTTGTAGCTTTCTATAGAAGTTGTCTTGATTATTGTTTGGAGCATATATTGCTATTAAAAGTATTTTCATATTATTATCTATTATTTCTACCATCAAAATTCTTCCATCATCATATGTGTATATTTGCTCCGTTTGAATTGTATTTGTAATATATAAGACAACTCCCCTTTTCTTACATTGTGGCAATGAAGTAAAGATAAAAATAACAGAGATGACTTAAGGAAAATATCTTCTGAATTTCTAGCTGGGATTTTAAAGATTCAACCTGAGGAAGTGTTTTGTAGGATTGACAGAGCTTATCGAATAAACTCCTGGACTGCCAAGCAAAGGCAATTGCCTAGAGATGTGGTAATCTATTTTTCAGATAAAGAAATTAGGAATAAAATTGTGCAAAATTCCTTCAATTCTAATTTGCAATTGTATGGAAGAAAGATTTGGATTTACAAGGAACTCCCACCTAAGATATTAATGGAAAGGAAGAAATTTGGCTTTCTGGTGTCTGAGTTAAAAAGGAGAAATATTCAATTCCGGTGGGACGTCCCAGTTGGTATTATATTGAGATATCAAGGAGAAAGATACCAGTTAAATACTGTTGAAAGAGCGGAAGAATTTTACCAAAATAGGTTGAAAATGAATTTAACGTCTTCAGATATAATACAGGATAAGCAGAAGGAGCTGGAATTAAAGACAGAGACTGTACCAGATAAATTGCCTTTGGATTTATCGGATACCCCAGCTGGATTATCTACAAATTTGAGAGAAGTGCCATCTGATTTTAATGTGATGACTTATCAAGGCAAGGACAAGCATGGAAACCAATTAGAGGATATACAAGGGATAAAAAAGAAACACGAGACACAAAAAATTAGGATGGAAGTCAAACCCACAAAAAGAAAACAAAAAAAGAAATAGGTTGTACAAAAATAGAAATTTCTAACCCAAGCAACAGTGAAGCCAGTGATTTTAAAATATGAATGATTATGTGAAAACATAGAGGAGGCGACATATTGGTCAATATCATCCTGAGGATAGTGGCAGATCTCTGCATTGCCGTAATTTTGGGACATGGAAAGAGCCTCAAATTGATGGTTTTGAATTATCTACTTTGAAACTTCTTTTTGTGTTGATAAATATATTATAATTATCTTGAATTATAAGGCAAGAGAATCACATTGGGACATGCAGAAGATCGGGTTGTTACCCAATACGATGACGGAAATTAATAATCCTGATGAAACCCATAATTATTATTATATGGAATATAATTATAATGTCACTCGGGTGGTTGTTTTTACTTTTATATATATAAGAAGATGTTTACTACTGATGGGGGCAGATATGATTGGAGATCTTGAATAAACTGTTGCATCAGCAAGCTATGTTACCCTATTATGGATGTTGGTTTTAACAATCCAGTGGAAAGACTTCAAGAAGATATTATATGGACTATAAATTTAAAGTTATTGTCTTTTCTTTTTTTATTTAGATATAATGGAATATATATATATATATATATTTAAGTAGTGTGGGCAGTGAATTAAAGATATCAAGAATTGTTGTGTATGGTAAATTTGTAAGACAGTGGGTGAATAAGCTAGCTACAGACCGATTAGTTTAAGAAAAGGGATTTTTAAGTGATACATTTAGGGGAGTGGAGGAAATGGATAGAGTGGAATAAATGTTAAATTAGATTTTATGGGGAGCCCGCTTTGAAATGTTATTAAAGTAGGACTTATCGTATAGTTTTAAAGTGGAAGGTGGTTTTGAATTGTTGCAATAATGTATAGATATAAAACACTATTATGCTAAATTAGAAGTTATTTTATAATAGTTATAGTATAATGTGTTTGTTTTTTTTGTTTTTTTTCTCTTCTTCTTTTCTGAAATGTATGGATAAAGGGGGATTTATAATACTTTTAGTAAGTAAAGGTCAGTATTTTGAGGAGGGAGTAAGTAATCTGTTATGAATTAGGGGTTTTTTTTGTTACGAAGAAGTCACAGGGGGGGAAGGGTGGGGAGGGGGGGTTAGGGAGGGGGGGAGGGGGGGGAAAAGGGGGGAAAAATTTGTATTTGAAAACCTTTTCAATAAAAAAAAAATATTCTTCCATCATCATATGTGTATATTTGCTCCGTTTGAATTGTATTTGTAATATATAAGACAACTCCCCTTTTCTTACATTGTGGCAATGAAGTAAAGATTTTCCCAAGTTTTGGCTGCACCAGTAACTGTTCATGTTGCTTTTTAATGTGTACTTCTTGCAGATAGATTATATCAAACTTTAATTTCTCTAACTTATGAAATACCTTTCTTCTTTTGATAGCTAAATTAAGTCCATTTATATTAATTGAGATTAATTTTTTTCTCTTCCATTTTCTCTTCCATATTTTATAATTAGGGTTTATTGATCTCAGTTCATGTTCTTTGCCTTCCACAATACCCACTACTGCTCCTTCCACTTTTTCAATAATTGCTAAATCCTCCTCTTGGAGTTCTATTAGTGGGTCTGCCTTTTTTGGTTCCATTTCTTTCTCTCTGAGGAATTCTGCATAAAATGCTTTATCTTTATCCATTGTATCTATTCTATATCTTTGCTGTTGCTACATTAGGACTAATCCTTCTGGAATCAGCCATCTATAATTGACACCTTTTTGAAGTAGTATTTTAGTCAAGAATTGATATTCTCTCCTCATCACCCTCACTCTTCTTGGTATTTGCTTCAGGACCACAATTTCTTTCCCCTTATACTTCAATGTTTTTTCTCTAGCAATCTGCAGTATTTGTGTCTTAATCAATTTCTTGGTAAACCTTATATGAACTTCTCGTGGTAATTTATTGTGCATTGCATATCTTGTATAAGCTCGAAATATCTCGTCTATGTCATCCATCATCTTTTCTTTAGTGATTTCTAATACTTCTGCTAAAATTCCTATCATTACTTCTGCCAAGTTCTCTCCTTTTTCTTCTTCTATATTTTGAAATCTGAGATAAAATTCTGATCTATCCATCTCCCATCCAATTAATCCACTCTTATCTCATTCAACTTCTTTCAATCTAATGTCAATATCTCTGATTTTCTTCTCTCTTTGCTCCTCCTTTTCCTCAATTTTTTAGAGTATATCTTCATATTTCAACATCATTTGCTGTATGTTCTCCACTTTCTCATCTGTCTTCTCTGTTCTTTGTTCAATCTTCTGAACTACTTGTAGAATCATCTGTAATGTCGTCTCCTTTTCTTTCTCCTTTTCTCTCTCCTTATCCTGTTGTAACATCGTCTGTATAGATCGCTGTCCTCCAGATGGTAATGAAGAAGGCGTAGTTGTGGGAGAGCCAATAGCCTTTACTTTTCTACTAATTCTGTAAGGTGGTCAAAAAAGCTTTAAGCAAATGAAAGAAGAGGCAAAAAAAAAAAAAAAGGAAGAAAAAAAAAAAAACCCAACCAACCAACCAACCAAAAACTTCTTCAGGTTCTTCTGTACCTTAATCCAATTATGAATGGAGAAAAAAAAAAGAATTACTCCAAGTATCAATAAAATACACCCCCCCAAAAAGAAGAATAAGAAAGAAGACCAATAAAAAGCAGAAAAACAATCTTCAGGCACTTGTACACCTTAATCCAAATTGGTTCAATAAAAATATGAATCCACATGGCAATATCTATATATTTATATATATATAAAAATAAAAAAGACAATTACAAATTAAAAAAAGAAGTTGAAAATCCTCCATCCACTCATAGTCCAATTAAAAAATACTTACACAGGGGGAGGGTACAGAGAGCTATCATTTAAGAGAAAAAAGTAAAAAATAGAAAAAAAGAGAGGAAAAGATGTCCAACTAAAAATCACTTCTGTATAAGATCCAAGAAATTTCCTTTTTTTAAGGTTCCAAGAATTATTTACACTTCTCTTTCAGAGTCACTGAAAATTCCTTCTCATTCAATTTCAGGCTCCTGTCTCTGATAATTCCCCGAAGAACACCTGAATAAACAATACTACTGCAAGTTTAAATGTTCTCTGATGTTCTTCCAACTATTTTATCTATAAAATGGCACAGAGTCCTTGAGTTGAAACGCAATATAACACAGTTGTAACTTCTTGAATCAAAAAAAGGAAACCAAAAATTCCAATCCACTAAATGGCAGTATTACATACTCTCTTCCCTTCCCCCTGCTATGTTCAATGGACTTTAAAAAGTAAAAATAGCCAAAAATAGCTAAAAAGAAGAGAAAGAAAGAAAAACAGAATAAAATCTGAAAGCAATTATAATAAAAAGGCAATAATAATTTAAAGGTGCAATAACCAAGTCAAAGATCTACAGTCCAAACCAATCCAGTCCAGGTTAAAAAGTAAAAAGTACTTAAATATCCACGAATGCAAATAGTTTAAAAATAAAAAAAACCCCACCTTAGACACAGGTTTAATTCTGCCACTTACTTTTCTTCTGTCTTCTATTCAATCTTTCTTTCAATCTCAGGGTGCTCTCTTACATAGATTATGAATAAAAGTCTCTCATCGAATCGACACATTTCTTTCCAATCTTCTTCCATTCCAGAGCTGTCCCAACTTCAGCAGCTACAATAGCTGCCACCCCACTGCTAGAAAAAGGGCTTCTCCTGGATCAACCAGGGACTTTGTGATGTCCCTGGGATCGACAGGATGTGCCCTCCACTATCACAGTCTCAACGGGACTGTGAGGTCCAAAAAGGACCGTCCAGCGATCGGGATATCGGCGGTGATCCTGGAGCCCCAGAATCTTCCATCCATGCCGTAGTGACATCAGCTCCTCCTCTGGATCTATTTATTTCTTTTCAATCCTTTAACCAATCTTGGGGTAATTTCTCTAGTTTTTTAATTTTTCCAGATTATTTTCTAAATAATTTTGTTCAAAAGTCAATCTTCCATCGGGTTTTTGTCCCTTTAAGATTACATTTCAAGATCTTCTTTTCTTCCCTCCATACTAATTAGCTAGAAGTCTTCAAGTTAAAATTTTTCCCCCTTGTTGTTTCAACTACGGGTTGGCTGTCACTCACCTGGCTTCAAAAAACTCCGTTCCATTCACCACTCCTGCTCAATGCTTAGTCCGGTTGCCCCAGCTTCGTGACAGCCGCAATGGCTGCTGCCTCCTGCCGCTGAGTCATAGAGAGTTCCCTCTGACCTTTGAGGAACTTACCTGTTCCTCTTGGTCTTCTGAGGTGCCTCTCCTTCTTCCCCGTCCCTACAGGATGGTTCTGGTCTGAAGACCCCTCGGCAGCGGTTCATCAATCTGGGTTTTCGTGGAGCTCATCAGAGCCCGCTAATTCCCCGACTGTCTCGCCGTGATGCTTCCGGTTGAATTTCTCCTCCTTTATGTTTTATGGGAGGGGCCAATCATCTCCAAGCCCTACTCCCGAGTCATCCCTTTTGTTTTAACTGTTCTTGCCTTCTGGCAGCTCTGCGAATGCGCACACTGGGAACAGTCTCCCCCTGTTCCTCTGCCTCACTGATGTCTGACTCTGGAGGCTCCAGAGGCAGCACATAACTCCCAGATGGCCCTGGCCCCATCTCTGCCTCCAACGCAGAGCCCTCATCTGAGCCTTTCCCAGACTCCAGGACTGGCCCACAACAAAGGTGACCACAACACCTTTCCTCTGCTGCCACCCACCTTCCATGGTAGAAATGGTTCCTTCAAGACAGGGGAGACAGTCATAGCAGGAGATGGGTTTTCCTTTGTGAGACACCTTCATAAATCCAGGATGGCAGCTTTCCACACACCTAGAAGTAGGCAAGGGCTGAGCAGAGGGAGAAAGACCATCCAGAAAATGAATTGTGATTTAATTTCCAGTAGGAGGAAAAGAGAAAGAAGTTGGTGATCTCCAGTTTAAGCAGGTTCTGACAGGTTCTGGAGAACCAGTAGTGGAAATTTTGTGTAGTTCAGAGAACCGGCAAATACCACCTCTGGCTGGCCCCAGAGTGGGGTGGGAATGGAAATTTTGCAATATCCTTCCCCCAGGAGTGGGGAGGGAATGGGGATTTTGCAGTATCCTTCCCCTAGAGTGGGGAGGGAATGGAGATTTTACAGTATCCTTCCCCTGCCATGCCCACCAAACCACGCCCAACCAAGCCACACCACGCCCACCATGCCATGCCCACAGAACCAGTAATAAAAAAAATTGAATTCCACCACTGAGTTCAAGGCTTAGAGTTGCTAGATTTGAAGTGCTTTTGAAAAGCTCAACCATCTGTCTGGTTGTAGTTGCTTCCCTTTTCTTCTCTCTTGCTAATATTTGGAACACTTCCATTTACATATTAAATTGCTCAGGTTAAAATTTAATGCATTTTTATTCCTTTTAGAAAATGAACTCAAACCTTCCCTGGGCTCAAATCTACTTCTCTTCACTGAAGAGTAGTGGATATTTCCTTAAATTGTTAGTGATATCTTTCTCACAGACAACTTGATATCTACAGAAAGAATGTGTTCCCTGTCTTGGAGAAAGTTGATGACATTCACAACCTCTCTTTGTCCCAAGAAAGCTATTCTACTGTTAAGAGATTTACTAAGTGTGAAATAAAGACTTTTCCCACCTTGTTCAGCTTATTCAACTCTTCCAAACCCTTTGGATTGACCATAAGGTCAATCTCAAATTCAATTTCTATTGCCCCAGAGCTTTTTCACACTATTTGTCTAATGCCACTATCTATGCAATGCCACATTCTAGCTTAAAAAGTCAGCTAAGGCCTTTTATTGGGAAAGTCATAGAATCATAGGTCCGGAAGGGGCCTTGGAAGTCTTCTGCCCAAAGCCCTTCCCAAGACAGGGATCCTTATACCATCTCAGACATGGTATAAGGATTCCTGTCTTGGGCAGGGGGTTGAGCAGAAGACCACCAAGGTCCCTTCCAGACCCATGATTCCATGACTTTCCCAATAAATTATACATATACACTTACACACACACACAATCCAGTTTACCTTCATCTGCACAAGCACAAAAAAACTTTTTTCCCTCCAATATAGGAACACCATTTATTGATCAATATCTATAAATATAAAAATGGCTGTGTGTGTGTGTGTATCTGTTCCAACATAACTCTGGAATGCCTCGAGAATTTCAACCAAACTTGGTACACTTACTCTCTGGAAAAAAATACTGTAGGGGTAAGACACCCCTAACACCCTTTGGGGGGGGTGTTCTGTTAAGATACAGCCTGTTGTGCCTTAAAATGGCTTCTACTGTACTGCCTTAAAATGGCTTCTACTGTGCAGCACAGTGGATTTACCATGATAACGGCTTCACAGTATTCCACATGGGGGCTCCCTCTGGTAAGGGGAAAAATCCAGCATTAGAAATTATGTTTGGTCCAGATATTTTCAACAAGGCTTTGATTATTCTTGAGGACAAATGTATGGCCATGATCAATAAAACATTACTGCAACTCAGCCTGCCTGCACCACTGCGAGACCGACACGACGTACTTCATGCAGATTACATACGAGAAAAGAACTACAAAGTTGAACAGTTTAGTGCATATATTGCGGACAAGAAGCCACTTCTACATCAAGATCAGAAAAAAGCATACCAAATCATCATGGATCAGCTAGCAAAACAACAAGGTGGTATCATTTTACTGACGCTTCTGGGGGCACAGGGAAAACATTTTTAACTAATTTAATTCTCGCTGAAATCAGGGCTCAGGGTGAAGTTGCTCTTCCTGTCTAATACAGGATTGGGATAAATAAATACTCGGGCAACGCTGGTTTAACAGCTAGTCATAGATAAAAGTCATCTGTCTCAAAATATTTGCTGTGGGCTGGTAAGGTAGGTAAATTTTTTTTAAAAAAGGATCATGGTTTGTATACTTCATGACTTTAACAACTTTAACAGTAACAGAGTTGGAGGGGTCTTGGAAGTCATCTAGTCCAACCCCCTGTTCACACAGGAGACCTGTACTAGGGATTCGAACCGCCAAACTGCCGACCTTTCTGATCGACAAGCTCAGTGTCTTAGCCACTTAGCCACCTAATCAGGCTAGCAGTCTTGCAGACTTGCCAAACATAGCCAAAGACCAACTATAGCCAGGTCAATGTGTGACTGATTACATACATGCTAACAATCTCTTTTCACCCTGGTCACCATTAGGACAATTTCTTAGAGAAGTTTGGAGCCAAGAACTAACTCGGTGACACATCTCTAAAGTTTGGACCTCATCTGTGACTTCTCTCCTCATTGGCCATTATCCAAATGATAGTGATTTAATTGCTGTCTTGGTGCTGATTCTCTAGAGACTTGTCTGTAACTTTTCAGAACTTTTGACACAAACAATCTCAATAATATTTTTCTACCTTGATGTCACACAAAAGCCTTATGGGCAGGTTGCCATGGCATTGGAAATCCATAAATGGGTCTGGAGAGAGAGAGAGGAAAATCTGGAGAGGTGTTTTTCTCCTCTCCACTTCAGAAATGAAGCTTTGGCTAGATTCTGTCTGAAAGAAGAAATCTTTCTGGCACTTCACCTTCTCACATTTTCTTCAAACTCTACACAGGATTGGAGGCTTCGTCAGGAAGAAGACATCATGTTGCTGTTTCTGCTCCTGCTTCTGTGGACCCAGGGAGTCTGGGCTGTACTCAGAGCCAAATGCCTCCTGACTCTACACAGACATGAATTCGACCCAAAGAATCACTATAGGCTAGGAGACTTTTACATCGGTGGCATAATCTCTGAAATCAAGGCTTTTTATGAGAAACCAAATTTCAAAAAAAGGCCTACTTCTCAATTATGGTCGTAAGTCAATCTTCCTGTAAAGCATTAGAGCAAATTCTATTTTTTAAAAAAATTTATTTCAGCAGTTCCAGGCTTAATATTGTAACATTTCACTTTTGGGGTTCTATTTTAAACTCTGCAGGCAATTAGCCTCCTTTGAATTTAGCAAGTAAAATTATCCAGCAAGGATCTTGCTGTTTTTCTTGACTTTGAAGAACAGGCACTTTCCTTAGTATTTTGAAAGAGAGGTGCATATATATGAATGTTCGGTTCCACTTTCTATTACTCCCTTTTCCCATAAAGGGGTGAAGATGGACACAAAAATGCAGGAATGCTATTTCTTTCCCCTACATTGAAAATGAGTTAGCCACTCCCTTCTGTTTCCGAATCTTTCACTCACCGATAATATGAAAGAAACCCAGATCAGCATTTACTATTTCATTGAGTTTCTTTGTCTGTGATTCCCATTTTGAACTGATAACAAATGCCATAATCTTGACATGACTTGAATGTAAATTTAAGTCTTCAGTCAAAATAGAAACATGTGCAGGAATCTACAATTTATCAGCTTTGTTAAGATTCAGAGTTCATTTTCTATGTGGTTTGTGTCTGAGTGTGCATTTAGTCTGCATTTAACGTTAAAACAACTCCAATATTCAATACTGGACAACATGAACAGAAAGAAAAAGAGAGAATATATAAGCCTTAGACCAACTGCAAGGTTGAGCTAAAGCAAACGATAAATAGATTACTTTGGATCTAAGTTGTTTTGAGTATCTTAAAACTAAATGTAAATTGAATCATTCCCAGAGTTTCATTACAATGTCAGAGATAACAGCAGCAATCTCTTCTTTAGATATAGAAAATAATCCACCCGAATATGCCATTAAATTCTGACCACTCTGCTGTCAAATTTATTGTTAGTTATTTATTTATTTTGTCAAACATGTACAGGATAACAGGAATAAGTAATCAGATTGATTTTGTTAATGTGAATTATTGTTTTTATCACTTTAAAATTACATTTATTCTGCATTGCTCTAATCCGTTTTAGAAGAATTCCTGAGCTAAAGCAGATTAGAAGTGTTTTGGTAAAAACAGATTGAATAAAATGTTCTCCTTGATTAGTGTATGTTATCCTTACAGGACCATATCAATGGAACATTCCAAAATGCTGTCTTTCATTCTGGCCATCCAAGAGATCAACCAGGATTCCCAACTCTTGCCCAATATCACCTTGGGTTACACCATCTATGATAATTATGGCAATGCAGGACAGACTTCAGATACTTTGCAGGACCTGCTTTCAGATGGGGAGGCCAGTGTTCCCAACTACAAGTGTGGGAGACTGAGAAGCCTATTGGCTGTTCTTGAAGGCACTGAAACTGGTTTCTCCATCCAGATATCATCCATGTTGGGCATCTACAAAATTCCTCAGGTGAGTCTTTGCTGGGGAGATAAATTTTAATCATGCAGCTTTCACTGAGAGATGAGTTCCAGTCCAGATTTGTGGACCTTTTCTTCTCCTGGGATAAAATATTCTGTCTAGGAGCAAAGGGAGAGGAACAATGCATGAAGGAATGGGTGAGTAGAGGAGTCCTCACTCCAAGGAATGGAAATAAGCCTTCATTGGGGACAGAATTTTGGCCTTCCTGAGGCTATCATAAAATAACACTTTTTGTCCCTTTTCAGATTAGCTACAATTTTGTTTCCCAGATTCTGAGGGATAAAACTCAGTTTCCGTTCTTCTACCTGATGCTCCCAGATGAAGGATTCCAGTACTCAGGGATGGTCAAGCTGCTTCTCCATTTCAAGTGGACTTTGGTTGGTCTGATTGCCATCGACACCGAGAAGGGGGAGAAATTCCTGACCGTCTTGACTTCCATGCTGATTAAGAATGGCATTGCTCCAGTGATCTCACAGACGTTTTCACCAACTGTTTCAGATCTTTTTGTAAATCATCATCCATTTTTCAAATGGAGCAAAGCAAATGTCTTTCTTTACGCTACAGAAATCAGATCAATCAATGCAGGACCAGTTATTCTAAATTTCCTACATAACACCATAAAGGGGCCTCCTGCAGGGAAAATCCTGATGGCAACAACGCTCTCAGACTTAACCTTTCCTTTGTCAGACCTTGAAATTTCAGAGTTTTATTTTCATAGCATTATTTCCTTTCTTCTGAACGGAAAGCAAACACTGGATTATCATCAGTATAACCTGTTTCATTCCTACATGAAACGCTTTAAAAAAACCTCCTTTATATGCTCGCAAACCAAGGATGCCTTTTCTGTGATAGTCTGGAAGCGATGCAGACAGAGAGAAAAATTGCAGGCTCGTCCACGACAGATGAAGGACCAGATCCTTTCTCTAGACAATTATATCATTTACAACACCATCTGGGCTGTGGCACGGGCCTTACATGCAGCCTTGTTGACCAAATCCAAAAGGAGAAATACCTTAAAAAGTCCGAGACTGAGGTCTTGGCAGGTATTTCTTTTATATTACACGCATCTCTCCTGCAGGATCCATTTTGTCCTTGTAAGAACTGGGCAGCTATTTTGAAAAAAAAAAAATCGACTTCAAAAAGTAAATTGAATTCCAACTTCATGTTTCTCTCCCTTTCACGTTCCACTCATTTCTTCCCTTTCTTTAGTAACATATCCTCCTTTCAAATTATTTTTTTAAAACCAATAAATGAAAGGAGGGGAGAAAGGAGAAGTGTCAGCCTTGGATCCATCTGTGGACGGATTTCACAGGGCTGCCACACAGTGGTGGGATTCAACCAGTGTAACCACTCATTCGCTTTGTGTGCGTTTTGCAGTGAATAAAACAGCTGAGGTGCGGCACTGGGTCACCAGAGCTCACCAGAAATGAATAAGGCAGGGATTCCTTCAATATCATTATATTTTTCATGGGAATATAATTACAGAATCTGTGTGGAACTGTCTCTCCATCACATTTCATAGTGTTTGTTCAGATTATATATTTAAAAAGTAAGTTAGTGTGATGATTAAAAGGTTGATAGGTTGTCTCCTGAACAACTTGGAAAATGAATCTCAACCCTTCAGTTCTCTCTTTGTATATGAATAAAGGGGATTTGCAAAGGAAGTCTGACTATCCTGTCTAAACATTGACACAATTTCTTCCATTCCAGGTTCATTCCTTCCTTAAAAACTCTGAATTTTACAATATATCCATAGACGGACTCTATCTGGATGAGAAGGGAGACCTGGCAGTGGACCTGAATGTTGTCAGCTGGTTGTCTCCGAACAAGTCACTTCACAGAGTGGATTTAGGCAGCCTAGAAAAACGGGGATCCCTGGATTTCAAGTTTATGTTCAATCCAAAGGCGTTGGAAGAGTTGGATAAGCTGAACAAGGTGGGGAAATTTTTTTAAAAAAAATTCATCCTTAGTAAACCTGTTAACAGCGGGATTGCTTTTTTGGGACAAAGAGAGGTTTGAACATCATTTATTTCTTTATTTATTGGTTCGATTTATATGCCACCCTTTTCCCGAGACTCAGGGTGGCTTACAATGCGTTAAGCAATAACCTTCATACTTTTGTATATACCTGCTTAGTAGGGCTTTCGCCCCCCCCAAGCGGTGTTCTTTTTTATACAAAGTCAGCTTATTGCCCCCATAAACCGGGTCCTCATTTTACCTACCTCAGAAGGATGGAAGGCTGAGTCAACCTTGAGCCTGGTGAGATTTGAATTGCAGTAATTGCAGGCAGCTGGTGTTGCTTAACAGTGCTTTAGTCTGCTGCGCCACCAAGGTCATCAACATCTTCCAAGACAGACAACAGATTCTTTGTTTAGATATCAAGTCGTCTCCAAGAAATACATTCCTAACCATTTAAGGAAATATCCACTCGTCTTCTGTGAAGGGAAGTATGAGCTTAAGAGCCAAGGTAGATTTGAGTTCATTTGCTCAAAGGAATAAAAATGCAGTAAATTTTATCGGGCAATTTAATATGTAAATTATAGAGTCTAAACTATAAGGGAAGTATACAAAATATTAGAAAGAAAAGAAAAGAAAAGAAAAGAAAAGAAAAGAAAAGGGAAGGGAAGGGAAGGGAAGGGAAGGGAAGTCACATGCTACCAAACAGACTGTTGACTTCTTCTAATGTGCTTCAAATCTAGCAATACTAAGCCTTGAAATGGAGATCAGCAACCACTTCCCCCCCTCTTTTCTGGAAATTAAATCATAACTCATTTTCTGGATGGTTCTTCTTTCCTCTTCTCAGCCCCTGCCTCCTTCCAGGTGTGTGGAAAGCTGCTCTCCCGGATTCATGAAGGTGGCTCAGGAAGGAAAGCCCATCTCCTGCTACGACTGTCTTGACTGTCCTGAAGGAACCATCTCCAGCATGGAAGGTGGGTTGCATGGGAGGAGAGGGACAAACTTTTGAGAAGACTCCCCTCTTCAACGTTTTCCATGAGGGCATTTCAATAGGCGTTTTAGCAATTTCAGAGTCAAGCTAGGTTTGTTGGCAAAATTCTCAAGGTCAGAGTTTTGGATAGCAATGGATAGTTTTTACCCAAACTGTTCACAGGAACAGTTACTTCCTTTATGGACAAGAGCCTCGTTATTTATTTATTTATTTATTTATTTTATTTATTTATTTTTTAATAGTTTTTATTAATAATAAAAAGAAAAAACAAAACCAACATAAATACATTGAAACAACATACAAAACGAACACACATCAATTCAGTCCAATGACTGACTCTTAGAAGATATTACAACGGTGGGTTATTTTTCATAGTTCTATTTGTATCAATATCTACAGTCACCTATTTACTTAGTTATATATGTACATATATAGTTGACTCCTTATTTGCTTCTATACATTTCTATTGAATAGTCGAAAATCATCTTTATATTCCTATTTTTGCCTCCAGCCAGCTGTACCATCTTTGCCATACTAAATAGTAATCAGTATCATCTTTCTCTTGTATTTCTTTTGTGAGCTTATCCAATTCTGCACATTCTGTAATTTTAGCTATTATTTTGTCTTCTGTGGGTAACTGTTCAGATTTCCAATGTTTATTTATTTTATTTATTTATTTTATTTTATTTAATTTATATACCGCCCTCTCCTGAAGGACTCAGGGCGGTGAACAGCCATAATAAAAACAATGTACAAAAATAGAATTTAAGAGCAGATTAAAATAATTAAATCATAGGCCGAATTTAAAACTCTCATTTTAAAACCAATTTTAAAACCCCATTAAAACCAAATTAAAATCATTTATCCCATCAGAGCGGCTTGCTGGAATAACAGGGTCTTCACTGCACGACGGAAGGCGCGGAGGTCAGGGATCCTTCGTATGTCCGGGGGTAATTCATTCCAGAGGGCAGGGCCCCCCACAGAGAAGGCTCTCCCCCTGGGGGTCACCAGACTACATTGTTTGGCTGACGGCACCCTGAGGAGGCCCTCTCTGTGTGAGCGTACCGGTTGGTGGGAGGCAATCGGTGGCAGAATGCGGTCTTGTAGATAGCCAGGTCCTAAGCCATGGAGTGCTTTAAAGATGGTAACCAACACCTTGAAGTGCACCTGGAAGACCACCAGGAGCCAGTGCAGCTAGCGCAAGAGGGGTGTTACATGGGAGCGACGGGTCGCCCCCATTATTACTCGTGCGGCAGCATTCTGGACCAGTTGGAGCCTCCGGGTGCTCCTCAAGGGGAGCCCCATGTAGAGAGCGTTACAATAGTCCAGACGGGAAGTGACGAGGGTGTGACTGACTGTGCACAAGGCGTCCTGATCCAGAAAGGGGCGCAATCGTTGATTGCTCTGCTCGCCCAGTGGAAGAGGTTGACAGCCATACTTCATTGTGTGACTCCTCCAGCCATTTTGATAAGCCATGCTTCAGCTTCTTCAGAATCAAAGTCTGAGACTGGGCTATGACCGTAACTTTTCATTCTGAGAAGCTTGATTACCTGCCAGGTGAAGCAGTGAATCTCTGTTTCTTTTCTACTTTTGGTTCTCCAATAGAATGAGAAGGTCCTGATTTTTCTATTTTTCTCTTGAATATTTTGGTACACTGATATAAAGTTGATAGCTGAAGTCATCGCATTTGCATTGCATTTGCATATCGCCAAAGACTGCTGAGAAGATCAGCTCACTACGAGTTCATGAGGACTGAGACTTCCTCCAGTGGAGCAAGGTAGCAGCTCGTGCTCCTAATGGCGTGCAAATCATACAGCTAAAAATCTAAAACAGGAAGGCTGCAGGGGAATATCTATTTGCAGTGACTCTGTGAAATTTCTCATTGTGAGAGCAACTGACCTTCTGACCAAAAAACATCAGTAGTTTGAAAACAACTGTAATTCATACTTGGCAATTGCTTATGCGATTGCAATTTCATTATAGAATATATGACTTAATTCAGTTCAACACTTGTTTTGCAGCTGCCTTTCATGGTACTCTTTTAAAATTTAGGTACTGTCCTATTTGTAAGGAGATAGCTAATTTGCATGAACAGGTTGTTTGTCTAGAGTCTTTAGCTTGAAATTAGCAATAGCACTTAGACTTATAAACCACTTCACAGTGTTTACAGCCCTCTCTAAGCAGTTTACAGAGTCAGCCTATTGCCCCCAACAATCTGGATCCTCATTTTACCCACCTCGGAAGGATGGAAGGCTGAGTCAACCTTGAGCCTGATGAGATTCGAACTGCCAAATTGCTGGCAGCCGGCAGTCAGCAGAAGTAGCCTGCAGTACTTCATTCTAACCACTGCGCCACCAAGGCTCTTAGGTGGACAACTCAGCTGGTGTTTTCTATTGAGGTGCCCCACAATCAGACCCTTTTACCCAAGGATGGGTTCTATTTACCTTTACTACCAGTTCGCAGCGGGGCCATGCGCAGAAGCATTTTGATGACGTCGGGGTCAGTGGGCGGAGTCTCCCGCCGGTTTTACTACCGGTTCTATAGAATCGGTGCGAACCGGGAGCAATCCACCACTGCTTCTACCACAAAGACCCTGCAGGAGAAGGGCAGTATGGACCATTTTTGGATCTGGCAGAGTGAGAGCTGTGGACCATGAAGATGAAGCTTTTGGGGTCAAAACACAATAGATACAGTCCCCTTGCTGAATTTAATAGGAGTCCTAAGGTGGCAGGTTCAGCTTCTTTGTGATGATGCTGATGACTCAATTGAGCAGGGGATTGTGGGCCATGAGGAAGACATTGTTCTGGATAAGGGAAGGTGTGAATCAGGTACTGCGAATCAGTCTTGTGAGGTGAACAAGCTGTCTAGTGGGAGAAGCCACCTTCCGGTTGGTGACTCAATTGTCAGAGGGGTCAATTTAGGAAAGGATGTGGAGGTTTTGAAAGGAGTGAGGTGTCTGCCTGGTGCTACTGCCAGCAGATAAAAGAGGAGCATTGTTAAGATGAACATTGTCAAAAATGCGATATTGGTGTTGTTAGCATCTTGACACTAATGACCTCTCCAAAAAAATGTACTTTCTGTGCAGGAGGATTTCCAGAACTTAAGGCAGGAATTTAGAAGGATAGGCTGTGGTCTTACTTTTTCAGAGGTTTTACATGTATGTAAAGGAAAAAGACAGGGCATAGTGTGTGGCTAAAGAAAAGATGTAAAGGGGAAGTTTTGGTTATGTAAGTCATGATGTTGGCAGCTGGTCTGGTGAAAGGCTGTGCAAAAGGGATAGTTTGCATCCATCACAGAAAAGGACTGAGTTACTTAGAGTAGTACTGAATTCAGGGGTTTTCTGGAGAAACATTTAAATTGAATAGTGGGGACAGAGAGTTAATTGGTACAGAACATTTCTGTCCCCAGCTATCTAAAACTAATAGGGTTGTCAGTGTTTGTAACAAAGATGTTTGCGCAGTTAAGAAAATTAAGGATAAGAAAATATTAAGAAAAACCAAGCTTTTAATACTGTTTGTCGTACTACGTATGTGCACTAATTAAAAAGGTGGTAAGGACGAAGGGGAACTCAAACACGAAGCAGGGTATGTAGAAAACAAGAACAGGGTCAATCAAAAAGGACTCAGATGACTATATACCAATGTATAAAGTAAGGCGAATAAGGCTTGTGACAAAAGTCAAAAATAATACACACACACACACACACACACACACACAGCTTCTTTCAACATGTAAAAAAAACAGAAAAAAGCCAAGGAAACAATCAATTAATGACAGAAAATGGCAAGAAGATGATGAGCAGCAGGGAGAAAGCAGAACTGCCTAATTCATTATTTTTGCATCTGTCTTTACCCAAAAGTAAATAACACAGTCCAATCTATTAAAAAAAAGCTTTAAGTTTAATGTTATTTTGCTGTTTTTCAGATGCGGAAAAATGCAGCAAGTGTCCAGCAGATCAACATCCAAACAACAATCGAAATCACTGTCTCCCAAAGATTAAGACTTTCCTATCGTATCATGAACATTTGGGGTTCATCCTCATTTCCATTGCCTTGTTCCTTTCTTTCATCACATGCTTTGTCTTGGGAACGTTCATTAAATTCCAAGAAACTCCCATAGTCAAAGCCAACAATCGGGACCTCTCTTATATCCTTCTTGTTTGTCTCCTTTTTTCCTTCTTTACTTCCTTCTTGTTCATTGGTAGGCCAAGAAAAGTTACCTGCCTTCTACGACAAACGACCTTCAGCATCATCTTCTCTGCTGCCATTTCTTCTGTCTTGGCCAAAACCATCACAGTGGTGCTTGCCTTCTGGGCCACAAAACCAGGGAATAATGTGCAGAGATGGCTTGGAAAGAGTTTGGCCAACTCTATTATCCTTTCATGCTCTGGTTTCCAAATTGTCTTCTGCAGCATCTGGTTGGGCACTTTCCCCCCATTCCCTGAGTCTGACATGCATTCACAATCTAGAGAAATCATACTGCAGTGCAATGAAGGCTCTGTCGCCATGTTTTATGTTGCCCTTGGCTACATGGGTTTCCTGGCTGCCATCTGCTTCACAGTGGCTTTCCTAGCCAGGAATCTGCCTGGGTCTTTTAATGAAGCCAAGCTGATCACCTTCAGCATGCTGATATTCTGTAGTGTCTGGGTGTCGTTCCTGCCCACCTATCTGAGCACCAAAGGGAAGTACATGGTGGCCGTGCAAGTCTTCTCCATCTTAGCTTCCAATGCGGGACTTCTGGGCTGCATCTTCCTCCCCAAGTGTTTCATTATTTTCCTAAGACCAGATCTGAATACAAAAGGACACGTGATGTCAAAATAAAATAGAAATGAAGTTTTGGGTGGATATATTCCCAAATGTTGGTTAATAATTCTAACAAGCATCCTTAAACATTTTAATGTTTCTCTCTGAGTGGAAAACAAATTCTTAGTAAAGTGGGAGTATCTTAGCAAAATAGAAACATAGACGGAACATGTGCTAATTGGCACATAAAAAAGGAAACCCTGAAGTATCTCGTTCTCAGGTATTTTTATCAGAATTTTTAAGGCTACATAACTTCCCTGTATCTTTCTATTATGATAATATTAATTTATTGAAGATAGTAACAGTGAAAGGGTGGGGCGTTTGAGCATTGCTAATTATGAATATCTATGCTCACATTATCTATTACCTCTGGATACGTATGATTGTATCATTTTATCTTCTTTTCTGAAATGTATAAATATGACTGCATCGGGGTGAAATTTACTTACCTTCCCTACCGGTTCGGAAGTGCACATGTCTCATGTTCACGTTTGGACCCTCTGCACAGAGGAAGTAATGACATCCGGGCAGGTGGGCAGAGTCTCGCGCTGTCGCTGCTACTGGTTCTCCCAACCACTCGCCGCTGCCACTACCGGTTTGCCCAAACCAGTGTGAACCGGTAACATTTCACCCCTGGAGTGCATCCTTTTGTCTGTAGGAATCCCTCCTATTATTCTCTGAGGGTAATTCTTCCAGTGCACATTTTTAAATAAATAAATACTGCAGTGAACCTTGATTATTTGTTTTAGGGTCCTGTATAAACTAGTATCGGAAGTGAGTTTCTCAATCTACGAGCTGTGACAGGGTCATCTGGTGGGGCAGCCCTATAGGGTTAATGCTGCGAGATTGATCCTGCTGATCCCATAAGGACACCATTTATGAATATGTGTCAGGCAGGAGTCTATATTTAAAAGTCTATTTTGTCGAGGAAGGATTTTTGAACATGTGTCGGTCACCCTATTCCAATTCCCAACTGCTCCTGGCCTTGCTTTGGGCTCAACTGTGCAATGACAGGAGGTGTCCCGAAAGCAAGGGGGAAATTGGTTTTGGTGGAGTGAGCGGGACATTTCTGTGTAGAACAGAGACTGAAGCCTTTTCCTACTGCCTCACTGAATGAAGTTGCTGACACTAGGCAGGGAGGAAAACTTATAATGGTGACTGCAGAGGTGGGTTTCAGCAGGTTCTGACCAGTTCTGGAGAACTGGTAGTGGAAATTTTAAGTAGTTCGGAGAACCGGTAAATATCACCTCTGACTGGCCCTGCCCCCATCTATTCTCTGCCTCCTGAGTCCCAGCTGATCAGGAGGGAATGGGGATTTTGCAGTAACCTTCCCCCGGAGTGGTGAGGGAATGGAGATTTTACAGTATCCTTCCCCTGGAGTGGGGTGGGAATGGAGATATTACAGTATCCTTCCCCTGCCATGTCCACCAAGCCACGCCCACAAAGCCATGCCACACCCACAAAGCCACGCCCACAGAACCAGTAGTAAAAAAATTTGAATCCTACCACTGGGTGACTGGTGAAATAATGTTTCCTAAGTAAATATGGAAATAAATCCACTATGATCTGAATTTGGATATGGCCAAGGCCCTCACTTGCACCTCCACAGGCTGTGAGTGAAAGAGATTATGAAAAATGTGTAAAGCATCCTAAAAAAGCAGCCTGATATGTGAATCCAAGCAACACAATAACCAATTGAGGAAAAGAGAAAAAAAGGGAAGTACCTCCAACTCCAGATGTGGAGAGAGACCATACAGATAAGTAATCTGAAGGGGAAATTTAAGAAGCACTTGGAGGAAGGCAAATGGGTAATTTGTATAGTAAGGACATTTTGCAGGCAACTCCACAGAGGATTCCAGCTGTGATCATGAAAGACCAGTTAGGACCAGCAGTATTTGAATATATGTAGAAAAATAACCTGCTGCTACCAAGCAAGGTAATAGATCCCAGTGGCCACCTGTGGAAGTTGGGAGAAGAGTACCCAGATTATTGAGGAGCCTTAAATTAATGTTAACTCTCCCACCTAAAGAGAAAGACAGGCAAGAAAACCAAGTTGTAGTATGAATGACAGAAATCAGCAAAGGAGAGGCTTAAAGCAAAGCCGGTAACTGGAAGCATAACTCTGAAAACCTTTAAGCAGAAGCTCAGGCAGATGTTAAGAAAAGAGGACATTGGCGGAAAAAAGTTGATGAGGAATTGAAAGAAGAATGTTCTGCCCCAGCTACGGACCTCAAAGAATGCAGCACACACAAAGTCCGTTCAAACCTTGGTTTAATAAATAAATCAGTCTTTTACAACAACGGCTGTTAATTAACTGCATTAACAGCCGCCAAGAATTCAAAGAATAATAACTGAAAATTTACTGTGGTTGGCAGAATGCCCAGAAGCAATTTGCAGGAAGCTGATAAGATAAGCAAGACAAGACAAGAAGGTATGTGAACGAAGTTGTTCCCTGCAAATTGTTTCAGTCGGCGTTCCTCCTTAAATAGGCTAAGGGAGTGGCCAATTAGCCCCAAACCTTACTCTCGAGGAGACCTCCTCCTGAGGAGCCACTCCTGCCTTTTGGCAGCTCTGCATGCCCGTGCATCGAGAAAAGGCTCCTCCTCTTCGTCCTCTTCACTTAAGGGAGCTTTTGGAGGTTCTGAAGGCCCTGGCTGAGTCCCTGCCTCTGCCACCACATCTTCTCCAGCCTCCTCATTGTCCGACTCGAGTGCCAGCTGCACAGGCTGCTGGTGCAGCACCACACCAGCCTCCTCGCTGTCTGAATCAGCTACTAGCTGCACAGGCCGTGTACGGGCCACAACAAAGAAACACAGAAGTCTCAGGTAAAAGTTTAACACTATGCAAAAAAGTAAAAACAAAACAGGAGCCAAGAGACCCATGGTGAGGACCAAGAAAACTGGCAAAACCAAGTTTACCTTCTCTTTTTGCGAAAAATTCAAAATGCATAAGCTTGCACATCTGTTTGCCTCCAACTTGACCTGTCACACATTACATGTCTGCTCTAGGGTAATACACAATTCAAAATTGGGTCTAATGTTTTAAGCAATAAATATATATTATAAGATTTCATGAGCAAGGAAAAAAAAAACACTTTTTCCCCTACAGTATATAGGAACATCATTTTTTTTTAAATGGGAATAACCAAATAGGAAAACCTGAAACCAAAACTATTGATCAATATAATGGATAAAAAAGTCCTCATTCTCAGGATATTAACTGTGGGCTGTTAAACTATCAGAAAGAAGACGATATAAAAAAGGATCTTGGTTCCCATACTTCATTTATTGCCTGTTTTTTAAAAAGGAGCAGCAATTAACATCAGCGAATCATTGGCAGACTTGGCAATATAGCTAAAGACCAACTATACTCAGACCAATATGTGGCTGTTTACAGTTACATAGTGGACAGAGCAAGAGCTTCGAAAGGGATGCTCCATATGTTCTTGGACTGTAAATGTTGCAATATTTTCAGGATCAGACTCAATAAGTTATGAGAGAGTTAAGAGTTCAAATATATTTTCTTTTATTTACATAAGGCATTCTATATTCACTGAATATTCACAGATAGAAGCTAAGAAGAGAGTGTGTGTAGCTCCTTATATATACAATGGGTGGAGCTGGTTATGGGAGTGGTGAAGTATGAATACATTAAGAAGTGAAGAATAAATTAACCCCTGACATTCCGTTCATATACTATTTACACATTAGAGAATAAGGCATTTACTTGTGACAAATCCCCCTCTAAATGCCGATTCGATATGCTACATTTATTACATTCAGATTCAGAACAATATAATACATATAATTTGGAAGTCAAATATTTATGTTGCTTAGATGGCAAAGGCTTTGTCAATATGTCAGCTAACTGTTCCGATGTCTCACAATGCACTGCCTTAATAAATCCATCTTGAGATAATTGTCTCACATGTTTAAATTTTATGTCTATATGTCTAGATCTCTGTCCAATGGCGTCGGATCTAGATATTTCAATGGCTGCTTTATTGTCTTCGTGCATGACAAAAGGTAGTGCAGGTTTTTTCCAAACATCAGAAATCAGATCATTAAACCATACAAGGTTATTTGCTGCTTTAGATAAACAAACATATTCCGCTTCTGTTGTTGAAGTGGCCACTAAATCTTGTTTGCCAGTGTACCAGTAAACTGGACAATCGTTTAGGAGAAATAAGTAACCAGATGTACTTTTTCTGCATGAAGTGTCTCCAGCCCAATCTGCATCTGCGTAACATGTGAGTTTCGGTTCCTTGACATTATTAGGTTCTAACATTAAGCAAAAGTCTAATGTGTTTTTTAAATATCTTAATATTCTTTTAACAGCTTCCCAGTGATACATAGTTGGTTTGCTGACATGTCTGGACAATAAATTAAGGGGTAAAGCGATGTCAGGTCTTGTCCAATTAGAAATGTAAAGAAGTGAACCTATGATTGATCTATAGAACGTGTTATCTTTGAATTCAGGGGATGATTCATCAGCATTTCTTAGGAAATCAGTTTGCATTGGAGTGTCGCAGGGTTTAGCATCATTTAGGTTACATTTGTTCAAAAGTTCTATGATCTTATCTTTCTGAGAAAGCTTGAATCCCCTTTTAGTCTTACTAATTTGAACACCAAGATACTTATTTACTTTACCTAAGGATTTCAATGAGAAATGTTCATTTAACTTTGTTACAAATGTTTCTCTTCTTTCTTTGTGATTACCTATATATAAAATGTCGTCCACATAGATCAATACAAATTCTATGTAATCATTACCCTTTTTAACAAAGAAACAATTATCAGCAGTGGTAGCATTGAATTCCATAGTTCTTAGTACTTTTACTAAACAATCATACCATCGTTTACCAGATTGTTTTAGCCCATATAGACTTTTGTTTAATAACCAAATCTCATTCTTATTTGTATATTGACTGTGAGGTGCCCTTACATATATTTCCTTATCTAATTTTGCGTGTAAATATGCAGTCTGTATGTCATACTGGAATACATCGAGATTGAGTGCTGATGCTACAACTAGAGCCGTTTTTACACTTTCAGTTCTTACTGTGGGGGAGTAAGTGTCAGTATAGTCCTCTGGATATTTCTGTGCATAACCTTGTGCAACTAATCTAGCCTTATATAGAGTATTGCCTCCCTCTAAATTTTTAATTTTATATATCCACCTAGTACCAATAATTGTTTTGTCCTTTGGTGCAATCGCAGGTGTAAATACATTTAATCCTTGTAAGCTTTCCATCTCTTTTGTCATTGCTAATTCCCACTTTTCTTTTTCTTTAGGAGGAAGTTTTAACACTTCCTCATATGTGCTAGGTGTCATAGTTTCTCCATCCATATGCATTATATAATCTTTATATTTATTTGGCATTTGGTTTCTAGTGTTTCTAATTGGCTTCTCGGGTTTACTATTATTGTCATGCAAATATCTTGCTTCCTTTTTTGTTAATGTATCTGTCTTTATTTTGTGTTGACTGTTTATCCATGTTTTGGTTTTGTTTTTATATTTTTTGTCCTTTTGCTTTTCTACAGTTCTTTTCTCTTGGGATTTAGTATCTGTGTTGTTGTTTGGGAATATTTCATTAAGATGTATTCTAGACCAGTTGGCCTGTTCATGAAACACAGCTGTTCTGGAAACTATAAATTTGTTATTATTATCAATGAATCTGTATCCTTTTGTACCTGTCTCATATCCCATAAATCTAAGTCTTCTAGACACATTTTCTCCCTTTCTTCTTAATTGTTTAGGTATGTGTACGTCTGCAGTGACTCCAAAAATGTGCATGTGTGCTAGTTTTGGTTTTCTATTATACATCACTTCATATGGTGTCTTATTCACAATGCTGGACCAAGTTCTATTTTGTGTGTAATTGGAATATTGTAGGGCTTCTGACCAGAATTGTTTGCTTAAGCCAGCATCTTCCAATGTGCATCTAATCATGGTTTGTAATGTTGAGTTCTTCCTCTCTACAATTCCGTTCTGGAACGCGGAAAATGGGCTAGATGTGTAATGTAACATTCCTCTGTCCTTCAACCATTGGGAGAATGCCTTAGACATGAATTCACATCCCCTATCTGTCATTATTTGTTTTATTTTGATATTGTGTTGTGTTTCTACGCGTTTGTAAAACTCCTTAAATTTTTGAAAGGTTTCATCTTTGTGTTTTAATGTGTAAACAAATCCATAGCGACTATAGTCATCCACAATAGTTAAGAAGTACCGTTTTTTATAAATGATTGATGGAGTCAGTGGACCAACCAGGTCCATGTGTACTAAATCAAAAATCTTGTTAGTTGACCTTGTAGATTTTCTAGGCCTGGGACTAGTTTTTAGTTTTGTAGATTTACATACTGAGCATTCCAAATAGTTTTCACAATTTTTTATTTTGACACCTTCTGCGTGTTCAGTCATTTTCTGTACTACAGGAAAACTGGCATGTCCTAACTTCCTATGTAAGACATGAGCACACTCATCATGAATTGGCTTACCTATTTTTGGTTTTTTCTCATTATGTGCATCCTTGTTATCATGAGCTATTTTACATTCATCATTGTCACTGTTGCTAATGTTTTCATTATCTAGTTCAATACAATCTTCCATATTTGAATCAATGTTGTGTAACCATTTCTCTTTAGTTATTAAATAAGGTAGGCCTCCTTTAATCATTACTGTACCTATATCTGTTTTATTTTTCTCCAAAGTTGCTTTTCCTTTTGAGAACACAATATTAATATCAGAATCTCTGCTTAATTTTATGGCACTTAATATGTTATGAGGTATCTCAGGTATCAGTAATACCCCCTCTATTTTTCCTATACCAGGCAAGGTTACATTTCCTCTTCCTAATACTTGGACCTTTTCTTGGTTGGCTACCTTTATTACAAATTTATCTTCTATAAATGAAGATAGTATGTTTTTATTATTAGTAGTATGATTGGTTGCTCCAGAATCAATAAGCCAATTATTATCCTCAGTTTGCTGTATGTTAGTGTTGTCTTGCTTGTTTAGTCCATTTAGTGAACCAGATTTTTTGTCCTTTGAATTATCTCTACCCCCTCTATATTCTTTGTAATTTGGTGGGCTTCTATATCTATGTCTATCAATGGAAGACTGTCTATGGATGTATTTGTTTCTGTGTTCTGACCTATGTCTTTCTTTTGTAATTTTGGGACAATCTCTTCTATTGTGTTCCCTGGATCCACAATTGTGGCATTTGAATGTTTCATTATATCTTTCTTGGAAAACCACTTTTCTATACGGTTTATGTTCAATGTGATTGTTAGAGCGGCTCTTCCTTGAATTGTCTTCAGCTATTAACTTATTGGATAGACTTTCTATGGATAAATATCCAAGATTGATTGTGTCTAAATGTGACATATAATTGTCCCATGATGGGTCAAGTGAGTTTATGATAACACTTTTCATTGTTTGGTCTGAAATCACCTCCCCCCTTAAATGTAGCTCAGCTCTTATTTTGTTTAAAGATATTAAATGTTCACTTATGGAAACCCCTGGTTTTATCCTAGAAGAAAAGAAATCTTTAGACATTCTTGTGGTGGTAGCTACACTATCACTGTGAAACAAATTGAACATGCATTGAATAATTTCTGAGACAGTCAGATTTTGCTTAATACTGTGATACATGGCAGGAGACACACTAGAAATTAATAAGAAAAATGCTCTATGGTGTAAGCAGTCTAACTTTAAAGTCCAAGGTCTTTTTGGGGGATTAGTGATGAAAAACAGTAAGTTTTCTTTCATAAAGACCACCTGGAGCTGCTGATACCATTCTTGTAAATTAATGCCATCTATTCTCAGCTTTGGGAAGTCACTGGGCAAGTTTCCGACATTATTAGGTCCATTACTTACAACCGGAGGTAGTCCGTGGTCTCGTAGATGGTGAAAATTACAAAACGGCGTGGGAATGCTCGCGACGAGTCTGCAGGGTCCTTTCGGCAACTCATGTCTTCCCGGGTCATCTGCGTAGTCTCGCGCATGCGCGTTGCTCATTTCGATCCTGGAGTCGTCGTGAGAGGTTCTCGTCGTTGCGGCTCGCTCGTTCAGCTCCTCCTCAGATGAATCGGTCTCCGGCTCGATCTTAGGGGTTCTGACGATGGCGCTTGTTCTTTTTCTTCTCTTGAGTGCGTTGGTGCTTTCATTGGTCTGCGGTGTGGGACGGTATTTGCAGGGCTCTCTTGGTTCAGGCGTCGGTGCTCTCGTCGTCAGGATGGGAGCGGGTAGATTTTGAGACGTTGGCTTGCTCGTCCGTTTTCTGGTTGACTTTTTGGTAATTTTTAGTTTTGGTCCAAATGCAGCAAAAAGCGTTTTCATTGCTGACTTTATTTGAGTATCTGTTGAATCACCTTCACTTTCTGATTCTGATTCTTCTGAGGTGTTTGATTTTTCTTTTTCGTTTTCGTTATCCAGTAGTGTCTTTCGCGCCAGAAATTTTGAATCAAGTTTTCTAATTGGCTCTGCTTCGCTCATTCTGGAGGTCTGTTGGAACCAAGATGGCTGCCATTCAAAATTTTGCGCGGGATCACCGTTTTTCTTCTTTATAGCGTTCTTTTCTTTAGTCGTATCACTTACTATTTTGGAGTCTTTTGACTTTTCGGTGGCGATGTGCTTCTCTCTCGCTGCTCCGCTGTTTTTCAACATGTCTTGGAGGTTCGCGATGAGGCTTTCATCGTTTTTCTGGCTCTTTAACAGTTTTAATATTTCTGACCTGAGTTCGTTGTTTTCTATTTTAATTTCCTCTCGGTCACCATCTTCATCTATTATTTCTTCGTCTTCAGTTGTGTATTCTTCGGATTCTCTCGAAATTGCATTTGTGGACTCATCTATTATTTCTTGATCCGTTTCCATTTCTTTGCTGTATGCCCTGGTGTTGGGCCTATCTCTCTTAGACATATTTAAGTTTTTATTGAGTCAATTTAACCATCCTCTGCTACCAGCTTGTTGCAATATTTTCAGGATCAGACTCAATAAGTTATGAGAGAGTTAAGAGTTCAAATATATTTTCTTTTATTTACATAAGGCATTCTATATTCACTGAATATTCAGATAGAAGCTAAGAAGAGAGTGTGTGTAGCTCCTTATATATACAATGGGTGGAGCTAGATATGGGAGTGGTGAAGTATGAATACATTAAGAAGTGAAGAATAAATTAACCCCTGACATTCCGTTCATATACTATTTACACATTAGAGAATAAGGCATTTACTTGTGACAGTAAAGGTGACAGCAGAAGATTTCTATCTTCAAACTCAGCAGACACCATCATACTAATGACTGGTTGGATGGCGTTCACACTCCAGTCTGCCTGTTACCACAGAGTCCATTGTCTGGATGAAATAGACAAACCAGGGGACTGTGAGTTCTAGTCCCATTTTAGGAATGAAAGCTGCCTGGGTTACTTTGGGTCAGTCACTTTGTCCCAGCCCAACACAACTCACAGGATTGTTATTATGGGGAAAATAGGAGTATTAGGTATGTTTGCCACCTTGAGTTATTCATAATTAAGGTGATATATACAGTCATTTGAAAAAGAAAGTACACCCTCTTTGAGTTGTTTGGTTTTACATTTGAGGACATAGTAAAAACCATCTGGTCTTTAGCAGTTCTTAAAAGCAGATAAATAAAATCTCAGGTGAACAACAACATATAACATATTACACCATGTCATCATTTTTACTATGTCCTATTATGTAAAACCATAGCACTCAAAGAGAGTGTACTTTCTTTTTCACTTGACTACAAATAAATAAAAATAAAATATATACATTAACTTTATTCCCCCCACTTTCTATTCTGGTAGTGTAGAGACTAGGACAGGGGTCAGCAACCTGCGGCTCTGGAGCTGCATGTGGCTCTTTCACCCCTCTGCTGTGGCTCCCTGTCACTCAAAATATGCATCCCAACTGCCAATGTGCGACACCCGCCGGCACACGATTTATTGAGCTTTTCAACCCCCAGTAGGACAACCATGGATAAATCCAAGAAAAGAAAAGTTTCAGAAGAAAACAGAACATTTACATATGCTAGTTTTGTGGCCGCTCAAGAAATAGTCAGGCACGGGAAGGGTTTTGTGGCTCCCGGTGTTTTCTTTTCTGTGGGAAACCAGGGTCCAAATGGCTCTTTGAATGTTTAAGGTTGCAAACCCCTGGACTAGGAGAAATAACCTTGACAAAAATATGCAAGCTCTGTTACAGAAGCAAAGAGGGCTGAAACATTCTTTACGTCCTGGAAAGAGAGACAATATTTTGAAGTGAGGCAGGCAGATTCCTCCTGATTCTGTGAGGTCTAAGAGAAATGAGTGGAATCACACAAGCAGGCTTGTAAGATACTGTTCTTAGTTCATAGTTTAAGTGCTGCCCTGAATCTCCGGAGAGGGGCGGCATATAAATTTTAATAATAATAATAATAATAATAATAATAATAATAATAATAATAATAATAATAATAATAATAATAATAATAATAATAATAATAATAATAATAATAATAATAATAATAATAATCTTACAGCTTACATCCTCCGACGATACCTTAACAGTTCCTAGGTCCTTGGTTAGGACTTGAGCTGCTGAGCTATTAACCAGCCTCAAAGGCTGTGAATCTCACTAAAGATTAACCAATAAATAATAATAATAATAATAATAATAATAATAATAATAATAATAATAATAATAATAATAATAATAATAATAATAATAATAAGTTATAGCCTCAGAATTCTAGTCTTTCTGGTCTGGTCTACTTAGAGGGGCTACTAGGGACTTTGGCCTGAACAAGCTACCATATTTTTCAGAGTATAAAACACACTTTACTTTTTGGGGAGGAAAATAGGAAAAAAAAAATTCTGACTACCAGGTATTCATCTGGCTAGCGTCCTTAGTCTGGTCAGCTTCTGCACATTAGTTTGCTGGTTTTGAACATTGGGGATAAAAAACAGCTTCTAAAGCACAGCTGATCTTTGGAGAGAGAAGCAATGAGAAAAGCAGGCGAAGTGTGGAAGATCGCTTCACTTGCTAGCACCTCGTTAGGGCTGAAAAACAGCTTCGAAAAAGCTACATTCAGAGTGTAAGCTGCACCCAAAATTGTGTGTGTGTGTGTGTGTGTGTGTGTGTGTGTGTGTGTGTGTGTGTGTGGAGTGTGTCTTATACTCTGAAAAATATGGTACTTTTCCCCCTTCCTCCTCTTGACCAAGGAGATTGGTGCTGGTGACCACCATTACACACACACACACACACACACACACACACACACACACACACACACACACATATCATTTTACAGATTTAAGAAATTCCCTGGTGTCTTTTCTGAAGGGAGGGCCAGAATCCAAGATTCAACTTCTTTTTCTGAGACAGGAGGCCAGGGGGCATTGTTGCCAATTTCAAAACTGTGAGGGATATGGGATGGAGAGTGGTGGGGAGAAAATCATTTGTAATTCTCCAATAATTCTGCTGTGCTTTACAAACTTGAATCTCAAGCTCTTCTCTTCTCATACATTGATAGCATACTTTCCTGGGTTTGGGGAGTGTCTCTACTAGATATGATATTTAGAATTGCAATTATTAGATAAGGCTTGTTCCTTATTCTGAATCTAATGATCATTCTGAAGGGATCAGAGTCTATCTGATCTGCATCCAGATTCTGCTATCTATTTAGTAGTACAGATAAATCCCCACCCACCCCCCAATGAAAATTATTGGATGTTATTTCCCTAGTGAGACAGCCCATGATTTTTCAACTACATGAACAACACATCTTCCTAAGCTTTTTTTAGAATTTAATAACCTCTGGGAAAAATATAGAATAGAATACTGATGTTCTGAAAATATTAAATGTATTTAACTAGGATTCCAAGATAAGGTATTAAGTATTCAGTGTCAAGATTCAGGTTAATGTCAGAGTTCCAAGTAACACCCCCAACGAAATCAAACTCCGAGGCTTGAAGTTCCTCAAAGTTAACTTTTATTAGGGATGTCATATTGGCACATCTGGGGAAACCCGAATCTGAGAGCTTCCGGGTTTTCCTCACCCACAAGAAAGTTCAGGACCTTGCCCACATCTCCCACAGGTCCACACAGGTCCAATCAGTTCTTTCCCAAACAGAAAACATCCTCCAATTTCTTCTTTGCACAGCTGCCTTTGCACACCATGGCCTTGAACTTCTCTTAGAGCAGTTTGTTATGGCTATCTCTACTTCACTCATGCAATCCCCCCTTCCAACTTCCCACTGTATGATTGTGGCAGGCCTGGATCCTCAAGGCCCACAGGTAATATGGCTTCCAGGCATGACATTCGGGTAATTTGTTTTCATTTTGAAACAGTCAGAAAGAACATTATTTTGATCATTGACCAATAAAGTACAATCAATAAAGTGAACAACACAACATTATCCCCTAATAATAACTAATAGCTACCCTTTGTGGGTGAAGCTTACACATAACGTAGCAAAGTTTTGCTGCTTTTAGAGAAATAAATTTATCTTGATTCTTGAACAGATATGATAAATATAAGCTATCAGAGTGTCCCAGAAATTTAAATTAAGGAGTGGTAGTGAATGTCCCAGTTGAACTGGCAATACAGAAGAACATAGATGTGGTTTCTATAGTTACCCATATCACTGGGGAAAGATTGGGTTCCATATGGCATTTCCTATATTTTCCTATATGGCTGTGGGAAGAACATTATATCGAACCAATGATAAGGGCCTCCCAATTTTGATATGGTGTAAATTTGAGGCTGGTTTAGGCACTTACATTTTGTTATTTGTAATAATATTATGAGATAAGGCAGCAACTTCTGTTTGTTCTTCTATATCTAAGATCTTAGTATTGGTCTACCTTGATCTGACTCTATGTTTATGATGGTATCACTGAAGAAAACCATAGACACCGAGGTTTTGTTTTGTTTTTTTGAATTGCTGTTTCCCAGGAAGAAATTAGTTTTCAGCCAATATTATATTATATTATATTATATTATATTATATTATATTATATTATATTATATTATATTATATTATATTATATTATATTATATTATATTATATTATATTATATTATATTATATTATATTATATTATATTATATTATATTATATTATATTATATTATATTATATTATATTATATTATATTATATTATATTATTATATTATATTATATTATATTATATTATATTATATTATATTATATTATTATATTATATTATATTATATTATATTATATTATATTATATTATATTATATTATATTAATTCATTCATTCAATTTGTCAAACATGTATGAGATAACAGGAATAAGTATAAACATGGATATTAATACAGGAAATGGGAACAAATAAATGGGGACAGTAGGACAGGGACGGGAGGCACGCTGCTGCGCTTATGCAGGCCCCTTACAGACCTCTTAGGAATGGAGTGAGGTCCACAGTAGACAGTTTAAGGTTAAAGGTTTGGGGGGTTGTGGAAGTAACCACAGAGTCAGGTAGTGCATTCCAGGCATTGACCACTCTGTTGCTGAAGTCGTATTTTCTGCAATCGAGTTTAGAGCAGTTTACCTTAAGTCTGTATCTATTGTGTGCTCATGTATTATTGCGGTTGAAGCTGAAGTAGTCATTGACAGGTAAGACATTGTAGTAGATAATTTTGTGTACTATGCTTAGGTTGGACCGTAGGCGGCGTAGTTCTCGGTTGTCCAAGCCTAAAATTTCAAGGCTGGTGGCATAAAATAGATGGGCCTAATAGGCCAAAGCTCATTTTTCTATTTTATTTTGACATCACATGTTCTTTTGTATTCAGATGTGGTCTTAGCAAAATAATGAAACACTTGGGCAGGAAGATGAAGCCCAGGAGTCCTGCATTGGAGGCCAAGATGGAGAAGACCTGCACAGCCACCATGTACTTCCCTTTGGTGCTCAAGTAGGTGGGCAGGAAGGAGACCCAGACACTGCAGAAGACCAGCATGCTGAAGGTAATCAATTTGGCTTCATTGAAAGACCCAGGCAGATTCCTGGCCAGGAAAGCCACTGTGAAGCAGACGGCAGCCAGGAAGCCCATGTAGCCAAGGGCACCATAGAACATGGCAACAGAACCTTCATTGCACTGTAAAATGATTTCTGCAGATTGTGAGTGTGTGTCAGACTCAGGGAAAGGGGGAAAAGCAGCCAGCCAGATGCTGCAGAAGACAACTTGGAGACCAGAGCAACAAAGGATGATGGAGTTGGCCAAACTCATTCCAAGCCATCTCTGAACATTATTCCCTGGTTTTGTGGCCCAGAAGGCCAGCACCACTGTGATGGTTTTGGCCAAGACAGCAGAAATGGCAGCAGAGAAGACGATGCTGAAGGCCGTTTGTCGAAGAAGGCAGGTGACTCTCCTTGGCTGGCCAATGAACAAGAAGGGGGTGAAGAAGGAAAGCAGGAGACAAACAAGAAGGATATAAGAGAGATCCCGATTGTTGGCTTTGACTATGGGAGTTTCTTGGAATTTAATGAAAATTCCGAAGACAAAACATGTGATCAAAGAGAGAAATAAGGCAATGGAAGTTAAGATGATCCCCAATTTTTCTTGATAAGAAAGGAAAGTCTTAATCTTGGGGATACAGCAATCTCGGTTGTTGTTTGGATGTTGATCTGCTGGACATTTGCTGCATTCTTCTGTGTCTAAAAAAGAGCAAGAGTAACATCTACTTTAAATTGATCGCTTTCTATAACGCTAAAATACTCTGTTTAAGCATTGCCTGGATAGCCAACTGTTAAGGAAGCTTAATTTGGTTTCTTCAAATGAGGAAGGGAGTGAACTCAGGGCCTCAATGGTCTCTTCTCAGTCTGATCATTTTGAACGGACATTTATTTCTCTGATGAAATCAGTCGTTTGTTACCAACGACAAGTTGATTTTGAAGCCATTTAAAAAAAAAATCATTTCCAGATTTAGTCCTGTCTGGGGTTTCCTTATGGGTATTTCCCCCAGTTTCCTGCCCCTCTCATTCATGCCTGCTTCCTATTGGGCAGGCATTGTGAAGACTTTTTCAAACTTCTGATTTTTAAGGGAAATGTGGAGAATTAATTTGAAACATTATTTGAAAGTGGCACCCACCTTCCATGGTGGAGATGGTTCCTTCAGCACAGGGAGGACAGTCATAGCAGCAGATGGGCTTCCCTTCCTGAGCCACTTTCATGAATCCTGGACGGCAGCTTTCCC